>NC_070593.1:13525710-13879877 GCF_027409825.1 Scomber japonicus | reverse complement strand
GGCATCAGTGGCTCAGGTCAGTGTTGGACTTTGTATTGCAACAGTACTGTAAGCCATGAGCCAGTAGACCTAGAGAGGTAAAACTGAGCACCATAACTTGACCTTTCAATTCAAGACAGATCTCATATTCTTTCATGAATCATTTCCTCCTTCAGTAGTCTAATGTAAATAGAATAGATGTCACTTAAAATGTGTGTAATTAAATAATAATTACACACACAATTACAGGCATACACACACAGCTGTAGAGTGTAGCGATAATTTAATTTTATGCCCATATTATAACGGCAAAATGGATAAATACAGCCTGAATCCACTAGCTTGAAAAGTGCAGAGTCACAGTAGGGGATCTGTTATAGCAGGGGGTGGATGGCATTACAATGGATGGAGAGAATATACAGAGATATATATACTTGGGAGGACAAAAGCCTTTCTTCCATTTAATGTTGTTTGTCTGGATATAAGAGAAATAGCTTGTGCCCAAAGATGGTGTACAGGGATTATGCTTGTTCATGCTTGTTTGTTTGCCAGAACACTCACCCACACACACACACGCACACACACACACCCACACACCCACACATACCCACAAATCTACTTCCCGTTGGGAAGAAAGAGAGAGTGAGGGGAGCAGAAACAGTGCAGTGAAGCAGATGTAATTACAAAAGGCAATACAAGCCGTGTGTCTCCAAGTCTCTCTGACCCACAAGGAGGAAGTAAGTCAGAGCTTATCAGGGTGCCACAGAATGGGGGAAATCTTCCAGCAGAGGTGGCAAGTGTTCCCTGCTCTTTTCACTGGGAAGAAGATAATGGCGGTGGTGGTGCAGACTGGTGGTTGTGGTGTAGGTAGTGGTTGAGCTCTAAGTGGAGAGAGTAGCAAATAAGGAAATAGCCCCTTCTGCATTTCTGAGAGCAGGTAATCTCATGTTTGCCCCCAGAAAGAGAGATTTGAGGCAGATAAACAGCACTAGTCCAGTCGTCCTCTCATGCACTGACAGAAAGCTCAGTTAGACGATGCAGACGAGGGAGTGAAGGTGACAGGGTGACAACATATGATTGCTGGTTGCACAGCCATTATATAAGGAATTAAATGTTGATCATCTTGACTATTAATCATTCAGCAAAAAAGCCTATAAACTGTTGCACTGTCAATTTGTAATGCTCTACCAATCTTTATGTCCACAAATCACGTGTGGAGATGCTGTTTTTTTTAGGTATTCCTGCAGAGCGCTTTGACAGCTGTTGGCAGATGACAAAGTGAACAGCCAGGAGATGAAGATGGGCATGCTTGTGACAGGTTTATTGCAAAAATTGTAGGTGCAAACTGTCCGGCCTTGATGCTGCCTGCTGTTGCGAATGCAGGCAAGCAAACAAGCATAATATGAAAAAGACTTCTACATACAGTATGCACACGGTCAAGGACACACAGCACACAAACACAATTACGCTGCCTCAGAAGTTTTCCCAAGACAGATGATTGAAAGAAGCTGTTTTACCTCAAGATGAAACAAAGAGGAAAAACACAGGAGAGAGAGAAAGGTAAGAACATAAGATTTTAGTTTTGGTTTTTGCCATCTCAAAATAAATAACTCTAATTCTTAATCTTAATGATGTCTCATTCAGATTATGGACAAAATGATATGTTATCACTATTATTGTCAGTAGATTTAAACTGCCTTAAACAGTAATATGACATTTCTTCACGTTTTTAAAGTCATTAAATAAAATAATACTATATTTATAATATACAGTATATTTATATAGTTTGCTGTCCATGATGTGGATGTGCTAGTATCGGTTGATTTAGGGATATTATTATTACATGCAGAGGTAATCAAACTAAGGCTGTCAAACGTAATGATACTTCAGTACTTTTTTAAACCAAGTGTTTGAAATGTTTCAGTCTCAGTTAATTATTTGTTCAACTATATCAAAGGTACGTCAGCTAGAAATATATTTAAAAAACAACAAATCTACAATCAGGCTGCACAGACGATACAACATGGAAGAAAATCAACTGGTTCTCAACCTGTTACAGCATTCTGTCGAACATGGCACATTTATTTATTTTTAAATAATCTAATTTACTTTTTTTCCCCTTTTTTTGTTGTGGTTTTGAAAGAGGTATCATGCACCATAATTTTATACTAGTATTATATGTAAGTTTAAAATACTGGTATTGTCACAACCTTCATTTAAACACTTCAATCATATACAGTATTACAGTATAGTGCAATGCTTTGTCAAGTACAAATATTACTTTCCTTTTCCTTTGTAAAGCTGAGCCGCCCTTTTAAAGCATACTATAGTGTTAACACAAGTAGCTCACAAACATCCAAACCTCAGATATTGACAAGAAGAATTGAAAAGATGAAAAATGTAGACCATTACAGTTCAGATCATTACAGTCTTTACACTAAACTCCATCAATACCGTAAGAACAAGGCAGCGAAAAAACAAGAGAACCTCCTCACAGGGTATTTTGCCTCCAGGATGCAGCCCCCCCCCTCCCCCCATTACCTCTACTGATTCACTGGAGGTAATCACCAATATGGCTTTGGAGAAATCATAAGGATAAGGAAAGAGGGAAAAGTCTGTTAAACAGAAAGAATGAGGATACATGGACAGGGCTTTGAATGAAATATGGCTTATATTATTTCTTCCTGCCCACCAGACAGGGCCGTCTGTCATGGCGAGGAAGGGGCCAGAGAAAGTGGGCTAAGTGGTCAGGCCATTTCTTGTGCCTTTCCAAGTGGCTGAATAGATATTAGGATTTTACAGGCTATTACACATGATAATTGCACAGCATATTGAATTTCGGGCAATTTTCTCACACCGACTCTCTCTTTCTTCCTCTCCCTCTTCTATAAATAAACATTTTACAGTATGTAAAGTATCTGTCATATGTTGACTATGATTTAAAGGTTATTTGTGACATGCAATCAGTGTCCGCAGCATTCATTTAAATTCAATAACAGCATTCTACTAATTGCATGGCTTAAACCCAGCTTTAGCTCTTCAGATATTTATCTAAGCCAATTAAGTGAGAGGCGGGTCGGCGATGGGGCATAATCCGTGTTCGAATGTTAGAGTGCACATTCAAGAGCAATGTCGGAGGAGGATCCAGTCCACTCGAAAATTAGCAGCATGGCTCACCTGACATTTATTCACCCTATGTGTTTCTATTAAAAACACAAGTGCTACTACAAAAAGATAAAATACTGTAAACTGAGAACAGATCATAAAGAATTAATAGTTATGGTTATATATCCATTTCTAACCTTATATATAAGTGTGTGGTGTTTACTATATTTTCTCTTTATTATTGGTCAATTAGTGATTTGTAGCAGTAACATTATACCACAACAAGAAAATTCTTATTAGTGAAAAAAAACAAAAAAAAACAATAGTCGATCCAAATTCAGCCAAAAATAGAAAAGAGACCAAATGTTCAGTAGAATTGCCATTATTAAAAATAAAGCAGCCTCTCTAAACAAAGGGGGGGGGAGATTTTATGATGATGCCTGCACTACAGCAAAAAGCTGGAATGGAAACAAGAGGAGAATGTGGTGCCATTTCTAAAAATAGTCTCCAATAACCACAGCATCAAACAAATTAAAGAAGAAATGATAACACTGCCAATAAGCGTCCAAACTTTCACTGAAAAGTAAGTTATGTTTCCAAGTAAGTCTGTGTTTAGACATCAAGCTGAAGAGCACAGCTACAGATATGATCAACTTCTATTTGACTACGACTGCAAACACCAGCAGTTTTCAAGACTGTTCATGTTCAAGAATCTTTCAAAGTTCATCAGAGAAACGCGAGTTGTAAAGAGGCCTAAATTCAAGTCTGTCGAGTATTCGGGTAGCATCGCCGTGTGCACCATTCACCACACTCGCTCAGCCTAGTCGTGATAAAGAGCAGAGAGGGAAGAAGACAGATTATGAAATGCTGATGGAGTACCCTCAGCACTACCATTCATCAACATAATTAAGCATAATCAGCACCATCCGCAGAGAGAGAGAGAGTAAGAGAGGTGGATGATGGAAGAAAAAAAAATAAAGACTGTCAAGTAAGAATGTGCAGAAGGTGGCAGAGCTGCGTAAAAATAAACATAATGTCACATCAAAAACCTCCCCCATTTTCACAGATGTAAAAATCCACTGAAAATTACATAGACTTTATTAATTATCAATGACTTCTGATCCCCCCCCCCCCCCCACACACACACTGAAAGTCTGCACATGCTGTGTGTCTCAGTACCACGTCATCCAACACTTCATATGTCATACGAATATCTTTAACCATGAAAATAGTGATTAGAACAATGATATCGTTATCTGAGTATTAATGATGTGAGTCCAAAGCTAAGAAGAAATCTAAATTTAAGCTAAAGCTTGCATGTCTGTGGATCACCACTATAGCTACGCTGCACAAACACACTGAAGGCTTGTCAAGTCTGGCCTCTATCAAGTGTCTGCATCTCATCTCGCATAATTTTGTCATACTTTTCATCAGGGTCAGCAGACATACCGACAGATTGTCTGAAATATCCAGTCAGCTCACGCCATGTCCCAAGCCCAGTTCCCATTACACATGCTGATCTGCTCGTCTTCATTCATTATTAACTGCCAAATGCAGCCGGGGCCATGTAGGCCACTTTATGGGAGTTTAAAATTTAAATACTTCAAAATTCCTGGGTAATTTGGACGACGACCTGACAGGAGAAAGGTGACTCACTGCATATAATCTGAGAGAGATTTACACCTAATATCTGCATGGCGGCATTAAGGCTCTAGTAGTTGGCTCAGACTCTGCATGTCAGTTATAACCATATAACAGTTACTATCTGAGGATATTATGAACAAGGACCAGTAGCTGCAAATATGACTGGTTGTGCAAAGCTAAATATACTAATTGAAAACTGTCTCTGAAAGTACCCAAGCACTAATATTTAAAAATCTTTAATTCAGCTGTGTTAACGTTTCATAGGGAAATCATGAATAACAATTAAGTCAGATCTTCTTTGTTGCGTAGACAGCGGGAACTAATATTTATATTCCAACTACATTTTACAAAATTGATTAAAACTCCTGTTAGTACTGCTAGGTTTTGCTTCTTTTTTTTTTACATTGTCTTCCTCAAAGGTCGTGAAGTAAGTTCTAATGTGGCCCTTTTTAATTATCTCTGTATGTATGGAGCGGTTTGAGTGTTGCGTGTTTCACAAGCAAGTCTGCCAGAAGCCAATCCCCTATGACCCTGACCTTTTCAGGAACTAATAGAATTACAGCACACTGAATGCCAATTAAATAAACACATAAATGGAAAACAAAACAGGCAGAGAGAGCACAGGAGTGTAATTGCCATAAAACCCCTTAAGGTAAACACATGTTCCCGCAGTGCAGCCTCAGCTAGATATAGGGTGATGAGGAAAGGGAGGAGAAGTGTGTCTGCCTGTGTGTGTGTGTGTGTTTGTGTGTGAGTGTGTGTGTGCACTGAGGTATACAGAGAGAAAAAGCCGGGGAGGAGGGAGTCAAACAGGCGAGGCAGGCTAGTCTGTGAACGTGTTGTTAATTTAGCCCTATTTTAATTAGCTCTTCTGCCAGAGCACAGCAAAGCAGAGGGGCTAGCGGGGAGCCCTGAAGATGTGGGCAGACTGGCAGGCTGAAAGAGGCCACCAGATTGGCATGCCTAACTACTACTGCCTGTCTGAGGACCAGCAGCTAGGCACCCACATAGCCCACCGCTGTTCTTACCACCCAAATGTGAAAAAAAAACTGACCTGACAATAACAACACACACACTCTTAGACACACACGCACACACACATTATACTCATTTTATTAACTCCTATTCTTTTTTATGTTGTTTTTTTCTTTTATTCCTCCTGTGTCCTCAGTCTAGCTTTAATTAAATCATGGTCTGTTCTGATTTTCTCTCTGCTTAACAATTCACAGTCAAAATTTGACAGTTTCTTATGATAATGCTCCTGACTCTCACTCTCCAAGGGACAATCTATTTACAGAGTTCACACTTGAGCTCCGTTGAAAGTCAAGTGGGTGTCTGCTTTGTGTATATGAGGCCAGCTGATATTTAAAGAGTTTGACTATTTTATGAGTTTCAGTATTATGACGAAACATTTTTTAAAAAAGCAAAACGGAGACAATTCCCTCTCAGCAGCAAACAGCGCGTGTCCTGATGGAATGAGCAAATATGACCCTGCTTTAGTTCTCTGAGAGGATTTATGACATTGCGTCTTATTATCTGCAGGTCGGATTACTGCCATGCGCTCCCCTCCGAAATAAAGAGGTTCCACGCCAAAAAGCCCAAAGTGTTTTCTGAGCTGCCACACTCCCTTGCACTCTCAGCACAGATTTTAAGGATGACTACACTGTTCACTTCTTCGGTTGATAATGACGAGTTGCTCACGTTAAGCCTGACAGACCCACTCACTACCCTCGTTTGCCTTAGCAGTTGATGCAGCAGGACAATCAAAAGGTCAAGAAGACACAGGCATTTTTCCTTAGTGTCACCAACCTGATGAGCCCTGCACTTGAAACGGATAGTAATTGGTTGGTGAGCACCCAAGTAATGTGGCGGAGCTCTCCAGAGAAGATAGATTAAGCTACCTGCAGATGGAGATAGGGCAGGGCCTGGGGACAGAAGGGAAAAGGGTCTCCTACTTGACTTTGAAGACAGAGAGAGAAGATGGAGAGCTTGTGATGAAGGAAGCTGATTAACATATTCTGCTGTAGAGAGAGAGCCCCTATCTACAAGTCAGACACTGTCTAGGGAAATATGCAGCGTCCGCCACAGTTAATGGGAGCCAGCATGTTTATTGTCCTGTTAATTAGCAGGGATGTGGTTAGGGCTGTAAAGATACGTAGTCTGTGAATTCAGGGAGGATGCAGGAACAAGTAAACAAAGAGCTGTAACAGCACACAAGATTCTCTACTCAAACAATGATGACAAATATTGTTGGTCAACCCCTTTAACAACTCTGCGGTGAGCAGCTAGGACTTTTCCTCGCATCACAGTAAGTAATTGCAGGGTTTGAACCACATTTCCTGAGGCTGTAAGAGAGGTAACTAACTCCCTTGTCTGTGAGTTGAGTTGTTTGATCTGCTAACTTTGATCATACAGAACGTAGAGTTGGACAATCCAATTTGACTGCATGCCACAGTGAGAAAAAATGCCTACAGTACAGTATGATTTTCTATACCGTTTTCTTTTTTTCGCCCCTTAGCATCCTTGTTTTTACCACAGTGACTTCACCAATGGAATGACACAACAGTGCTTCTGCTTCAAGAGGAGGTGAATGCACATCTGGTCTGAGCAGACAATACTCATCCAGTGACTTTGCTCATTTTAAGTGCAGAACAAAAGCTCACGGCTCATTTCAAGTCTTCCTTTTGGCACAAAGACAGCGACACAGAGACAAACAGCTTTTGGTATCATATCTGATCACTGGAGGAAAAGGAGGATTCTGAGGCAAAGCCTTTGGGCCAGAAAACCCCTACAGCCATTTTCATAATTCATGTTTCAGCCAGCTAATGTTAGACACCAAAATAGAAATAATGGATTTCCTGGTCTTTCTCTTTCATTCACCTCCCATTCAGAACCTGCCGACAACACACAAATGTGCGCACAGACACACACACGCACACAGACACACATAATGTAGTACTCTGGCCCAGACCAGCAGTATCAGAAGACAGTGTTAGCTCCAGGCCTCTAATTGGCCCCATTTCTCCTCCTCTTGTCTCTCTCTTTGTGCTCATGAAAGCACCAGCTATTCTGTCTAATACATGTTCCTGAAAAGGGTGGACGTACTGTAGCCTGCACTTATCCAAATACAATAAAAACTCTCCAAATGAAACCAAAGATAAAAGACGAGGCCAGCGTCTTGAAAAGTGTGCATGTGTGTGTGCATGTGTGTGTGTGTGTGTGTGTGTGTGTGTGTGTGTGTGTGTGTGTGTGTGTGTGTGGTCCAGGTATTCCGCATATTGTGGGGACAAAAATCACATAAATCCTTAATATTAGGGTAAAGAAATGGTTTCAAGTTAAGGATAATTTAGGGTTTGGTTAAGGTTAGGGTTAGGAATGTGGTGGTTATGGTTAAGGTTAAGATTAGTCTCCAGGAACTGAATGTGAGTCACTGTAATGTCCTCTGAAGTGATGTAAACATGAGTCTGTGTGTGTGTGTGTGTGTGTGTGTGTGTGTGTGTGTGTGTGTGTGTGGGTTAGAGAAAGAGAGAGACTAACAGAAAGGGGATGAGATGGAGAGTGCAGTCACACAGGGAGAGTGTGCTGGCTGCAAACTGTAAGGCATGAAGGACGTCCATTGAAAGATCCATCGCCGGCATCTCACGGACATAGCTATGAGTGCGACAGGGCCACAGAAAGAACAGAGGCTCTTCAAAGCTGATTGTGGCATGCATCACTTAGAGCCAGTGCCTCCCACCCACTGTCCTGGCCAGCCAATCAATGGGCCTATTGTTGTGATGTATGTGTCCAGAGGTTTATGGGTGCCCGTGTGCCGCAGTGTCTGGCGACTATAGCTCTGAAACTGCTACTGTTGATTATAAAAGACTGCTGCTGCACACTCTAACTCTGTCTCTCTCTCCTTTTATTCTTCCATCTACTGCAGAGCCAATTTGCTAATGGATGCAGCAACTGTGTGATTTATTGTTGTCAAAGATACGCTTCAAGTAAAATGCACTAAATGGTTTAAGTTTGCAGGCAAAATTTACATTTGAAAGCCAACCCACTCTGGAGAGCGCCTTGCATCAAATATGCAAAGTTGATTATGTGGAGCATCTATTTAGTGGTTCTAAATCATTGTTCTAGCCCTCTCAGTGATATTAAACTCAGTATGGATTGTCTGCGGTTTGCGTCTATTCTTGGATTCAGTTTCTGAGATGGAAATTAAAAGAGCTACAAGGAAGATAGTACTGCAACAAAACCCAGAGTCACCATTGTCTGGCAACTCTGATATTAAATCTGCCTAAAGGTTAAGGTAGTTTCACAGAATAGAGCTGGAATTTTCTACTTGAGTTAAAATACTCTGGGCTGTACGCTTAAAGCAGAACAGACAGCGTTGAACGTAACAGCCTGTACTCAATTTTATTTTATTTTTTTCCTCTGTATTCAGTGTAGACACCAGACAGACGGTCAGTTCAACAGCTCCATCTCCTCTCACTTGTATAGGCATGCCGGATCTATAACTCCCTCTATCTCTCTGTCCCTTTTTAACCCATGTCAGCACAGAGTTATTACAGACAGACCTGCAGGAATGTCTGAGAGCTCCCCAGGGTGTCTAGCTGCTGCTGAAACCAGCTGTGGCTCCTAGAGCTAAGTGGCCCTCTCAAAACCTAACAGACAGTCCGGAGCAGCAGACGCAGAGTATTTCTTTCACTATCTGTCAACCGTTTCACACATTTCATTTTGTCCCATCCACCACTTTTCCATTTATGCCTCTCCTCTTCGTCTTATTCCCTTTTCCCTCTTCTCTAACCCCCTCCCCCCGGCTTACTCAGCATGTTCCTGCTCTGGTCTCCCCTTCTCTCAGTACCAACAGTACCAACAACTCCTCCTGCCTCAAAGGAGGAACAGACCACCACAAAAAAAAAGATGGCTTCAGGTAATTTACACACTGTTGGGCTAGAGAGCAGATAATGATTATTTTCATTGTTAATGTACATACTATTTTGTTCAATAATGCATCAGCAAACTGAAAAGTATTTCTTTTTTCTTTACATTAACTGATTAACAGAATTATTGCAAACTCATTTTCAGTTGATCTATTTTGATACTCAATTAACTGACTGACTGTACTGGCACTACACTGGTCCAGTCTAAAATCTGAAACCTACAAACTGCAAAATGCAAAAGAGCAAAAGCTCACGAAAAGAGGAGAAGAGTCTTAAAGATAAAAATCCTTCATGGCAATTAAAACACATATGGTTTCAACTTTTGACTCTCAGGATTCAAATGAAGAGATAATACCAGAGTCTGACCCTCTGTGACCTACCAGCAGTTCTTTGGTTGGAGAGTGTCTGAAGATTTACCCATTTCTGGACTAAAATCTAAAACCCAAACAGGGAAGAACAGTCTGTTAAAAGAAATAATTGCAAAGCACAAGTAAAATACAAAAAAAGAGAGTGAATTATCTAAAATGATATAAAATAAATGTTTAATTATACCTTCTGCTGGACATGCTATTTTGCATTAAAAGAAAAGAGTGACAATGATATTCAAATCAGGACCTTGCTAAAAGTACTAATTTAAGTAATAATCAACAGAGACTACGGATGTCACTTACAGTTCATTTTGCTTTCAACAGACTGACACCCATTAACCGGTAACTAACCATTTTATTTTATTTTTTAAATATTTCTAAGCAAAGTTGTAACATAGCTTTAGTTTGTATGACTTGTCCAGCAGTTGGTGGTCAGAGCTAGCTTGTCTGCCCTGACTAACTTGACTTTCAGCTTATCCTTCTTCACCTCAAAGTGTTTTCCAATGTGTTTCGTCACAGTAGTTCTCAAAGGTTTAACATACTAAGGCTTTAGGTATACCAAGCCAGCTCTTATGATCCCTGAACCCTTTACCACACTGACTAGCAGCAAATCGGGAGCGCACTGCCCAGGAACGCCAAACAATGTGCATGTTTACACTATTTAACCTTTAGCTGTGTGCCTGTGTTAGTGTGTGACTTTAACCTGTGGATTAACCTGTAGCTGTGGCCCAGTGTCGAAAGACACTTGGAGACTGTCAAGGACATGTAAAACCTAGAGAGCAGCCCTCAGGCACTGCCTTGAGGCCCTCTGACTAGCTTGCTCAGTGACACAAATGCACACATACTGTATACTCTATGTTCAATGCACGATTCTGTAACCGATTCAGACCTGCTGCTATCACCACAGGGGCAGCACAGCATGGCACGAGGGGACAGCTAATTTGCCCTCCATGGCACAATGCAGACCCAAGTACTTTTCAAATGACATTAAAATGATCTAAATAATGATCATGTCGGCGTTGCAAATAAATCACAGGACATTTGACACACAAAGAGCCCATTCCCATTCTGCATTGATGAATGTCAGGGATGCCACGCGGGCAGCTAGGGGTGCTGTTTCACACTTGGTTGAATCTGCTTACCGTGACATGCGTGTCACTGTCATGTCAAAACCAAATATTCAGAAACAAATGCAACATGCAAATGAAAAATAGAGAGGGGATGAGAGGCACCTAAATCCAGCAGTGAGTGTTTCACAGCATAAAGTCCAGGTTTGATTTAAATATATCTCTAAAAAAAAAAAAAAAAGAGTATATCAGTCCATATCTGAATGCAGACTTTTCTGACTTGCTGGTTTAGGGTGGCAGGACCACAGAAGCACGCTGACCTTTTCAGATGGTGACGCACAGCAGCTATATGGTTCATTCCCTCTCTTTGACAGTGGAGGCTTTTAGTATCAAGTGACTCAAGAGGGTATAACATTTACTTTAGCCTGCTTTCAAAGGGCTGTTGTAGTGCTGACAGAGCCATGCATTAGAAAAAGCAAGCTAAAAAAGTGTAAGGGAAAAAGCCTGGGCAAAAGCAACACATTACATATCTCATTCACATTTGGCATTCAAATCCCTCCCTGCTCTGCTCTGCTCTGCTCAGCTGTGCTTTACTGAGGCTCGGCTGGCGTGTGTGATCAAACAGAGAGATTGGACAACTGACTTTCTTCCTTCGCTTCACACCGCGCCATGTTGAAAGGCTTCATTAAAGCACAGGGCTGGAGATACAGTATCAGAGGCAATTTTCCATGCCTTTCCTTGGGAAATAGAGGATCCCATTGTTAGAAACAGAGGGAGAAAAGTCTGTCAGGGCCTTTAGATGATATATAATACAGTGCTCTGCCGCCTCTGTGCTGTAATCTATAGTGATGGGCTCGGGCTAATAGGAGTCTGACCTGCAATAGAACTCATTGGGAGCCATGCAAAGAGGCAGAGCAGAGAAAGGGAGAAAAAGGAGGGGACAGCAGGAGGGCAAGAAAGAAAGACAGAGAGGGGGGAAGGGGGGCAGGGAGGAGGAAGATAAAGAGAGAGAGATGGGAGGAAGAATTGGCTTGAAATTTTCTGACAATGAAATGTCTCCAGTAATTGTTCCTACGGTGATAAATGGTGTCCTATTGTACAGTGGGTCTCCTTGTCCTTGGGAGTCAAAGAGATGAGGAGGAGAGGGGAGGAGAGGAGAGGAGCAGAGAGGAGGGAGGGGACGCAGAGATGGACTGGTAGAGCAGCATTTAACTTGGCTCGCGCTGCAAGCAGTCAACTTTCTGAAGGTGACGGTGTGCGTGCATTAAGAAGAAGAAGTAGAGGAAGAAGTACTTTATTGATCCCAGTGGGGAAATTGATCCTCTGCATTTGATAGGAGCAGTGGGCAGCCGCAGTCTAGCGCCTGGGGACAGACTCCAGTTCTTCTGCCTGTTCCAGTAGTCAGAGTCACTGACAGGAGCTTTAACCCGAAAACATGTTGTGATGATGGGAGAACATGTTAACTCTACACAGAAAGGACCTGGTACGGCCAGGGTTCGAACCCCTCTTGCTTTGAGGCAATAGAGCTAACAACTGAGCCACTGTGCTGCCTTATGTGAGTGTTCGTGTGTGCTTGTTTGTGTCTACATGTCTATGTGCCGTATATGTTGAAGCATTTCTGGTGAAGTGAACCAGCAGGCAGCACAGTTGTGAGTGGGGCTCCTTGCCCTTGGGGATGAGGCTGACAGAATGAAAACACATCATAACACTGTAGTAATATTCCCTTGACAAGACGCTCAAAGCACTTTGTGCCCCTGAGACATTTTTTGCCGCCATCCACAGGGAAGAACATTTACCATGCTGTGACTTCTTCAGCAGTTTTGTTCGAGGCCTTATCACTTACAATTTCAGTTTTTACAATTTTTGGGTTTTTTTTTATACTTTGCTTCCATTTGGTGTTTATTTTGTTTCATTTGATAGGTTTGAATTACATGCTTGTACCAAAGAGGCATGCATGTGAATCAAAGGAACATTAATTTTTAAGATTCACTGTGTTGTATTATTTCATGTTTTGGGAATTGTAAGGAGCTTTGGCGAGACAAGAGGCAATAGTTCCAGTTTTCTGCTTCTTAAATGTATTTCTTTATTTTTTGTATATGTACAAACAAGTAAATGTTTAAACAATGTCTAATTTTGGTGGCTACATCAGGAACTACACACTTTCACTCATAACCCACTCAAGAAAAACAGGAAAGGAATTAAGTCAAATAAATAAGTGAAATGACCAGGCACTGAACCATGATATATAAAGATGAAGAAAAGGGTAAAAAAGGCTCAATTTGCCAGTACAAACGCTGTAACAAATACTTCTAACAACAAAGTTTTCTTCATTTGTGCATATATAAAGTTTGATTCAATACATTTACAAAGCAGAATATATATATTCATATCGAGAATCTGTGCAAAAAGATCCACTAAATACTAAACCGCAGAATCAAAACATCTACAAGACAACTGATGTACAAGATTAAGATGTTCTCACAGGTTGTCCTCCAAGGCCCCCCGCCCCACCCCCCGCTAAAGTTGATCATGCAAGTTACAACAAGGGTGTTAAATGCTTACGGAAATTGATCATTTTACGATCCTGTCTGCTTTACAATTTTCAGCTGAATCAGCGGTGTAAAGACGACGTAGTGCGGATATATTCCAGCAAGTGAACGAGCCTTTCCTCAAAAGCACATTCAGACCCAGACAGTTAGGTTAATTGGCATTCATGTCATTTATCTTAATTGGTATTTGTGTCATGCTGCAAAGAAACAGACGGGGGAGAAAAAAAATGATGATGGGCGAGATGTAGCACGGATAAGTGCAATGGGAAAAAAAGTGAAAGAACAGCATTTCAGTTACTTTATGGCAAAACGAATCTGGTGCAAACTACTTAATCTAAGTAACATCTATCACTGTGGGCCCAAGTAGGCACATGAGAAGAATGGAAGAGATGGGAAGCGGTTTTTATTGCAACATAAGAACATAAGGAAAGAGGAGAAGAAGCTGTTCAGGCTCTGGAAAGATTGTGAAGGCAAGAAGAGGAGGGCATACTGCAAATGCTAAAGAGACTGCGGAGCCTCGAGTTACCCATGACACACATTAATCATTGGTGGTCTCTCTACACTGCATACGAATGTGTGGTGATGATGATCCTCCCCTTGCACCACTATCTTACCCACAGCTGTGACACAAACGCAGGCCCAAGTGTCACATATGCCGGTCTGCTCTCTTCCTCCCCACTTCGTGTCCCTTCACATTTCCTCTACCTGTGTTTTCTGCATCATCTCGTGTCCTCTCGCCTCCTAGACTCATTCCGGGCCAACAACACACATGCACTCCAACATTCATCTTATCTCGCTCCCGCCCCCCACTCTGGTCCCTGCTGGCCTTGGACAGGTCCATGCCAGGCAGAAAGCAGGTGGCTGAAAGAAAAAGGTTACACTCATTATACAGATTAAACCTGTAAATGCCCTGTCATTGGTGTAATCGATGTGCCACTTCATTGCAGTGACTTATTGATCAATCTCGTCTGGGGGTCGCACACAGTGCATCGTTATAGCTTCAGTAGTAGCAGGGACTGCCCATCACTAGAAACTGAATTTCAATCATTTATATTTGAATTTGAATTGCTTGGCTTGAATAAATGCATTAAAAAACTGAACCTGAAGAGCATAATTTGAAAATTGAATTCATTAGTTTGGAGCTAAATTCCAATAAACTTGAGAGATATACAGAGTTGAATTTTCAGTGAGTATGCGGCACACAGTGCAAATGAATTACATTTCATAATATTACATTCAGTTTCAAGTTTATTGGAATTCAGTTGCAAACTAATACATTCAACTTCAAATTAGGCTTTTCAGATTCAGTTTTTCAATGCAATTATTCAAGTTTAACAATACAAATTCATATTTAATTTTTAAAATATGATTATTCGAATTGAGCAACTCAAATATAAATGACTCAAATTCAGTTTCTGGTGGCACACATTTCTGTCATTTCAGACCCCGACCTCACTGTGAATGTACTCTAATATGAGGTTTGCTTTATCCTCCAGCTGAAATTAAACAGCTTTTTTTTTGTCAGCTACAGCAGACATATCTGCTCTGTACATAACTTGTCCTGTGTTCTCCTTTGAGGAATAAAAGGAGATGTTTTATATTTTTTAGTGTTATGATGGTGTCCCCAAAGTTTTGCATCAGTTTGAACAGCATTAGTTCTTTGTCTTTGTCGACAGACTTAGATCTTAGGCAGAGCAGATGGTTACAATGAGCCAGATAGCAGCTGCGGCTACACAACACACAAGCTACAGACCAAAATTAGCTTTCCTGCTAAAGGCTGCTCTTATCTAACTGACAAAAATGAACTCACGTCTTGTTCCTGTACCATGCTCGTTGTATGAGCGACAAAACAAACACTGCACTACTAACATCAATTTGCAGGCTGAACAGGCGATTAACTGCTTAGCTGCAGCACATTAAACAGCATGTAAACTCACCTGAAAATGTCACTTTCCAAAACTACAGCCAACAACCTACTATCACACACATCATGTAGCTACAGCGGAAGTTTATGAAATCACATTTTAGCCACTTAAACAATTCAGTCCAATATTTCAACACCAAAAGCCAGATGAATATCATGTTGGGTTATTACATTGTGTCACATGCACATTAAGCTCTGTCTGTTGATAAGCACACAGTGGCCAATCAGTGTGAAAAATAAATCTTTTTGCCCTTTCATCAACCTTTCCACAAGTTTTATGCAAACGGGAAAACAAAACAAAGGGGAAAAAACAACCACCAAATTCTTTTGATGAAGGTAATTAAAAGTGATAAGCGTCTAAAACAGAGGTTTTTCTTTATCTGCAATTGTTTTCAGCAGCTTGCTAAAAATCCTACAAATCTAATTCTCCATTAGAACAAAAAAAGCCTCAAGACAAACTGGAGCTACCCTTCTTTCTATAAAAAGTGGGATAGTTCCTGAATTGAGGCTTGACAGAGGATACATCTCAAAAATGACAAAGATAAAACACAGAAAAACATATTTATTGTCATGGTTCCTCATTCTAGACAAAAGGAGAATACAATATATTTGTGTGAAATCTCCACTAACATCCTAACACCTGTTCAATCTTATCTGAGGACTTAAATAAACTACAGTGACTCCATTTTGACTAACTGAAAGGAGATACATTTGGCTCCTTTGAAAGGAAACCCTTTACTGCGGTGAGGGAAGAAAGACAGAGCAGCTGTCTGGCCTCACATGACGCCTGCCTCTCCCAACCCACAGATCACACCAACCCATAGCTACAAAGAACATCAATTTGTGATTACAAATAACACAACGCTTCTTCCTCCACAGTCAGAGACGCACTGCCCAAAACCCCCACTGCTCTTCTTTAGAAGTCCTCTGTCCCTGCTGCATCAGTCTGATGGGGGAGGTATCAGGTGCACCTTTGGATTGAAAAAATAATTGGTTTTGGTAAATGGATAGATGGAGTGGGTGATTGGCCAAGTTTTGGGAAGCAGAGTTTGCATGCTTATCATGCTGCACAGCTGCACACCGCAGGGTTTCTTTGTTTTATGGTGCCTCGCTAAGAAGAGCCTTGATTGCTAGTGAGGCAGATAACTTTGTTTTAAACCACTGTTAAAAACTGCTCTGAATACATAGGGCATTGTGAATTACACAACACCAAAACAAAAGAATTTCAGAGCTAATTCCTTTCATTTGACTTGTGCGATGTCTTTCTGTGCCCCCCCTCCCACCCCCCTTTCACCGGAAGATGTGAATGTAGGAGCTTAAATGTAAATATTGCCCGAGGGAGCTATGGTGACACAAGCTGAAGGCATGAGGCAAAAATGACTGGAATCTCTAGCCTGTTGCTAAAGGGTAAATCTATCATGCAAGTCAGCTTTCATTTCAACATGACACACCCTCCTAGAGGCACAGTATCCTCCATCCATCTGTACGCCACAGGTCCACTAAGAAAAAGATCATCAGAGCCCCACATGACTGAGAAATGCGTCACTTGTAAATAGTGAGCATTTGAAGACTGCGAGCACTGTGCTGTGGTATTTTCCACAGGGGTGAGAGTGTATGAGTATGGCTTGTCACTACGAGGAGTAAGCTCTTTCAGTATGAGGAGCCATATTAAAGTCTTCATCATTCACCATATTTTTTCTCCTCACCTTCAGTTATGGATGGAAACAGATGACCGGGAAATTGCACCCTGTCTGACAAATGGCAGGATGGCATCGCTCCACAGGCTGCCCACCGGCAAACTGCTGCTACTGAAGGAACGGACGGGAACAAATAGCCTCCCGCTGCTCCAATTACCGGGCACGCTCATCTCGCAGAGGGACTGCAGTCAAACTCGATGGGAGGGGGATGGAAAAACACTAGCTCTTAAGGGCACATGATGATGGGGGTCAAGGGTAAGATGACATCTCATTCCAATCAGCTATCAGCCTTAATTTGTTATTTCACTAAAGTGGGAGTACGTCAGACAGGTGACTAATGCAGTTAGGACGTTGCTGTATAATTCAAACAGTTAACTGGTAATTTAGGGCCGTGGAGGTGCTAAATATTCGATTCCAGAAAAGAGCAGAGACAAGGATTTCCTGTACAGTTAGGATGTGATATACTTGGGCTATGGAATGAGGTTTGGCTATTCACTATTAGCTTAAAGTGCTCCTTTGGGGAATGAGGGAGTTACTTAGTTTTAAAAAATAAAATTGTGGATAAAACAGGGAGGGGGAGTGGGGGCTCTTTGTTAGATTTAAATGCTGCACTATGTTCTCTGTGACAGGCTAGAGGTAATTTATTGCCACAGCCATTACGGTTATTAGAAAACTCACTCAGGAAGACAAATGGCAGCCTGGCTGGTCGTTGGTCTTCCATCAGGGCTGACAAGGGAGACGCAGCACTCTTGGCTATTGACATTTTCACACCTAAAGCCAAGCTCTGCCAGCTGTATTGCAATTCAAATCCCAACTTAATGGCAATGAGCTAAATCATCCCTAGCCTTGGCGTACAACATTTCTTTATATCCTTTATAAGAGGACGAGACGAGCATTCTGGTAATCAGCAACAGGGTCCAGCCCTTTGGAGTAGCCATTTCCTGGTCAGACTTTTTTCTCCCCCAGACTGACAGATTAAAATGAATCTTGCCATAAATAACTTCTATCACAAAGAGCCATTAAGAGAGACCGTTAGGAGTGTCTAAATGGAAGCCATTTCTCCTGTATGACTGAGGGTGTAGGGGAATGAAGGTGGAAAAGGAAGGAGATTTCAGATGAAGGCAGTGTGTGCCAATGTGCTTTTTCAATTTCAACATTTTTGAGGCCTGTGAGTCATATTTCACTCAGTGGCCCAGAAAGAATGACAAATGATTTCAGTTGTTTTGTAGCAATTGAATGTGAAAGGTGACATGGCTATCAGTGAGGGCTTTGGCCCCAAAATAACACTTTGTCCGGTGGCACAAAATACAGGGATAAAAACAAAGACTGCGTCAAAACAAGACCAAAAGTCATTGATGCTTTTCATTGCCTCACACAATATATAAGAAATTAGTGAGGTTTGACCTGATGAAGGCACATAGGAAAGAAAAAGTATGGTGCAATTGACATTTTGATGTCATTATGGTACAACTGGCCTCTCATACATTAGGTGTATTGTGTGGAAGTGGGGAATTTAGAATGAGTGGCGCTAGAAGAAAAGTAAAGAAAACTAATCAATTCATAAGATTTATCCTCAGGGGAAGCATATTTCATGCAAATTGTGACCATTTGTCTTTGTGATATTTTGTCATGGATCAAAGTCCAGCCAGAGGGAATTAGGGAAGAGTAGTGATGTTAGACAGAAGTTCAATGGGAAGCCAGAAACAGATTCCCCTGAAACCAAGTTGCAAGGGAATCTGGCTTGTAGATGCCAAGACATCTTGCATGTTTCACAAACAGACTCACAGAAGGACAAACAGACTCATACACAGACCAGCACTGAGAAAGGATCATGGTTATGTAATTATGTTGGCGTTACTTTCTCATCTGGCCTGACCAACATTGCCCTCCTTTGGCCTTTCTGCTTAGTGGGGATAGCACACCAAACAAACTAGTCATGTAGAAATCAAGTATTTCATTTTACAAACGTTATTGCAGAATATCCAGAATGTTGCTTATGGAGTTATAAGTTAGCCAAATGTAAATATGGAGAAGGGTTGTGTGAATAAGAGACAGTAATTGTAAAGTCTAGTACTCTAACACTGACATGTATCCCTGAGAGGCCACAGGGTGGTGAGTAGCTGTGTGTTGAATTGCTAATGGAATGTCATGTGAAGGGGAGTGCTGGATACATGAGGGTAATAGTGATGATGATACTGTGCTGATAGCTTCCACAATAGTGTAGTTTGTGGCATGTTTTTTGCATTCGTCGAGGGAAAGGGTAACATACAGTACGGAGGCTGACTCCATGACTTAAAATATGACATTTCCAACAGAAAAACTGGTACCACTTTTCACTTGTAGCTTAAACTGAAACAATACAAACCTAACAAGATTTAATTCTTTCTGGGGTCATTTGTTTTCTTTTGACCAGGATAAGAATAGAGGTAGGCCTACATATTGTGACTTGTACATTATACATGCTAGGCATTTATTGAAACTATGTATAGCTTAGAGAAGGCCAAGGTTCAGGGCAGACTGGGGTTAACTGCCACTCCCTAACAGCTCAGATAAGAGAGTGATGTGCACAGTGGGAGGTCACTGTGTGTCAGACCGCCAGCTAACACTGGCTCATTGGGAACCCGGCATGCTCCATTTAACTTCACAGGGCATCCACACCCAGTGTCACACACAGAGACAGACACATACACACACACACACAAATACACACACATTAAGACCCTTGCTCTCCCTGCCTCTCCTGCATGGCCTTGCAGGGCTCCCTGCCTCCTGTAGCCTTCCTAGGAAGCCAGAGTCACTCTGCCTCATTAGGGTAATTGAGACAGGTCCTCCCGAGACTAAAGAGCTGCTGAATTGCTACTCACTCGCGCATTTAAAAGACCACTTAATCAAGCCCTTGTGTGTGTATGTTTTATTCTCTCTCTTTCTCATCATTCCCCTCCTCTTTTTAGTCATACTTTTTTAACATTTCTTTTTTTTCCCCTTCCGTTTATGTGTCAGGTCATTGAGTGGGATACAGTGTGATGTCTGTGTGCTGCTAATTGCCAGTAAGGAAATGATCTAGGGGGTTTCCTGCTCTAGACTACAGTCCCCTGGTGTAGAGAAAGTTTCTGGTCCATGGAAGTGTGAATAGGTGACAGCAAAGAAAAAAATGCTGATCTGTGGATGTTGGGAAGGAGGAAGGGAGGGGGTAGAGATTGAGTGAGGGAGGAGAGGAAAATCCGCCACCTCAGCGATTCCTGGGGCTGGGCTGCTCTGAGCTGACAAAGACACCCAGATTGTGGCCAGAGGTTGTCTCAGCAATGCGAGGTGAGCCAGAGCACCCGTCATGTAACAAGTCAGATTTAGCAATACTGCTGGGTCAGGTCAGACCCAGATTGAAGTTGGAGTCACGGCTGGCACCACGCTACTCACCTCTTCTATTGCTCATCCATCTGAACACAAATTACTGAACCTTCCTCCTTAGGCTGAGAAATATAGTCTAGTGCCCTGTGTACGCCTGCACTTTATTCACAGGCAAACACACAAATCAAAATAAAGTGACTATCCTAAAGATGATGCAGGATGGAGGGATGCTCCATTGTATTTTATTTTCTCTCAGGACATTATACAAGTCTGTGGCCCAAGATGATGAGGACAAAAAAAGTCAGATGTTGTTTGTCTGATCCCATGAAATAAAGCAACGTCAATGCAGCATGTTCAACAATCTATCAAACACAAATCAAGATTGTCATCCCATAGAAAAACCACACAATAGGTTGTACTGTCAGTCGTCAAAAACTACCTATAGTTAGGTTTGAGTGACATCTGCCATCCAGCTGCCATAGTAATTATGACCCAGAGATGTGGCTCAGTTCAGGCAACAGGTGTCTATATAAGGTGACGAATCGGTGACATGTTGGGTAGTTGGCTAAATTCTAACTTGCAAAAGGTGGACTTAGTTGACTTTGCTGCAGGTGATTAATGTTTGCTTCCTGTTTCCAACCGAGTCGAGTCGGGACACTGTAAAAAAAAAACTATGATTCAAGTTTCAAGTTTATTTTATTTTTATTGCACCTTCTATAGCACCTACAAGCATAAAGCATGATTGTCATGGTGTTTACTTTTCTCTAACTTTAAGGAAGTAGTAACTGTAGCCCACACCAGGTTTCAAACCATGATCATTCTCTAACAAAGTGATTTATGTGCCTAAACTGAGCCAGACCTTAACCATGGCATTGTCATATCATTTACATTGATTTGTGACAATTTGTAAAGCACAGACAATTATTGTCCTGCTGATTACTGCTGATAGGAGTGCCAGATTAGAAAATGCTCCAATGGGTCATTTTGGAGTGCATGGTAAAACGGCCTATTTGGGTGTTTAATTTGGAGAACTTGTTGCACAACATGGGGAAATGGGAGAGAGTCACCACAGAGACCTCTCTCTTTAATCATGCCCTGTTTCTTTCTCTTTCTGTTTCTCTTTCTCTCTAACACAACTATATCATTTTCTTTATACTGCCATTCTCTTTTTCTTTCCATTTTTCTTATTTCCCTAGATCCTCCGCACATGCACCTCCCTCCCTTCCTTCCCTCTTATCAGTGACAGGCTGGAAACAGAAGCGAGATAAGGAAACGCCAAAGCCAATACGAGGTGTGGTGGTCGAACACCCAGGCAGATTAGTCATTGACACGTTTGTCAGTTAACAATGGCAAACTTGCAGCTCAAACAAGAAAATGGGAGCAGAAACAATGAGATGAATTTTTCCTCATAATGCATTATGAGCCCTGCAGCATCAACGGCCAGATCCAGATACGTACAGTTCGTCCATTGAGGTGTGGAGGGACAGATTACTAAAATGGAGCTGCTATTGCATACCTTAATCAGTTCCTGTCACTCAATCACACACACACACACACACACACACACATTTACATACACCCACTTACAAACTAAAATACATCAGGGTCTCCTTTATCACTCCCCTGTTATCCCTGTCTAGACAGTGGAGGCCTCAATTCTCGTGTGTACCAACAGTTTTTGTGCACTCATTTCTGTACATGTGGAATGAAAATGATCTCTTTCCAAAAATGTCACCACTGTTGTCAACCACGTCAGTAAAATTGATTGATTGATAACTGATTGTCAACAATGGTGCTTGGCCCTCTGCTGTTAGAGTGCAACTCAGACATGGGATAATCTAACATTTTCAGGTGATTTTCATTTAGAGCTAACAGCGTTCATGCTCTTTCAAAAGGTCATATGCAATTTCGTTTAGTTCAACATCTCCTTTATGAATACCATCAATGTATTATACATTCAAGATGTAATTTAGTTATTCTAAACACTGACCTCCTCCAGGTCCTCCGTGGAGTGAGCAGCATTGTCAAACTCTTTGCTGTCTGTGTAGGATTTTGGTTCTCAGTGCCGAGTTCACGGTGCACAGGTAGGAAAAGAGGTAGGATGTGAGGCTCATTCCAATGAGACAGTACAAAGCTAGTTTTTGGTATTTTGGAGGAAATTGGGTGAGAGTAATGTCAACAGAACCATATCTGTTTCTAGCTCAAAGTTAAGTCTTCCCTGGCAATTTAGTGACTATCAATAACAGCAAACTAAAAAATTGAAGCAAATGTGCAGCAATAATGGAATGATGCTTAAAATGTAATAAAATAATTTAAATTAAACACTCTTTAAGTCAGCAGCAAGTTAATGTTTAATTCATTTAAAGCAGGAATGTCCTCCAAGCACTCTGCATTTATCAATAAATGAATATCTGTTGTCCACAACTATGTAATACTGCATGACAACTCCTTCAGCTTATTGAATCCCTGCAGTCATCTGAAGGCAGCTCAGGACAGATATGTTCATAAATCTGCAGCCTATGATTGGAAAAGTGCAGCGCCGGCACGTAGTGCCATTTCACAGGGACGTTCACAGATTTACCTTGATTAAATCACATGTAAATGACACCAGGCTGCTACAAAATACACCTCTACACACATCTGACTGATCATTATACCTCGGTGTGCTGCCTGTTTATGAAGGAGAAGTCAGATTACCGGGGCTCATCAATTCTGTACATCATTGCCTCCTATTCAACTTTGTTTTTGTGTGTGTGTGAGTTTCATGTTTTATTCTTGAAACGCATTATGTTAGAAACGCTGTTGTGTCACATCAATTAGGATATGATGGGATCATTTACGACGTGAGACACAGTAAAGAAGAATTATGACTGAAAATGAAGACTCGAAATGAAGTGATCATATAAACAGTTTCAGCAAAGTATTTTTTTTATTATTCATTTATGTCATAATTGTAATAAACAACTATTAACAACCCATTCCATCTGCCTATAGCTGATGATTTCTGATGCTGTGTGTTGACACCTATGAAACAATTCAAATGTGCATTTAGGGATGCCCACACAGTTCATGCAGCCAAGATCTATCGCTCTGTGCTTATTGTTGTGCAGCTGCAAATAAAAATGCCTTTTATTACTTGCTGTTGTTTTTCATTTAGTGCATCACTGAGCACAAGCAGCTGAATTTGTACCGCACATCTCTAAGCCAAAGTGAGACTTGACACAACTGGAGGATCTGTTGACATTATGATATTACGCTGATGAACTTTGACATTTTGGCATCATAATTTCTAACGGAACTGACCATGTTGGGTAATGTTCTGCTATGCTGCAACTGTTCAAATAATATCAACACCTTAAAACAATTTTCTCCCTTCTTTGGTGGAGTTTCTTCTGTGGCTGACAGAGTTGCACTCTCAGTTTCACCACCAGGGACCAATAATTGCTGCTATTTTGTCATCTATGGATGACACTGAAGTACTCTGCACCCCTTCTGTGGCAATAATGGCTGTCATTGAGCTGCAATTTTTCGAAGGTCAAGCTATTTTTCCTTCACCTCTGCCACAGTTCTTATTATAGGTGAGACAGTGTTCACAGCGTTCGTCAGTTGCCCTCATGCTGTGTTGTTGTTGTTTTTTTAGTAGCTCAATCTTAATGTCTTACAGTTTTGTCTGGTTTTTCTTCTGCTTGCTGTCTTTTTGCTTCTAGCTCAAATGTTTTTTTACATTTAGGACACTAGGGGCCTTTTATAAAATCTTGTTAACCACACATGACAATTTAGTGGTGTAAATTAATTATTTAAACACCAAGAGGGGAATCACTTCTGTTGCTGTACAAGGCAGGCTTTTGTTGCAGTTTACAGTTTAAGGTTGATATATGATCTTGTATTCAAGTGAAGATTCCTCATTGAGCCAGATTCAACAGGGAGCAGTATTTCTTCTCTGTGATTATTGCAGTATTAAAACTAGTCATGCTAGTGTGGTGGTATTTCACCTTTTTTGGGTATTGCAATTACACCACACAACACTAGTTGACCCCACTTGAGAAACAATGCACTAGAGATACTGCAATCTATCTCTAAAATGCAACAACAATATAAATTTAGTTTTATTTCCATTCAGTATTGGTACTTAAGCATCAACGGCATAAAACCATGTTCAAGTGCATTACACAAGAGTTATAACTCCTCACTGGTAACTGAAAAGAAAAAAACACTATCATCATCATCGTCTGCATACTGATATATTTTAAATAAGACAACTTAATACATTTAAATGTTTTACAGCACTGAGCTCAAAATAGATATCTGCCACATGCCCTGGCTGTCAGGAATTTAGCTGTTGCTGCCCTCACACACTAATGAATGCATGTTTGTTGAATAGCTGATAAACCAGCTAGAGGCACTGCTATAGCCAAGAGAGGACAATATTAGCAAAATTAAATGGCAAAATCTTTCAAAATATTTGGATAAATCTGTTTATTGTCTACACCAATATTAAGTCTTTTGAAATTACAATTACAGTAACAGCTGTTATAGGACTGTAATTGTCTTTAAAACTAAGACAAAAATTAGACAGATGTGGACTTCAGATTGGAATGGAGTGCTCTGAGAAGATTACTGAAAAGTAATTTTTGACATGCAGGAAAACTTGGACACTGAGTCAGGGAGACAAGTCCATTCACAAACACAGCAGAGTATGGAAACTGCACTTGACAATTAAATATATTTATAAATGAGCCTATATATGCTAATTAACCTGTTTGTGCACAAGATGTATGTGGAACAGGTGGGATTTATTGCTTCTCACTGCTTACAGCAGTGTGTGCATGCGTCATTTATTTTGTGCATACGGGTGGTTCATACATATAGATTGTGTTCTATGCATGCTTTGATAAATACAGCGCCTGAACTTCTGAGGCCTCTCTTTCCCAACAGCCCACCAGAGACAAATACTAGAGGCGTTCTAGTCAGCCACCTGCCCCTTTAAATGGCACTTCAATCAAGAGAATGGCCATGAGTCCTCGACTCCCTTAAAATGTTGCCATTTAAAATTATTGCTGCTGTAAGAGGGTGAAGACTAGTTTAAAGCACAGAGCATGAAGCCATTCAGCGTTTCTTCCCAGCTTTGTCCCTTTGTCTTTAACCCAGTTAAGCCAATATTGTATTATTATACTTAAGAGTGTGAGGGATAATAAAACTCCTTTACATGGCACCACAGAAGGTTTTGCTCCTCAGTTCCGCAAAGTTTTCGTTTTTCTCTCAAACAGCTCCCGCTGGCTCAATTAACTATTGATCAGATTTGTGGAACCGAATGTAAATAATTAACAAAGGTGGAGATAGCATCTGCAACTCTGCAAACAACTTCAATACAGAGGCTTCTGTGTCTCTGATCAATGGGGTGTGGACAGCATACACAGCAGCCACAGTGGGGACCTCTGCAAGGTGGCCAAAGAAACAGAGAAAATCACATTTTTATCAGACATCGCAGCTGTGTCAGCAAAAAAACATCAAGACCACAGTAGTAATCAGGCAGTGGCTGTGTTATTGTAGATACCAGAGTGCGGAAAATGATCTCTCTGACATTTAGAGGTAATCTAATTAATTCTCTGACATGGCATACTAATAGGTAAATGAAAAAAGAAATTAGTGTTGATAAGTGCTGACATGCATTTGGACTTTTTTTCCTTAAATACAGGAATTCCACAGAGGATGGTGTGCTGCTCCCATGTTAATATGTCATTCTATAAGCAGCTCAAAGGGAAATGATAGCCCGGTTGTGTCCAATAAAGCCATCGTAAGTAAAGATGTAACATAGTGAGGACAAAAGCATAAAGGTCCTTGGGGAGGAGAGTACAGTGTGGCACCGTTAGGGGGGATTGAGAGACGGCCTTTGGGTAACCCTATTTGAATATGAATGCCTTCTATGATCCACACCAAGGGCACTGACAGGGGCACCTCTACCTACATCTACCTCCAGCAGATGTAATTGTGTGCCTGCGTATTTGTGTGTGTGTGTGTGTGTGTGGATGGGTGGGTGGGTGCACAACTGATCACTCCATGCAGCCATCAGCCACCGCATTATTCCAAGGTACTTTGTACAGTGCATTAATCACAGGGACCCTTGAGCGCTTCCACCGATCCAAATATTCCGACCTTGAGGTTACAAGAAAGACATTAGTCCTGATCCATTCAAAGTATTGGAGAGTGGGAGTGGAGCAGAGGGAGGGGGCAGAAAAGCTTTCAAGGTAATGAAATTCTGCCATCATTTAAAGGAAAAGACTTGTGGGGACAAGCCTGAGCCAGAGTAAGAAAAAAAAAAAGATTAAATTGGATTTTTTTTTTTTTTTCGTTTTCCCCTTTATTTTAAATTAGGCTTAAGTGCATGTGGGGGGTAGTTTTTCTTTCTCTTTTTTTTTTGAACAAAAGCATGATAACAGCATTAACGTCCAGAATGAATCGAATCATTTCCAAACCAATTAACCTTTGACAGAATGGATGAGTGGACAGGAATGAGAATGGTGCAGAGGTAGGAGGGAAAGTGCAGGCGGCAGTGTACAGAGACAGAGGTCTGCCTGGCAGGGACTTAGTATTTTGGGGGTGACTACATGAAGGGCTCTGATTGGGTGAACACATTTAAACCAGTGCTGGTGGTTGATTTGATTGCGATTTTGCAGGCTGAATGCACTCACAGCAAACCTGAATTGCATGTTTGCCTCATTAAAAACATATCAGTGAAAAAAATAAATGATAGTGAATACAGGATTCAGTGCAGAGGATAGAAAAAAAAAGACAGAAGAGAGTCCCCTCTCTCACCTCCTACTCCTGCCTTGTGTCTGTCCTGTCCATCCTGACTGATAGTCGGAGGGGTCTGCAGTTAACCCCACTTATTCTTTATGCTGGCTCTAACACCGTCTCTCACTCTGTCTATCTCTTTCTATTCCTCCCTCACTGGCTCACACACAGCTGCAGCCGGTCCATTAAGTTAATTAAAGGCTCCATTTTGAGCTGGAGCCCGCTAGCAAATACGAGTGCCAATCAATAGATCTCTGGCTTATTTTGTGGGAGGGAGGGGTGACAGCACTGGTGCTGCATTCGGGGACATGATTTGTAGCCTTGGCAGACGAGCCATGTCCCTCTCTGTCCGTCCTCTGTCTCTGTCTAATTTGGTAGCCACCCTGCCCCTTCCACAATCTCCTTCCCTCTTTTCACCGTGATGTCATCTATCAAGTTGCTCTCCCTTCTTTACCCCCAGCTATCCGCGGCCTTTCCCATCTGCCTACAAGGAGACGGACCTGTGTCTCCCTTACAAGTGTGTATGTGTTTTAGTCGCCATCTGCACAGGGGGGGTCAGGTGTGTGGGGCTGGGGGGTGGGGGAGTCTGGTGTGTGGGGCTAGGGTGGGCAAAATGTGTCCAGAGGGATGATGTTAGCTTGGGGAAGTTAACAGCAGGACAGAAAGGGGGCGGCTCAGGGTGGAAGAATGCACAGCGTTCCACACATCACATCACTGAAGCCCCATAATAATAATAAGAGTTGGGTCACTTTGTTCCATACAGACAGACGTTAGAATTAAACGCTTTTATTCTGATTCACTTTGTATGTCATCTTTTGAAATAAAAGCTTCCCCAGTGATCGCTCCATTTTCTCAGAAATCTATTTTTTGCTATTGTCTTATACCACAGCAAGAGTGGAAGACCCACAGGCAAAACAACCATTATCAACTTCATGTGGCATTCGTCTGCTATGAATAATGGCCGAGGGCGGCAGGCAGCGTAGCAGTTCAAGATCCACAGACAAGCTTTCTCTGCTGGATGCCTTCGTTCCAACAGTCCTTCCATTCTTGCAGTTACATCAGCAGCGTGGCAGCGGTAGCTCATCGGGCTTCTTCCCAGCAGTCATTCGGCAATTCTCTCCCTCCAGGGAGGCAGCCCATACAGGCCTTGATAGTTAGCCAGTGTTACTTGTTGGAGGCCTTTTCCCTTCACCTCCTCCTTCCTTCTCAGTGAAAATGGCTGGTGTTTTTTCCACTTCTTTAATCTAAACTCCCCCCTTCTCTCTTCTCTCTCCTCTCAGAGAAAGCCCAGGGGGGCTTGTTCATATTCTCTCCTCTTATTGTGTTTCATCTTTTTCCTTATGACACAGAACTATCCCCCCAGAGTATCCAGCTTTCAGCCAGGGTGCTGGAGAAAACGCATGGTTAACCCCATTTTATTCTGTCTATTCAAGGGTTCCCCGACAAAGCTCTAGTGCTCACAGCAGATAAGAAATCATTCACATGGAGTAGAGGAGAAGGTATGGTATACATTCAACAGAAGCAGAAGAGAAGGTCATTTTCTGCAAAAGTATGGCATTCAAAAGCAGTGCATTTTGAAGCAGTATGTTGTACCATATTGTGCAGCTTTCAAAACAATGGGGGAGCTCACTTACCAAAGGCATGTCTACTTTTTATTGGTTGGAGTAGAAGTTCTTAGCTCTTAAACTTTCTAATTCATAAGATAATTATATGTTACGGTAAGAAAATGTCAGTCATACAGTTGAGCCTATGATATTATTACATATTCACAGAGATATGAGACTATAGGCTTTAAGTCTTCGAGACAGCTTTTCCATATAGTATGCGTACTGTATGACAATTTACTGTTAAGTAAATGACAAATTTGGTCAGAGCAGCACTCAGCTGTGAATTGACACCAAAGCAAAATGATGTGCCCATGCCATGTGATATAGCTGTCAAAAGAAGGGGTTATCAACCATAAGGTATGACACATAAAAATGTAAATGGTTAGACGGGGGGAAAGGAGGAGGGAGGGAGAGAAATAAGGCTCCTCTCCATTGCTGTTTCTGCAATGACCTCATCTCTCTTTCACCCCACTCTTTCGCTCTTGCTCTATTTCATTCTTTTTCTCTCTATCTTTCACTCTCTCATATCAAGCACACACTCCCTCTGCGTTTCTCAAGCACATGCTCCCTCATCCTCGGTCACCCTAACCACCTCATTTCTCCAGCCCTCCCTCTTCTCCAGCTCTCACTCTGTGCGTAATTCAATCATCCCAAGGAGATGGATATCCGTCCCCTAGGAGCGCTTACGCTCTCCATTTCCTAAAGCGCTTGATCAGATTAATTGATTGTCCCCCCTCATCTCTGCGCCCCTTCTGCCGACTGAGGCTGATGTGGTGGCGGAGGGTGTGCAGAAATCAGGTTTGCATTGATATTTTTATAAAATGGCTTTTTCCTTCTGCCCCCAGACAGACCCTGTAAAAGGACAAAGGGGAATAGATAAAGTACATGAGCCAGGAGAAGGCGGGGGCGGTGGGCGACACGGAGGGGAGGAAGCCTGCAGAAACAGACAGGCAGGATTTATAAAGAGGACAAAACAACAACCTGGAGCGTACAGGAGACACAGAGCTGAACAGGAGATCAAGGGACAAGATAAAGCAGATAGGCGATCAATGAAATGAAATAATAAACAAGGCTGTTTAGGAGGTGTATAGTACATGTGAGGTGAGCGTGGATGCTTGCATACATTTACCGTGATGTTTGGCCGCAAGCCTGCAGAGCACAGCAGAGGGTGGAGAGGGGAGAGTCGAACCTAGCCCCACAGGGAACGCAGGAAGACCTCAACTCATCCATTATAACTGAGAGCCAAGCGGCTGCCATGTCTCCTGATTGCTGAGTCCCTGTGGAGCTGTCTCTCTCTCTCTATCTGCCTCTCTCTCTCTTTCTCTCTCTTTTTCTCTCCCACACCTCTGTCTTTCTCTCTCCTCCCTATCTCTCTTTTTGGCACTGGGGATCGTAGTAGATTACACTGCTGTTTCAGGCCTTTGGCTTCTACTTTATGGCGGGGGGCAAATACACACGCAAATGTACACATGCGCAAATGTACACGTGTACATGCACGCACACACATACGTATATATACTCACAAGCAGACAAACACACGAACACACATACACAGGGATAGGAAGTTGCTCGTCTCTCTCTTATCTATCTGCCGCACATGTTCCCCACACGTGTAAAGCTTTTACCTGAGCGCGCCATTACAGCTGAGGCTTTTACCTCTGGAGAGCCAAATTACCTTTCAGATACAACCTTCCCTTTTTTAGCTTGCCCTTGACACTTAGTTCACTTGTATTTCCCCTGTACATATAGGGTCGGACACACACGCACACACACACACGGCCTCTCGTATGCACAAATACACACAGTGGCACGTCCTCGGGTTCATAATTCTTTTTCATTTAGACCTCACACATTTTCTACTTGTTCTTCTTCTTCTTCTACAGTATCTTTTGTGTTAAACAAATGCTGTATGTTTACGGGATGGACCACACGACTCGGGCTGGTACATACTTTAATCACTGAGTAGGCCATGTTCCTTTATGCGGCAAAACATTTCAGACTTGCCAATAACAGGTGGTGCTCACTTTACATCTGTTTTATTAAGAAAAGACGACATTGCTTCTATCAATAGGGAAATATTCATGCAATAACACTGGTCTCCAGCTCTACTTATTGCCATCTGTACCAAAACAAATATAAGACACTCTCACAAATACAGCTTATTCAAACACAAGATGCGTAAAAACCATGAAAAAGGGTTAGAATTGCATGTAGTGCGATCGCTCCATAGATAATTAGAAATTGATGTTTTGTGTTTTCACAATTAATCATATACTTTGTTAAAAGTCCATTATTCAATATTTCCTGTATTAACATTGATTTAAAGTACTCCCTGTGAAATTAAAGTCTTGGTATTTGCTGATCCTGCTGAGAATCAACACAGCACTTTGCAGTTATATGCAAAAAATATATGCAAGACTGCTCAAACAAGCCAATTCTGCACTGTCTGCCCAGTGTGAAATGACATAGTTGTATTTATCGAGAGGCTCTTGAAGAGACCATTTAGCAAGCAAAAGAGACTCAGATACTTTTCAGGAGTTAGTGAGTCAATGTTAAACTTAGAGAGAACTGAATGTCGAGGTTGCTTTTGACAAGATATAGTGACAATAAAGAGGATTCCAGTGGACAGCCCATTTGGCTTTGTTTCTGGAGTGCAGGACTTTAAATTAACGTATGTTACAGTCCAGCCCTTGCCAGTTGAGTTCACACAATGCTGATGAAGCTAATCATCTTTAGTTCACAGTATACAGAGATTTTAAATCTGGTATCTGTGGCGACATTACCACATTGGCACACTGTGTTCAGTACTATAAGCACTCTCGGTGGCTACAGATGTACAGTTCTGACCACATCCAATAGTGATGCCAGACATGAAACTTTAAACATTAAACCAGAAGAAGTCGATGAGGCAATGATTTTTAGCTTAGTGCTCATAAAATATTTAATCTTGACTTTGTGACAAATAACTACAAACAGGTATATCAAGCATGTCCGATCTATTAAGGACGGAAAAAGACCCTTTCTTAATAGAAACTTACTTCTGGATTGCAACTGCACCCACTACAAAGTCATTCAATCATTATTTTTATTCAAATTTGACCTAAAATATGGCCCAAACCCAAGACAAAAAATGTTAAAAGTGAAAATAATATGTTGAGGACTAAAAATTAGATAAATTAAAACTATTTCTGCATATTATACACTATGACAAAACTTATTTTCCTCCAGAGTATTCACTCACCCAACTGCCTACAGCGGTGCTGAGCTACTACAATGTAAGTGGAGAAATGTTAATGATACCCAGCAGATGATTCATTAAGTACTCAGGAAAACATGCTGCTGCTCCCTGCTGCTCGGAGGGGGAATGACCATATAAGTGCAGAGAAGGAGAAAGGAGCTACACCTGTACAGAGGAGAAATGCTTTTATTGATTGAACAGACTCGTTTGGCTAAATTTGCAGCCTATTTCTTTACATTATAGTCAATTTAGGAAGTGAGTTGCATTGGCTGTTTGGCAAACATGTTAAAACAGCACATTTGTAGGAAGGAAAACTGAACTCCTGACCTGAACACACATACCCATCAATGCAGACAGACTGAAACATACACACACAAAAACACACATGCACACACACTCTGTATGCTTGAGTTCTCAGTTCACAAACTAAATCAACAAAGCATTTATTTTTCTTTCCGAAAGAGTCTCTCTTTCTTACTTTCCCCAGACTTTTTATTTGCTAGAGGCTTGAGCTCGCAGACTGGGATTGATCCTGATCTGCCGTCTTGAACCTGTGCCCTGAGGGCGGCTCAGTGCAAACACGCAGCAGCCCCTCTCCACTCTCTCTCAATCATGGTTACACTTTGTTACACTGTACCCACATACAGTATATGCTGTACCCACACAGCGAGTGTCGACCGTCTCTACCTGGGCTGCTTTAAACAAACAGTGTGCTGATAAACAGTAATTACAAGGAAAAGCTAATTAAATTAGAAAAATACATCTCCTCCGCTAAAACAAACACAGCTTATAAACACCCCACAGATACTTGTTCACAGTCAAAGTGCAAACCCAAAGAGCCACAGTGGGCCTGAGCAGTAAACTCGTCTTTTGAGGAGGATTTTAAAAATGACTAGCATATGTATTGTATTAAATCAATAAGCATAACAGCCGCATTGGGTATGACAGCAACAATTTCATACACCACATCCCATTTGCTGAGTGCTTTTTCAAGGGTAGAGAACAAAAGAAATCCATTATTTTTCACAAATGCAAAGATCATTTGAACATTTTACATAAATAATTCATACAAAGAGAGATGCTTTTTACAGTGTTTTCACCTGAAGACAGGCAGCTAACTAGCAAAAAAGCTCACTCACTTACCCACCCTACCTTCTCTCTTTGAAGTCAGTAAAAAGGGAGGAAAAGGGCATAATTTGTTTGATTCATTTATCGTTGCTTACTACGAATGAATGTCATTAAGAGTGGTTGCTGCGCGGCTGTTGCGAAGTTATGGAATAGCTGGCAGCATAGTGGGAGCTGAAATAAAGCAACATGGTGATTAGAAGAATGTATCCATCCCACACACACTGTGCTATTCAGGAAAGTAATGGCTCTGTGGAGGCTTGCACTTTGAAGCACGCATACACACACACACACACACACACACACACGGGCCAGAACACAAATACATATGCAGTTACTCCGTATGATTTGCCGTGACTGCCATGGGTTCCTATAGAGTTTGTGATTGATGGATTCTGTGATTGGTGCTGTGAGACAGGTGGGGCCCTCAAGTCAGCTAATCTACACTGCCTCCTACAGGATGACGGTTCACACTGGACCTGGGAGCATGTCAGAAACAGTCATCATCACCATCAGTCGACTTGATAAATAATTACGATAAATGGTGTTTGGGTAGTAGCACCTATCAAGTCTTCAGATTCAACCGCCGTATCTGCTTGACAAGGATGGATTCACACAGCAGACTGTGTACAAGGACTGCTGTGTAAATTGTAAATGAAGAATTCCTGCTTGTGTCCCCATCAGAAATTTGGTGGGTTTCTTTTTTTTCTTTGCACGCCTTGAATCTGACACTTCTTAATGGCGAGTTTAGCACCCAAGCTTTTTTTGTCAATAAAACCATAAGCGTTAGTCAGTCCTTACCGGAGTACAGCACGCCTACCTTCCATGCAATGCGGTTCCCTTTGGTGTCATGCTCCAGTGCCATCGGGAACTCACCGCGCTCATAGAATTTGCGAAAGGTTGTTGGTTTGGAAGGCCGCTCCCTAAAAGCCCCTGCAGCCGGGGGGCCCACCACCTGGTCAGACACAAAGGAGAGAAATGGGAATGAGGCGAAAAAAGAGAGGAATAGAGAAATAAACAGAAAGAGACGTACACAGCAAGTGACAGTGTTGTTTTATGAAATCAGAATTGACTGTTTTCTCCTACAAGAATAGAATCACTCCCACTGCTTTTTCTTACAAGTAATTCAGGGAGACACATGTGCCTGCTTCTCTGCTCCTCTAAGAAAGGCAAAACACAGATAGTGTGTGTGTGTGTGTGTGTGTGTGTGTGTGTGTGTGTGTGTGTGTGTGTGTGTGTGTGTTTGCCTGTAGCCAGAGGCACTGCCAGAGGCATTGTTAGGATCATCTTGTCTCTGCCTCCATATTGGATATGTGCTATTACTGTGCCACTGAAAGCCAATGGGACTCCTATCACATCAGCCACAGTGTCTGCTGCTATTGTAGTGGGGACCTTTGGTGGTGGTGGTGGTGGCAATGCCGGTGGTGCCCATACAACAGATGTAAGTTAATGCAAGAAACTGGAGTAGAAAATGGACTAGAAAAGACAGACCGAGGAAGATTTTAGGATTAGAGATTTAATGTGTAATTTTAATACTGTCTTCTATGGGACAAAAATAAAGTGGTGTTACGTTTCAATTTCATAAAAATGCTAACTTCTTGAAAGATGATAAGCTGTTAAAAGATGTCACATATATTAGGAGCCTTGACAGGATTCTAGACACTCTGATGTCACATTAACAACCACAGTCATTTCCAGGAGGACAACTGGCGGTTGATTTAAACTGTGGAGATATGTGAAATCAGTACACTGTACGTGACAGAGATTTCCTACCTGGAAGTTACCGTAAACAAACACTGTGATTGGTTCTATTACCCCAAAATACCCAGTGATGAGATTGCTCAAGTCAAGTGGGGGCTCCTCATACACTTGAGGAATTAGGATTTATATGATTGAAAACATTACAGCTTTGCAACAGCATGTTGTAGCGGACGAATGACAGAATGTTGGAGTCAATCTTCTCCCCGTCTGTGTCCCTTGTGTGCATCCCCCGCCATCTGTGTCGTACCACCACATGACTGGCAGATGTGTTGCTGTCATTAATCCTCAGATTACCACCCATTGAGAAACTGAATTTTGCCACAGAAGCCCACAGAGCAGAGCAGAGTGCGGGACAGGGATGTGCTATCTTTGGCAGGACCGCCTAAGATTGGTGTGCAACTTAAGATATTTTAAAGAGGTTTGACTCTATTACCAGGATGCTACCCAGTGGTACTTTGGTTTTTTTAGGGTTACATCATTCACTTGTGTTGCCTGTTTGTTGCATAATTCAAAAACAAAATAGAAATAAAAAAAGAGGCCCAGAACTGCAAATGTAGCTCAATGAGACTGCCACAGAGGGATGATGAAACATGGATCAAAGTTTAACTTACACGTGTGACGTGTTGTAGCTGGTGCCAGCACAGTCAGGCTCAAGAGAAAACTAAAAGAGGAGAAACTATTACGAGGGACCCTGAGTAAGTGTCTCCAAGCACTCACTGCATTTAAACAGCCCTAATGCACCGTGGGATTGCAGCGCAGTCATTTCAAATGAATCCGTTTGGAGCATTTGTTTACCATGCCAGGGAATACTGAATAATATTATGCTGAATTAATAGGCCTAGGTTGGCATACCTGCAGGAGAAAGACTACCCAAACAAAATGTCTGTGTCTAACAATGCATGTAAACACTAGAAAAAGCACTTTTTCAGTATCGCCTGTACTAGCCAAACAGCATTCCATCACAACAAGTACGCCTGGCGTCATCTTTTAATTCCTGTCTTATATTTTGTGTGTATTTTATGGTGATATGTTTAGTTTAATGTGTGTTTAATACAGTCACAAAAACAGCTATTGTTTTGTGACCCTGTAAACAGTGCCCGAAAGATTGCTCAGTTTTCCTTAAATTAGTGTTTAATTAGTTAATCAGTAAACATTTGAATTATTTTGTCTTGTCAACATCAGGCTCAAAGTATAATTTAATACAAAAATGCAATAATGTCTTTCGTGGTTTCATTTACCCACTGCAGGGTCTAATTATGAGTCAAAACATTATTTAATATGAATACTTGGAACGCTGTGCAACATACATCTCCATCATCTTTCCATCTTCCATCTTTTCTTTGCATGTCTCTGTTAACTTTCACTGCAGGAGTTGTTTTGCAGCCCCGACTGTGAAAATGGAAGCTGCAAAGCTCGCAAGATCATTGCTGCTCCAGCCTGCAGGAGTGACAAAGCCCTCATATCCAGGTAGCTACGACGGCGGTAGAGCCACGCTGCACAGGGAAGCTAAAAATAGCTCAGACTGGGCAGTGAGAAGAGAGAATGAACCCAGACTGCATTGACTGGCTGAGCAGCTTTTATGGTCAGGAATGATGACGCTGCAGTCAATTCCACGGCCTGCGTTCATGGCTGAGGTGTCGAGAGCTTTGCGGCCATTTCCCTGCTTTCTCTCCAATCATCATCTGTGGCAGAAAAGACACAAACAGCCAAGAGGTTGTCTACACATGCATGCACAGCAGCATATTTCGCTGTGTCTGTGCCTTTTCCTCAGCTATTGATGTAGGCTGCTGTTCCGGGCAGCTTAAGGAGAACTGTAATAGGAATAGCATTGTGGGGAGATTATCGCCTGCCAGCTTCCTGATACGATTTCAGCGATCCGCCTGCTCCTGTTCCACCATTGATGACATTCGGGCCTAAAGCACCTGCACACCAAGACAAGAGTCCCAAAGAGCCACTAACCTAGTTTATTTTACGGCAGATTCACAAAAACCATCTTACTCCTTACAGTATAACTTATATTCTAAGAAGCCGGGTGAACTTACGGACATGTCATGAGACGCATTTCAGATAAGAGGCACACAGTGTTATGAGCAACAATGTCCCTAAGTTCATGCTTGTATGGATGAGCACGGATCTATGTTAACTTGATTTAAACTGGCTGCAACAACGACTGCTGCTTATTCTGTTATGGCTCCTTTGGTGTGTGTGTGTGTGTGGCCACAAACGGTGGCTGTGTTGTTATTGAAATGGGCATTGGGAAAAAAAAAAGCAGCCCCATGCAGAGCAGAATACTGTGTTCATCCCAGCTCTAAAACATAGGCATAAACACAAACAGAGATAGTGAAAAAAAGAGCCTATAACGCAGACCTATATGAGCAGATAACATCCCGGCCCCTCAGTGGAAGCCATAAAGTGAGCCTGTGAGGCGACAGACTACAGAACAGAGATAGAGGTGGTGTAAGGCAATAAAGGGAGGAAGAGTCTGTTTTGTGTGCTCCTGGTGCACACATCAGGGAGTCATAACAAGGCAGTACTGGTCAGATGAGCTCCGGGCTGTCATTTCTCTCTTTCGTCTTCACTCTGCCTCCAGATCTGTTTCCTCCCTAATGCTGTTGTCCACACCAACTAGCTCCACCGTAAACCTGGCTGCTGCTGCAAGGCCCACAGAGGCAATAACACAAAAGCATGCACTCGTGCGCAAAAACACACACACACGCACGCACGCACACACAGCACCACACTTCACACGCTGAGCTCCCCCATGGGCGAGCCCCTGCAGAGGTGATTGAACACCGGCAGGGCCTCATGCTCCTGTCATTTATAAAGGTGTCACCCTGAGAAACAGAGATGCTCCCTCTAACCTTATTAGTATGGCCCTTCTATGGCTCTCCTGCCTGATGTTGACACACAGCCAGGGTGTGGTATTCAAAAAAGGTGTGAGGGGGAAAGAAACAGAGAGAGAAAGAAATGAAGAGAAAGGAAGGTGAGATATAGAGCAGAGAGGCACAGAAAGATACAGAGACTTGAGAACGATGAGAAGAAACGGTAAGAGAGAAAATCAAGAGACAAAGGGTGAAGAAAAAGGAGAAATGGAGATGGAGAATGGGGGGAGGGTGATGAAGGAATAGTGGATATGAGGGGAAGAGAGAGACGGGGAGACAAGAGGTGTGGCTCATCAATTCTGAGGGTGAGTTCAGCGTGGCGGGGCTGCTGCAGCATGTAGGTGATCCATCACTGTGCCTGGGCCTCCAGCTCCAGCTCTCTCTCTCTCCCTCTCTCTCTCTCCTTCACTCATCTCTCTATACCATCACCCCAAAACGCCTCTGAATGCCTCTGATAGATGCCTGGTGAAGGGCTGTCAATTCATTGTCAACCCTGCATCACCATCACCACTGCACTTCCTCAAATGAGTCCGTCGTTAATCTCCTTCTTCATTTCTATCCATCTATCCTATCGCCCTCCTGCCTCGTGTCTACCGGGGCGAAAATGCATTTTGTTGCATTGCATTTGTCGGAGAGCAAGGGTGCCACTGCACAGGGGTGCACTGCATCACCTGTTTACTGAGGCAGCAAAGAGGGGTAGGTGACTGCTCCCTCGCTCTCTTTCTCTCTCCCTGCATTTCACTGCTGTTCTCGGTTGAGAGGTTATTGAAATCTAGCTCCGCACAGAAGGCCGCCTTTCCTGAGGGAGGAAGCAGGGTAGGTGAGTCACAGAGGATGGAATAGACAGGCCGAGGCTTTCCTGATAAGGTCAGCTCGCACATCGCTGCCACAGGCAACGAAATTAGCTCTCTTTATTTACAGGGCATTTTCCTCCATAGACTAGCCAGCTGCCTGCCCACCAGCCACCAGGGATACAGTCTGGGCTCGAGACGTGTGCTTTATCCTCCGACTGCATTTCAATGAAACAAGAAACAGAAAAAAACGAATGGAGGTATTTAGCGTGTTCGGAAATACCAGCTATATGGTCATGTACAAACAATCATTTGACAGGAGATTTTCCTCTGCAAGGCAAAACACAGACCGGTGGGAGGCTGATTTCTTTCAGTAGAATAAATCTGCAATATTTGTGCAGCAATCCATTAATTTCTCATGACCAAACAGCAAGAAGAGCAATCAGTCTGCGAGTGATTTTCATTACGTGCAGAAATTATCCCTGTTGTGAGAGACAAGGTCGGATGAGAACAAATGAGTAAAAAGCTCTCACTGGACAGGAATACCACAGACTGATGAAAGGTAACAGAGTCTTTTGTTCACAGCTCACAAGACCATAGGTGCGCTTTACAATTGCCACCGTGTCAGACGCTTTTGCATCAACTGTATCGCACACACGAACAAGGGCAGGAATGTTTGTAATGAAAAATGACGACACAGCTCGGCAAAGGCAATACTACACACCTCGTGTCACTACAAAGACACGGGGGGATGAAACAGGTGACAGTCACCTACTATTGAACTGTGCACAAGAGGGATAACTTTAAAGAGGAACTTCAAAAAGAAGCTTCAAGCACTGAAGAGCGCCCCACTGTTTTCTGTCTCCTCTAGTTTAACCCCATCACTTAAAAGAACAGCGCAGACACGGGGAGACATAAACGGGATGTGAAAGAAAATAATTTGAGGTAGTAGTGTGAAAAGGAGGAGTTTAAGCGTAAGAGGCTCGGTCTGAGCGAGACAGAACAAGTGAGAGAGAGAGAGAGAGAGAGAGAGAGAGAGAGAGAGAGAGAGAGAGAGAGAGAGAGAGAGAGAGTGTGTGAGAATGCCCCAAGTATTTTCCATCTTCTCTGTGTGGCCCACTTATCAGCTAGGCAGCAGGGTAGCCTTGTGCTTATACTGTAGAGCCCTATTGGCTGATTCATATCACCAAACCACAGTGGAGACAATGGTACAGAGTGAATCAGCCTCCATGGTAAAGGAAGAATACATTAGGTCTTACTACAAGTTAAGTGAATGGAAAACCACATGAGGTTAAATTTTCAAAAATACACTCACACTGTTTGACACAATGTAAACCAACATGAATACACAGCAAACCACACATGAGCAGTGTTATGTAGTCTCATTGTAATGATCTGTTAGACTAATGAAACAAATCATTTCAATATAAAATAAGAATTGTCTGCCAAAACATGGTGTGATACGTGACCACGATGAGTTAAAACTCCATATCTCCACTTATCATGCTTTGCAACATTGTAATTGCAACCTGGTCATCTGAGCTTTTAGACTTTTGATTTGGGTGTTATTTATTTATTATCTACAAAGGTGGTAGGGTGTATGCATTTAACTGCGGAGATATATTTTACATGTATGTCATACATAACTGTCACTGTGTGTCACCATGCTGTCTGTCCAGACCAATGTTGTGCTGAGCTCTTTGTGTTTACTGACTGTTTTAATGTCTGCATGGAATAATAATACATGTCTATTTTTTAAGGTATTATTTCACAAAACAGCTATTGTTTTGTAAAGTCCTGTAAACAATGCCCTATATTTATTTATTATCCTCAGGGGGAAAAAGTAGAATTTCCTCATTAAAAATGATAAAATTGCACCTATTCCTTATTGCTCATTAAAAAAAAGCCAGAATCAATGAATATTAAAATACTGTTTGTTTCAAATGTTGGATACAAAGGATGTTTCCTCCTTCACTGAAAAGTCTGTTCTCAGTGTTTGTGCACCAGAGGCTTTAAGTTTCCACATAGCACTTGTATAAGTTGTATAGTGGACCAAGATTAGCCTCCAGACTAGCTTTGATGTCACGAATCCTGGTCACAGGCCTACCCTGTAATGACTGACAATACGACTCCAAAGCAAGACTCAAACTCACAGCTCAAAATCCAAGGAGTTTAATGAAAGCAGGTACGGTGTATGAAACAAAAGGCAGAAGGACTAGGCTGGGACAGGAACAGATGAGTCGAACTGGCAGAGACAAATGGGAGCATACAGACTAAATACACAAGGGAAGGTGTGGGATATTTCAACGCAGGTGGCAATAATCGGGACGGGGCAGGTAATCACACACACAAGGGAAGGAAGTGAAGATCTGAAATGAGACACAAAAGGTGATTACAAAATAAAACAGGAAATAAGAAAAAAGAATGAACAAACTCAAGAACTAGACGTCACACACCTTTCAACTTTGATTTTCACTGAGCACTGAGAAACTTGGGGGGGGGGGGGGGGGGGGGGGGCTTTAAGTATATATGTGGATTTGTGTGTGTGTCTGTGTGGTCAAAAAGAACAAAGCAGACAGTGTAATCCTGGCTGTTAGAGAGCGGGGAAAGCACTGATCCAATGCTTTGTCTTTACAGCCCCCCGATGACGACACCTGAAGGTATTGAAGCGCTATGCCGGGCCATGAAATTAATGAGACACACAAGGAAAACTACATCCCTGATATGCTGCATTTGCCACTTCTGCTGCTGAGAATGAAGAATTTAACTGTCCCCCGGATTTTATTCAGCAAATAAGTGGCTTCTCGTCAATAAACACCCTCATAACTGCATTTAATTTATAGCCGACAAAAAAAAAACACCCCATAGAATATTAATGTTCCCGAAGTCAGTAACAACACTTTTTTTAAATTTAGTACTGGCCGCAGCTCAGAATAGCTGCATGACTCATTGCAAAAAAAAGTTGAAAGCTGAGTTTGTTTTTTTGCAGGTAATAAAAGAGGCGGCTAAGCAGATAAGCAGGCAGCTCATAGAAATAAAACAGCCACACGGGGATATCCTGAGGTGGGCAAACTAGGCCGGAAGCAGGCGATGGAAATGATGAACAGATATGCAACAAGGCAGGCGGGCAGGTGAGTTGTGGGGGGTTTGATATGACAGCAGCCGACCCACAAGGGGAAGGAAGAGGAGGAGGACACACGCAGAGCAGCAGGGGGGCCATCAATTTCACCACAGAGCCACAGACAACCCCGGAGATGAGAGAGGGGAGATCAGGTCAGTCTGATGGCCCGCCACCCACCACACCATACACACACACACACACACACACACACACACACACACAGGGTTTCCTGCAGACCTTATTTGGCCAGGCGCCCCGCCCTGCCTGAAATCTCGAGCGCCCGGGCTACAATGTCGGGCAAAAAAAACAAAAAAAAAACACACAATGCATGCAAGCGACACGGCAGCGCTTGAGAACTAATCTACCAGCACACATAGATAGATTTGTGTTATAATGAATTAATGTTGATTCTCTAGTGCTGCACTGTTTGCCTGCAGTGCATTCTGCGCCACCTCTCTCTCTCTTTCACACACACACACACACACACACACACACGCTACCAGTTCTCTGTCAATCACTCACGTTTGACAGCTCACGTCTCGTCTCACTTCAATACCAGTTAAGTTTTCCTCCGCTTGCTTTTATGTCGGTCCGTAGGGCCTGAATTTCAGCGCGGGATTGCGGGTATTGCGCACAATTTAATTGATTCCCGCAAATCCAACACTTATAATGCGGGAAATTCAAGCACACATTTACAGCGATGTATTACTGTTCAACCAACGTCTGCAGCGGGCCGGAACCGCTGTTTCCGACTGTCTGACTGCGACCCTGAACACACCTGTAGCTCCCTCTGTACATCCCGCTAGCATTAAGTTTAAGGAAACAAACACAGACCGCTGGTTAAAACATAAATCTACATCATCTGAGGCAGAACCTGCTCAGAAAAAACAGCGGAGCCCGCAAAACTAATGAAAACCGCGCCATGTGATGTCAACATTAACAACGTTTATCCTCAGACAGGTAACTGTGACGTTACTATAGCAACAAGCTTCAGGCTAACTGTGACGTTACTATACACTATGCTGCGGTGCTGCGCGTTTTATCAGCTGATGTTACAAAACGTCAATTTTAAGTCACTCAGATGTTTCTCATTCAACAGACCTGAAGAGAGTGAGTGAGGCATTCAACAAGAACATGACGCTACTGAAGCTGAATATAACTACTTAACTGTATAATCCAATCTAATTTAATCCAATACAGCAGCTCTGCTATAAATTCTACATTTATGTTTATTCATATATTTATTTAAGTTTATTAATTTTTTGACAAGAAGGTGAAAATTCAGCTTTATGTTCATTATTGAGAGATTGTGGTGTATTAGGGTGCATTATATTGAATGGTGTTCCTAATATTTTGTCCACTCCATTAACATACATGAGGAGTCACACCACCACCACTTAGTATAACCTCAGTAATAAACAAAGTAGAATTATCACTTTTTTGACAATGTCAACAAAAACTGAAAATGTATAAACTCCAAAAAAAGCAGAATGTATATCAGAGCTGTTTATTGGATTGAATTATATTATATTGCATGTGTTCCTAATGAAGTTGCAGGTGACTGTAGTTCAGAGAATAAAACTATACTATATACCATACTATACTAAATAACTAATTACTATATAATATAGTTCCTTAAATTGAAGGAAAGTGCCAAAATACAATCTGTGGCAAGAATAGGACAAGGTGCAACCTAGGCCCCCCCCCAACAAAGTAAAATCCCCCCTATATGAAGCATTTAAGGGGGGAATTCCCCCCTATTTTAAAAAATGAATTTCAGGCCCAATTATTTAAAGTTAGTAGAGATTCTGGTAAACTTTATTCGTAATAGAGCCGGTGCTTTTGTTTTGACCAGACCGTGCGACTTGCGTCGCGCCTCTCACTGCAGTTTTTTTTTTTTTCGGTTTGCCAATTCATTAATAAAGTGACACACACACACACACACACACACACACACACACACACACTAATCAACATTATATTTAACATTGTCTATAAAAGAGAAAAAAGAACATTAGGTATTAAAACAAAATAAATAAATAAAGACCAATGGGTGCACTGCCTGTCATCTGGACTCAAGCTCACATAGCTTCACTTGACAGCTGTCACACCATTATAAAGCTGGATTTTGTCAAAAATGTTAATGATTTTAAAACTGCCAAATATCATAAACTGTTGAAGATATCAATAAGCTGAGTCACAGAGGAACACAGTTTAGAATTTGAATGAAGTCTCTAGCAGAAAGTATGCTGAAGCTTTAGAGGCTCAAAGAAGTAGGAAGATTTGAAGATTTTGAAGACTGTTCCAATGCACAATGCATTCTCTATAGGACAAAAAAATCAGAAATAATTGAATATTGCAAAAAAGTATGAATAATTGAAAAGAGAAAAGTCATAGCATGCTAGACCAGAAAAGGGTGGAAGTAGTAGTTTTCTGTTTTCTGAATTTTGTGTTTGCTTTGTGTGCCAAACTTATTAGGCCATGACCCCAAAAATAAACAGTTCGTGTTTTCCATCATCATGTTAGTGGGTTTGTTGTTAAGCAACTTCTTTCATATTTTGAGAGCCAAAAATAATAATTGATTAAGCAACTTCTCTTTAATTTTGAGGGCAAAAATAATAATTGAATAATCTAATTAATTAAGTAATTTACCCTTTTTTTGCCGAGAACGGTTGCCGAGAACCGTTCTCGGGTTGAACCCCCCCACACTCACCTCCCCCCCTGGCCAAAGTTTTTTCCTGCAGGAAACCCTGACACACACACACACACACTCACACGTCACAGGTAGCCCGGCACTGACAGATCCCAGAGGAGTGGAGGGAGGCATGGGGAGATAAGCAGACTGCACATGGCTAGGAGATATAGGTTCTACCTCTGATATGAGAATATTGTTTAACAGTGAAGAACATTATCTAGGTGATTAGTATGTATTGCAAAATGAACCCCAGGCCCTTGGTCTTATCGCACAACTAGTGTGACTTTCAATTCCAGGAAATCAGTCTTGCTGCCTGTAAGGCTGTCTGTTAAAAAATGATGCTGGGGGTTTGCTTACAGAGACACCATGCAGAGACCAAAGCCCGGCATGGTCTGAAATGTGACCTTTACATAAATTAAAAAGGGGGGAAAGCGCACTGAAGGCTACATCCCTGCTCTGCTAGTAGATACCCAGGATACACAGCCTCAGTCAGACACACACGTATTCTCTCTATCTGCTCGCTCTGTTTCATATACTTATTTGAATGTGACATTAAAATGCCTCTTAATCCAAAACTTGTTTACTACCACAGTCTAATGGAGAGGAGCTCCCAGCAGAGGTTGTTACAGGAAGCAGTGAGTGTTATATATGGAGCAGGGGTCTGTTACTGAGATCCTGCAAGGATAATGCTCTGAATGATAGTCCACCCTTCAGATTAACCCAGGAGACAAAGAAGAAGAAAAGAAAAGAAAAGAAAAGAAAAACACATTTGCTCACTGGATGCCTTGAAAACAGGCAAGTTCTCCGACGCTTAAAATCTCACAATGTGCTTGCTGCTGCAGTTCAGTTTCAGCAAGGCTACAGGGAGACACACACACACACACACACACACACACACACACACACACAAACAAACAAACAGAAAGAAGTTTAAGCAAAGACATGCCCAAAGAACTTGTTACATATGCAAAGTCATACGGGTCTACTTCAATATTATTAATCCGCCCGCTCCTTCGATCCACTCATCTATCTAATCACCCCTCCCCCTTTCTTCACCTCTTGCTCTGCATTGCAGGTTGCCGACACTCTGACAGTGAAACAGGTGTCTGGGCTATTAGTAATAGTCTTTCTGTGCCACCTCCTCTATCGCACCCCTCTGATGACAAGCATAAATCAAGGCTGTGTTGAAAGGGTGCTAGTCAATCAGGAGTGAGCTACAATAGCAGCCAGGCAGCATCCCAATTGTCAAAGACAAATGATATAGAACTTTCTGTTGATGCGACAGATCTGAAACAGGCCAAAGCAATGACTTAAAAGAGTGCAGCGCTGTTTATTTAGGCAAGAGTTAAATATGAGTTCCCAAGTTCAGTCTGAGCAGCAGAAATCCCTTTCATCATCATAAAATGAACACTCATCTACTTAAGAGGTGTGTTGCATCACCCTCTCTCCGCTGAATCATATTCGCTCTCCAATACCCCCCCCCCCCCTCTCCTCCCCCCACTCTAATTTCCTCTCATAAAAAAGACTGCCTTCTACGACTCTCCTTGGCTTGAATTTTTATGTCTTTTTCGTGGCCCATCTCAGAGGAATGTTGTCAAGGTAATGTGATGATGACCCTTACACTCCTCATTAAATCGCTCAGTATCAGAGCGTCAACTAAATGTCGAAAATGTAAATGTGAAAATTCAGCCAAGACAGCACAGGTGACCTTAAAAAAAAAAAAAGTGGTTGGGAATTCTTTTTTTCTATCTCAACTACAAAGGTCTTCATCACATTTGTTTCATATCACTAGATATCACTAGATAATCTAGTGAGATGCTGATGTGTGAGTACTAATGTAAACAAATGTGACGAAATAGATTACCAAAGAGGCTCCAGAGAGTTATTATGACACAGCTTCAGACTTGTGAAACTTTTATTCTCTTTGTGAAAATACAATTCACTGAACTTAAGGGTAGAAATTCACATCACGATCCCTCCATTTGGTTGGTTATGGCCATGTAGAGCTCCTCTTTCTCACTTAAAGACGATGGTGGAAAACTGGAAAATCTTTACCTTTTGAAATACAATCACACAATAATCTTTATAGAGTAAATGTTCTAATCTGTATAATGTGATCTGGATGGTAGAGAGCAGAGAAGAATGGAGAAGGAGAAATATCAGTGAAATTGCCCCCTTTTTTACTCTCTTCATAAGCAAAATAAAGCTTTCATAAATCTGAAAATGGGATTTAAGAGCGTTAAAGCTTCTTCTATGATGTCTAACAGTTTTTTTTATAAGTGTAAGTGGTTAAAAAAAAGAGCATCAGCCGCTAAATATCATTATGTTCCTCTTTATTCTTTCAGGCTATCTTTGTCAGTAATCAAACTAAATGAGAACCAATGAGAGGTCATGGTCAGTACTGAAAGTGACCAGCCAAAGGAGTGGACTCAAAAAAAAGAGTCACAAAAGCCAACTTGACAAGCAGCAAGTGTTGAGCAGTTGGGAGCATGTGGGGTGGGTCGACCTCACGCTCGTCATATTGGACCAATGCTTTCAGATACTTTCCTGTGCGCTCACAGGGTGGAGATGCTTCCTAGCAAAGAGGGTTTTGCTCTCACGGATACTGTTCTGCATGCACACACCAGGTTTTGAGACTAATTAAACGCCATACACAACGTTACTGAGACAGCCAGACAGGCAGTCCAAACAAAGTCAGTTAGATTCAACAGCACTAAAGAGATGGGTGTCAGAGTGACAGATGGAAAGTTGGGCATCTGTCACTGTGCTGAACCATTTGGCCGAAATCAAAGGGAGACGAGGGCCTTCAAAGGACAGGCAAAGCTGTGTCTGAGGCCAGACATGCTCTGGTGTGCTCCGCAGATAAGGGCCAAGGGGTTATATTGCTTTTCTTCTGTCTCTCCTTTTGTTCTCCTCTGTCTTAAGGGAGTGGGAGGGAGATGGAGAAAAAAGAAGACCGGGAAAAAAAAGTAGAAAAGAGAGAGAGAGAGAGAGAGCGAGGTAGAGTGGGAATGAGTCATGAACAGGTTGCCTGTCTCCTCCTGCCACAGCACGCCTTGTTGATCAAACACTCGTTAGTAGAATTTGCTTGGTGTTTCCGGACGGCGAGGGTAATGAGCAGAGGTGGCTGAAGCAAAGGGTTGTCGGGTCGTGATGTGGATCATTTCTGACAGTATCGGAGTACTTTTGCCTTCCAGCCCTTCCCTTTCCCCTGCCTTCTCCAGATTTGCTGCAGACAAGCGGTTGCCTCCAGCGTACCTTCAACAGGGAGCTAAATAGCAGAGCAATCCTCGCTGGAATTTGGAAGTAAATGCACACACACTGCCTCAAATCTCGAGGGGTTCACAGGTTTACTTTCCTGGCACCAGGTGAAGAATACCGCAGCCCTGAAGCACCATCTATGAAGTCGACTGCTGTGCATTTGAAAACGGGGCGCCACTGTTTCACTGTAGCTCTGCCCTCCGATCCGATCCATCCTCTATGTGGAAACAATTCTCCCATAATAAGGAACATTTTTGTGTGTGTGTTTTTTTTAAAACATTTATTACAAGGATGCAACTGCAATGTACTGCACTCATACATGGTGGGACATTTGTCTTTGACCTTGAGGGATTACATACTTGCAGCGCATTTGGGTGTCTGTGTTGGTCAGCAAAAATTTCAAAGGTCAGGCCAATGTTATTGCACTGACAGTGATTTTGAAAGATTTTCAAAGTGGAGGGGCTAGCAAAACAAAGGCCACCATTTGGCATTATTGGATTGGAACAACCGAGTATGTCAGATACATCGATTTGCCACAGGTTCCCATTATGGTGATGTAGGCAGTGTGTGAGCTGCTGTCAGAGGTGAAAAGTAACGATTTACATTTACTCACGTTACTGTAATTGAGTAGTTTTTTGTGTACTTGTACTTTTTAAAGTAGTTTTAAAAATCTGTAATTTTACTTAAGTATGTTTTGTTTGAAGTATTGTACTCCGCTACATTTTATATCACATCCATTACTGAGTAAAAAAAAGTTTTTTAAAAAGCAGGGGATCGTACAGAAGAGTTTAAATGGCATGATACAATAACTTAACATTCATAAAGTGTTGCAGCCTATGACAACCTGGTAGCTAGCTAACAGAACATAACAAACTCACATATTTATGGACGTACACTAAAAGAAATGTCCATTCATTGTGCTGCTGTCACCTGTCTCACTCTGCAGGTACAGTACAGTCACCCAGTGAGCATGATGCGTTCATGTGCACAGGACAGCATCGGACATGAGAAAATTGAGCGAATGATGCACAGGGCACAGTCTTTTTTTACGGATACTTAGAGTTTGGTCTTCTTTGGGTCATTTAGGGAATGTTACAGCGCTTGTGGCCTTCACTCGTTTTGATTTATAGATTTGCAGTACGACTGTTGGTGAAGAAAAGGATCGTTGTGGCGAGTGGTTGTGTTGTTTGAAAATGTGCTTTGGGATGGTCTCCACTAAAATGATACATTATACCTCCATAAATGTTTTAAATGTCGTGTGACAACACATTTTGTTTTGTCACTTTTACATGAGCAGAATATTTCAGTACTCCATCTCTAATGACTATGTAGTAAAGTGTATAACGCATGCTTAACACTGGCTGATTAGACTCAGGTGGGCCCATTCTCCTCTAGCAAGGACAAGTCAGTCTGATGGCTGATAATGATGGAGGATGAATGGAGAGCTAATGTCCTGTCAGTTTAATACACTTAAAGCAGAGCCTCATTTAGATTTCACTTTAGCTGATTTCTATTCTGACCAAAATAAGAGTGTATGAGTCAGTGTGCTTTTGAAAGAATATTTTATTGCACACGTGGATAATAACACGGTACACAAAACAAAACAATGTAAATGTTTGATGAAGATTGACTTTAACTTCAAAGTAAATTAACCACAATTACAAACACTATTACAAAAGGTGGTTCAGAGGAGATTGACAGCAAATTAGCAGCATTTGTCAGTCATAAAAACAGGTCTGGCTATCAGCACTTTAATCCTGAGTTATAAATTGTTTACAATGTAGAGAGGAACAGGTATGAAAATTATGACAAAATACTGACAAATTGCCTCTAAAAGGATGAAAGGTGGTCACAAATTAAAACTAAGCAATAGTGATATGATGGAGGTACACAGTGCACAGGGCAAACTGAAGCTGTGGAGAATTTGCATAACCTGCCTTCGTAGCAGTAGAAATAATGATTTAGTTATTTCAGTGTTTCATCCTGTTTCATGAAATGTTTAGCATATTTTGTCTGTATGTTTGCTTGTAGTTACGGTAACAGTGTGTCTAATTGGTTACAAAAAAAAACATAAAAAGCCATAACAAGGGCTTTAATTAACTGTTTCTCAGCCCACAGTTTATAGCTAACACACTGTATGTTTTCATTTGGTTTCAATCTTATTTATTATTATTGCTTAAAAATTACAAGATTTACATGCACTCTGCCATCTGAGCAACAGCGAGGCAGAAAAGCAGATGATGAAACAAGGAAAACAGTTTTAATTGAAAAGTTATTTTATCACTCTGGCTATTTTAAGGACCTTTCTTTTTCTTTTTTTTCTTTTTTGTATTGTAAATTTTACACATAAAACACAGAAATGTGCAAGTCTCTCAGAATGTGAAACTGTCAAAATAATAAAACTAAAGTAATTGTCCAAATATAATGGATAAGAAAATTTATTAGGTTGCAATATAGTACCGTGAAACCGTTTTGTAAAACAGTTTTGGATGAGATTGCTGGTTTATATCAACAACATTAAAGAAAATAAAAAGCTTAATGTTTAAAAGTAAGGAGAGGTAAAACCAAATGGAGTGATAACTCCACTGTCTTCACTGACACCAAGCCAATAAAGTGGGATAAAACAAACATTGGCTGACAACTTATTAAGCAAATTGATTTTATGGCCATTTTTAACCATGTACAAAGAACTTGGTGTCTAATGGACAAAACAACATGCATATCGTGTTTGTGTATGTGTGTGTGTGTGTGTGTGTGTGTGTGTGTTCATGTTAAACATAGCCACATAAAAGCGTATCCTTATATTCATGCTTCAAATACGACTGAGACTAAGTGAAAACAAGCATGTAATTCAGATGACGCAGCCTCTACATTCTTGATTTTGGTTCAAGAAGGGCACAATTCGTAGAGGAGGCATCGGCCTAGACGTCCTCTGCATTGGTTATCACATGACATGGGCCTAATTAACTCTAGAGTGGAAAACAGAGCCTCTGCAAGGAGCAATAAACATTCTCCATTAAAAGCCATCTAATTAGGATGCAAGCTACGAGGGCTTGAAGGAGACCATAACAAACACGGAGGCCGGTGTAATTGTCAACCGAGCTCCGAGGAAAGCAAACATAATAGACATAATCAGCCGAGCACCTCCTATAAGGTCATGAAGGGAAGGCTGTGGAAGTACTTCTCCATATCTGACTCAAGTTTCCAGATGGTGTTTTCCTCGACTGCGGAAAAGGTTACACACATTTCTGCCAGTCACGCAATTCAGATGACACGCTATCAATTATAACCCCATCTATCAATTGGTACCTGGCGAGGAAAAGCACGAGGCACAGAGACAACTTCTTGTAAACATCTGCCAAAATCATCTTTTAGTTAAATGTTGTGGATTTTTTTTTTAAATCTGTGTCAAAACACCAAAATCTTGAGTTGAAGTGGAGAGCAAAGTCATGGTGGTTTCACCATGGCTCCACTTCCCCTTTTATAGTCACTCTTAATTAACCACATTTAACAAACAAGTCTCTTTAAACAATGTTGAAAATGTGCTTTTATTTTGGGTCGGTCTTATTTTTCCCACTGCTTTTAAAAGTAAGCGGCAGGGCAGCCAAAGTCAACAAAGTCAAAAGTTATGGGAGAAACTGTATGATTTCCAAGTCAGCCTAGTGCTCGAGACCTTTAGGCTCCATGGTTGATCGATAGTAATGGAAACGCCAGCAGGCTCCCAGAGCCCATTGCCAATTTAACCTGTTTCACCATGACTCAATTCTTCCTCAAATAACCCAGATGCTTACTGGGATGGACTACGGGCTTCTGGTGCTGATAAGATGAGCGTGCAGGAGCAGAGGGAAGGAAAGACGGACACAGAAAAATAGTTTTAGTGTGTGCATGTGTGTGCGTGTGTGTGTGTGTGAGTGAGTGAGGTTTACACTGTGAGGCCGTCCAGATGGGGCAAGCAAGTTGACAGGTGAGAGAATCTACAGCATAGTATCCAACTGCGGAAACCCAAACTCAACTTACCTTTACTTGCATAGGTATGCTTCACACACACACACACACACACACACACACGCACACACGCACACAACACATACACAAAAACACATACACATACACAAAAACACCCCTGCCAGCTTCATTGCCAATTTATGTATCATGCTGGGCAGATTATGAGTTCCTGTGTCAGGTAAATGTGTTTAGAGCGATGGGGAGGAATGATTTTGACTGTGAGTGAAAATAATAAATAGACAGATTCATCTCCATAAAAGCTTTCAAGGATTCAATCATGGTCAACAACTGCCTGCTGTCCATATAACTGACAATGGGCTTATTTTTATCTCAAACGCACGACCCCTTTTTTCATCTTTGTTGTGCTCATGCTCTGTTTGTTAAGATTTCTCCACCCCGCCGTGTTTCAGTGGACGGAAGTAAAGATTAAATCATTTTAAATCAAGCTTTTAACCGATACACAACGGGCGATAAGCAAACTTTTGAAATCTGGATTAATTCAAAACCAAATTAAATTTATACCAGCATTTTAAGCAGGTGCATGTTGTAATTTAATAGTGCGATTACACTTAATCAGGTTGTGCCAAAATTCGCAGCTAATTTAAGCACTAATTAAGGATCAATTCTGAACTGTCACTTGTTAAATTTGTTCAGATGGCTTAATTTATTAAGATGACACTAAGGGGTTAGTGCATCAAAGGCAAAGAGCCGAGACAGAGTCAACACATCTCTGAAGCAACCTTATCAAAGCACGGCTCTGAACTATTGACTAAAGACAAAATTACTTTGATACAATACAATTAAATCCCAAAAATCAAAGCCCTCCTACGTTCTGTTACCTCTTGTTATTATTTTATCGATTGGGTTGAGGGTTTATCATACAGTCTAATAGCACCTTTTCTTCTCAGTGTAAAATATCTTTATATTTAGGTATTTAAGGACTTTCCTGGTTGAATGAAGGAAAGACGATGATAGAGAGAGAGACAGATGAAGACAGACAGGGAGACAGCACGGGGGGCAGAGACATCTGCTCAGGTGTATAATGATGACGCAGTGGGGGGAGGAAAGGGAATAAGATATGGAGGTCATGTTTGCTAGTACGGAGTCTCCATCTGTCCCCCCAGGGAGGTTAGTGGAGGTGAGCTGGGGCAGGGATGCTGCGTCGTGGGCTTAAGGGGTTGACGGGTGGTTTGCATGGAGGGTTTGTGTCAGACTCGGGGACACAGCGTTTGTCTTCTAGCTCGATTTTTATCGCACGGGCCAAGCGAACAGTAAATGAGGTACGCTTGTAATGAAAGCGGTCTATCAGGTCGGGCAATCTGCTGACCCTCGCGCACACAGACACACACACACACACACACACACAAAAGTTGGGGTTGAGATCAGGTGTAGTTTGTATCGATTTGCCCTCTCAGATGAACTGTGCAATATGGTGTCTTAAAGAGGATCGTGTCCGTGTTGTTGCATGTGGGTTGTATATGTAGTGTAGAACATAGGAAGGGGGGGGGGGGGGGGTGCAGACATTTTGAACTTTCATCCTCTCTTTCATGTCTTCTCATAAAAGGAGCATTTTCCGAGAAAAAAGGGGCCGCATGACACTTCAGACCTTGAAAATGTCATCACTGAGACAGTCTTTGTTAAAGCACAGACGGCAGTACACAAAAAAGAGGAAATACTATAAAGGACACCGTGTTATTGCAAACATCCGACAAATCATAGCCTACATAAATCAATCCAGGGGCATGATGATGATCGTGGGGCACATATTCCACATCCTCTATAATCAATTCTATCTACATGAGTGTGTCTGATAGATATTGACCCAGTGTTTTCACCTTCAGGTAGGTGTTTAAACTGATTCCTGTCTGTTGTTGCATCTGCTTTTAAACGTACATCAAATAAGAAATGAGAAGATGGCCTGAAAAAGAGAAGAAGAGTCCTGTTTTTGTTGCTTTCCCTCCAGTCATACATGTATTTATTAATATGTCTATGCTATTTAAACTCTTTTTAATGTACAAATTGAAGGAACTGACAGGATTACATTTCACTTCACTGTGATTGTGCCTGATTGATTGACAGCAGCTGGAGAACCAGTCCACCCTAACCCTAACCAACCAGAGCTTTAGAGTCGGTATTAAGAATAAGGATGTCATCTCTTTGTTTTTAATGTTTATTATTCTTGCAAAGCACTTTGTGAACTTTTATTTCTGTTAAAGGTAATATACTAGGGGTGTGACGAGATCTCGTGCCACGAGATATCACAAGACTAAAATGTGACAATATTTCTCATTGAAGTGAATGTTGTCTCGTAAAGCTATAATTAAGGGGCGCACCAAAAAACCAAAAAAGACGATCAGTTTTCTATCGCTCATTTGCACGTCATGTCTTCTTTTTATAATGTCACATGTGGATCATTAACCTTGTTGCAGCTTTTACCTGGTGAGAAGATCTCAGTCAGAAGAAGTAGATGAGGAGAGAGGAGCAGTAGGTAGGTTAACCTCAGGTCTCTACACTGAGAGCCTGAGGTAGGAGGAGCGGAGGAATCTAGCACAGCTATGGAAGTCTAATGATGCAAAAAGTTAAATGAGTCACCAAATTATAACACAATTTATATGTTGTTCTACTTGTGTATTTATGTGACTGGTAGTGTACATTCATGAAAAATAGTCACATAAATGGGGCCACAGAGAATGTGAATGATATTGTTGCAGCTGTACAAGGAACGGACAAATTTGTGATTTGCTACCAGCTGACAACATGGTAATTCAGTCTAATTATCAGGAATAATTAAGAGTCTCAACGACGAGTCATTGAAATCAATTAATTAGAAAATCAATCAATTAGTCGATCAACAGAAAATATACTGGAAACTATTTTGATAATGGACAGATAATCAATTCAGTCTTTTGTTTTTTAGAAAATGGTAAAACAAATGTGAGGATTTGAAGCTCTTAATGTGTCATACATTATCACAGACTGTTCACACAAAGACATTTGCTTATGTCACTTTGGGCTCTACCATCATCGCCATCTTCTGACATTTATACAAAAATAATTAATTGATTATTCAAACAAATGATCGACATTTTAATTGATAGTGAAAATAATAATTAGTTGGAGCTCCAGAATAAACTGAATACACTGATTAAACTCTACTTAGGTTCAGGGCTCAGTATTGTGCACGCTGGCTCAATGAGATCTTATTAGGGCATTTAAACAGAAGAGAGTAAAAACTGCTATGTCAAAATCTCTCTCAAAGATCTGTTGGATCATTGTAGGCAATTTTGCAAATCAGTAAGCAGCACTTCTTTGTGGCAATATTAAATTTCATATTATTTCTGCATCAATCTGATTAATACCTTCATTTGTCAGGTATTCAGTTTGCTGGATTAGCCAAAATCATGCATCCCAACACCGTTACACTGATAGAAGATGTTATCCGTGTTGTCCACTCTGACTGAATAGCTCAAGAAAATCTTCCTTTCCTCAGTAGCTGGTTTATCTGATGTCAGCTGCGACGATCAGCGTGTGTTCAGTATGTGTATTCATGTCCATTCGTGTCACACAACATTGCACAGGTGTTTGGGTTTTCTCCCTGATCCCGTTATTTTTTGTCACCTTTTGCTGAAATAAGCCTCTGACACAGAAAATAACAGCTCTGTTTCCCGTCTCTGTCTGAAACACAAGGTGATGACCTCCCACCAGAATGTAAAGTGCATCTTTTTTCTGTCTTTAAATGCTCGGGGATTGAATCAGTAGAGGAAAAAAAATGGTTGAGAGTTTCAGGGGCTATGTGCTATTGATTCAATTTCTATGACCACAAATACTTTAAAGCATAATAAGCCTATGCTTCAACTCCCCATACCCTTTCAAGTCTTGAAATGGCCTTGTCGTTACCTACAAATCACAGCTCTCCGCAAAGCTGCCCTCTCCAGAGCGATATGTCAGTGACCACAGGGGAGGAAAAAAACAGAGGGCAACAGACACAAGCAAGCCTCTGAAAAATGTAATGGTTTTTGTTGAGGATTTAGCCAGTGGTATAGCGGTGCGAGAGTATCATTCATGTTCCAGACACTGCAGATCCTCTGGGGAGATGGTGAATATTAAAGGGCTTTGCCGGAGCCTTCCTCGTGAAGGCTCTTTGACAGGAGATTTGTTTATGACCTTCAAAAAAAGGAGGAGGAAGTCAATGATAGCTCCGACTGCCTCTTTTGCATCTCAAGGCAAACCCCTGCCACAGAGAGAGAGAAAAAGATAGAGAGAGAGAGAGCTGCAGTTTCAATTCCAAGTATTTACTGTCGTCATGTAGGCCTGATTCTTTTAAGTGGAGAGCGAATGTAACAAGGCAATAGAAAACAAATTAGTGGCTCAGAGAGGAAGGACCTAGTTAAAAAAATGTTTGCATCAAAGTACCCAAGACTGGACAGAGAGGATTGCTGACGGAAAATATTCAACTGACACTTCCCTCAAATTAAATTATTGCTGACCATGGACGCCTCAACTTGCAGTGCGCTCATTTCACCATGAAATACGTCAAAGCTGTCAACAATTAGAGCGTGAAACAAAAAGCAGAAAGCAAATCAATGTATTCTTGGAATATCCCTTGGATACTTTGCAGGTTTCGTATTCCTAAACCTAGTATATAAAAAATTACTTGTAGTGGAAGCCACCTGTCCTCATTTCAACTCGTATGAAGAAAGAGATTCTCGGAGTATCGTGCTGTTTCAATGGGCTGGGGAATAATTGCCTGAGAAAACCAAATGCCTCAATCTGTCAATTTAAGCAATGTGACTGCGTGTGACGAGCTTTGTTGCTCACCAGCAGCAACTGTCTCTGTGTAAAAGGTGCCAAGTGAGAATTAAAAGCAAGCAGACGTAATGTGTGAGGCGTCTCAGACTGTGTTCGTTATATAGTGAGTTCCTCTAAAACAGAGCCAAGCAAAATACACAACTCCTCTCCTCGTGAGCGAAATCGACTGAACTCGCTGCTGAGTAACTTTTCTGTCTCAAGTGAGGATGAGTCTTTGTGGCTCATTCGTGAAGGACTCAAATTAACATAGGTTTCAGTGTTACATGTTTTATGGCATATTTTTTCCATTAAGTGGACATAAATCCTGATTAGCCCTGGTTTATGTGAGCCAAACTCAAGATCTCCACGTGAAAATGTGCTGCTAGGAAGCTTGCTTCCTTCAGCTGATTACAGTTTATCACCTTCGCTGCTCCTATGGACTGCCACATCTGTCAGACCACAGCAGGGGAGGCTACATGTGCACATCTTTCACTTACCTTTACTGGCAAACTATATCAGTGAGGGGAGGAAAGCCAGTTCCCATTAATGTTTAAAAAAAAGTGGTCTGGCAAATTTTGTCCATTTCACAATCATACTAGTACACTAACCCATAGACCACCATGACAACAAACATATAACTCATCCTGGTCTAATAGATTTACCGATACAGGACCCAGCCCGCATACAAGTGGTCCAGATTTCTACTAATAATATAATTTTTGGCAGCACAAAAGCAGGTTTTACTGACCACTCAATACATCCATCAATAAAGACTAATGTCCTCTGCTATATAAACCTATTACACTTTCCAGATCCATCTTCATTTGCAGTAAATGAGAAGAGAGGAAGACCTTACTTGGCTGTCTTTGGAAATTAGTCTACCCTTTCAATAACTACACTAGAGGTCCAATACAGGGGGACTGCTCAGCAAGGAAACCAAGGTCATGATGCTCTTGTTTATCAAAGAATAAAGAGAAAAGGCACTGAGGCTGCTTTAGATGAATGCATAAAAGCTTTTGTGGCTGAGCAAATAATATGACATCTCTCTGAGCTTGTAAAATCAAATCATGTGTTGCATACAACTCCCCAGCTACCCCACACGCATGCCAATCTATAAAACCTTCCTTAATGTGGTGGGGGAAAAAAAAAAAGAAAAAAGACATTTGCATTTTTTTAAGCATATGGCTTCTGGATTTCTTAGCGTCTAATGATAGCGCTATAGCTTTGAAATGGCTTTTAAAAGTGTCATTTTCAGCCCATAAAAGTTACTGGATGATTTTAGAGCTCTCAAATCCCCACACTTGTGTGAAACTCATCCAAGCTTGTCTGACCAAAAGTCTTGCACACATACACACACACACATGCTCACACAAAAACACATGGAAAGCAAAATGATGGTTAGAGAGAGTATGTTCAAGTATTCTGGTTTTTGCTTTTTTTCCCCACTTTTTCCCATCCTCATTTTTCTGTGTTGTGTGCTGAGATTTCACACGAAGAGCAAAAAAGATTATAGGTTCTCCTGAGTAACAATAGACAAATGATAGGGGGAAAAGAATGGGTAGGAGAATAATTCAAAGGAGAAAGTAAGAGGCTGCCCCATCCCTCCATCCTTTTCCATCCATTGTAACTTATCCACACAGATGGCAGCATGAGTCGAAACAGAGTCTTCATGTACTACACAAAGCACAACTCAACCTCTCTGGCTCTGTTACAATACACTCTTGACTGAGACTTCGAGATAGCATTCAGAAACACTGTTAGAGAATGAAACTCGGTGTAAAGTTAGACAGCTTGTGCTCACTGACCGAAACGGTGCAGCCTTACAGACTGTGTGTGCAGCCTATCAGCCCATCACATATTATCACAACTTCCCGTTGCCAGTCAGTAGCTTCAGAATAAGCACGTCCAAACTTAATGCTACATGCACTGCTAACTGTTAGAGCTAACCCAAATAACTTCACTCACCACGGAGTTCTTCATGGTGGCCTTCACGGTGAAGCCTTGCGCTCTCAGGTCCGTCTTGCTCCTCGACATATCGGCAGGTCTTTCTTTGTTGTAAATGGTGTGACGAATCCAAATCAAACTGAAAACGAGCAGCAATGTTGCTATTTGGTAGTTGTCTGACTCTCTGTTTATCGTGGTGGTTGCTATGCAACGTCAGAGACGCTGTACTTTGGTTGCTGCGGAGACGCGTGTCTCCTTGTTACCATAGAAACTCCGGTCCGGGTACTGCTGAAACAGAGGAAAGAGGACATATTAGTTAATAACTCGCCTAATAAATACACAGCTGTTTCTCGTGGATTCTTTAACACTTTCAGAACTCCACATCATCATATGTGTGTACCCTGAATGGTTTAGTTTTTCTTTATCAATTATAAGTGTTACCATCCCACTCAAGTTGACTTATGAAAAGCAACGTATACCCGTTCATTTTTTGTGCATGCGAAAATTGTGTTTCTTTTTTCAAAAGTGCCTCCTAATAAAATGCTTGGCTACTTAAAAAAAAAAAAAAAAAAAAAAAAAAAAAAAAAAAACAGGAAACATGACATTTTTCAAAAATATATAATTAAGATGTGGACATAATCATTACAATGCATTTTTACATATTAACCCTGCCACCTAATCATTTCAGTTATCATGAGGTCAGAATGGTGCATACAATATAGCTAGTGTTTGTGTTTGCATGGATGTGCAACAATAATTAAGGTCCAGTAGGTGGGCAGAAGATTTTTGCTGCACCTCACACTTCTGTTCAGTGAAAATAATGGGTCAAATTGGTACCCTGCATACTTCTGCCAGCAGGTTAGTTTAACACGCTGAACTAATGGGCTACAAACAGGGGGAAGGTGACCTAAGCTCACACTGGATGACCTGCCTTTTTGTGTGCTGCTGCAGCAACTGCCAAGCCACCACCCTTTCATCATAGACACAGAGTATCGATCATAATCTCAGATCATCATTATACTCATGCAGTGGATCTTCATCCAGGAGTAAATACTTTGTGATGCTCTTTGGCAGGTAGACCAAGGCCTTGACTCTCAATAAGCTGGTTAGAGAGCGGACTGAGCACTGAATCATTCCAATTTAGGGATGTGGCACTTTTAATCTTCAAATATCGTTTTTGCGTCTGGAGACTTTCTTGGGTGAACTTGTGCAACTGTTATTAATCTTCAGTGCACAGGCAATTTCTCTAAAAGCCCCTATTTGTTTTTTATGGCTCCATTGAGAGAGGAGGGTATAGCAGCAGGGAGGGAGACTGTAAACAAGGTATGCAAGGAAGGCAAGTTATGTCCCTGTCAGCATTCAATGCTGGTCTCTCTCTTTCTCTCTCCCTCTCTCTGCCTCCCCTCAGAGGATTAAAAAGAGGAAGAGGGGAGTTTTCAGAAAGCAAACTGAGCAAACTGGAGCGTCAGCATGAATTCAGCTGGACTGAGAAATGACTGTTCAAACAGAACTGCTCTATCTCACTCCTGTGAGTGTGTGGTAAGGGGGTAGCTGGTCTTTGTGCATTGTGCTAAGATATCTTGCAGGAATCAAGCATGAAATACAAAATATATTGTTAGTTTTGCCACACTCTCAAATTCTGTCTGTTCATGTGGGAATGTGTGTGTGTAAACGTGTATATCCCTGTCAAGATTCTAGTGTCGGTCACTCTTCGGGTCAAATTTATATCTAAGTTTCATACAGCCACTTCAAGGACAAACACATAGGTTCTGAATTGACTTACACAGCGAAGATTCATTTGCATTTTCTGCCACTAATGATGTATTGTGGATAACCAGTTCCAGTTGGTTCGACAGGTAGGGCAAGAATGAGGGGGGAAAATATGAGTAGCAGCACTGAAAAAGGGACCATATGCTTTGATGAATGTGTGTTTTTTCCCCTGCATCTACACTATGAATTCATCATCATCGTGTCCATGGTTTGATCTCGAGCTCATTTGCTGGGCCACCTTCAGGCTTGGCAACCATTGTCCACTGTGAGGGAAAACAGCAATTATGATATCATTAGAGCAGAAACTGATACCTACAAAGCAGGAGACCCAGAGGGGGCCAACAGAAGAGTCTCAGCAGGAAAAGATAGAGACTTTGCTGCAGAGTCAGTTGCTCCCCAATTACCATAAAACAAGGCAAACAGCCATTAGAGTAGGCCATTAGGCTGTAGGGAGAGCGGCCAGGGGCTTGTTGGCTTTAACAATTCGTCAGGTTGTGAAAGTCACACAAAGTCTACAATGTACTGTATGTGGCAGAGATAAATGCTATCGAATGCAAAGAGAGTCAGGCTTGTAGTATATGTAGTTGCATGATATATCATATGGTATTCCACTGTTAAACCAGAACAAAAAAATGTAAGCCTGGATATATGTAGGTACACTATAGAACAGCTATACAGAAACCCATAAAGTTCATCAAAGTCCTTATAACAGCACAATTGGGTCCAATAGATAGTGTACCCCTTCAAACAAGATTATTTTTATGAATACTGTATATGTTGTATCTGCTGCAGTTTACATTTAACTGTTTATTTAAAATGTTGGTAAAATGGTAAAGCCATTGCACAAATACGGAGCCCCTCTGGTGACATGGTCAAAAAAAATTTAAATTGTGGCCACAATATAGCTGTAATGTGTGCACGAAATAGGTGTAACGTGCGCACGAAATACTAATTTGTGGCCACGAAATAGGTATAACGTGCGCACGAAATACTACTATAATATTAATATCATTAACATTATAACCTGCAATAGCCTATGTCCGGACCAAATTCTGTTCACAGTTTCAGCTTGAAATCAGCTTAAAAAGTGCCTTTGTCACTGATCATCACCGTTGAAAGTAGCATCATATCTGTCAGACTCTGAGCTGAGGTAATACATAGGTTATATGAACTGCAGCATTTAATGATGCCACCAGACAAAGCCGTGCAGTTACAGTAGTGCTCACTGTATGTATCACGTTGCCAAGGGAACCTATAGCCTATCAGTGATCAGAATCTAGTTTGTATTGATTTGCAGGTTGTTGTTGCTCTGACTGAACTACTGAATGTGTAGTGTTCTCTGGACATTTGTCCTTCAATAAAATCACAGAAGATTAAAAGTTCACTATATTATTGATCAGTCTGACGTTTACCTGCAGATGAAATGTGCTATAATTCCTTTAAACCTTTATGTTAACCCTTTGATGATGTTTTATGCTTGGACCTGTTTCGCTGAAGTCCGTTTTACACTGCTATATTACAGCTAATAGAACCCTGATTAGAAAATTGCGCAATCCTTTATTACCACAGATAATATCTGATCAATAAAAATCATTCCACTTTGATTTGCCAAAGACTAAAGTGATTTCATAGGACAGTGTCAGAGCTTGAGCATAATGTTTAAATCAGCTGCATCAAGTTTAAAGTTTCAGAGCTCTACAATGTGCAGCTGTTACCAGAAATACGGGAGGCATTGAGAGTGCACCCAGCACCCAGGAATGATATTATTAATATTATTAATTAGTATTTCATGCGCACGTTATACCTATTTCGTGGCCACAAATTAGTATTTTGTGCGCACGTTATAGCTATATTGTGGCCACAATTAAATTTTTTTTTGACCATGACACCAGAGGGGCTCCGTACATAAATGTAGTTTTAACAGACCAAAAACAAAGGTGATCTCTTGTCCAGTATGTATGCTACTACACACTCTCAATTTAATTTGAGATGAGATTTTGCCATTTTTAGTCGCTAAAGGGCCCTGCACACCACACACACACTCCACAGGTGTTTTCAGTGTTGCCTGCAGCTCCTTTCAGGACTGTGTGGGTGTGTGAAGACTCTTGTTTTCTTGCACCTGTTATCCCAGAAAATTACACCTTTACAATTTTTATTAGTACAACAACTTTGGTGACCACACATAATACCCAGAATGGCAGCTGCCAACTTAAACCTTGGCAGATGTCTAATCAGTCAGGCTAAGTGAAAACACCAGTGTGGGTGTACAGGGTCTTTGATAGTTTAATGTGTCATTTGGAAGAGTCTGGTACTCAATTAAAGTTAAAATGAAACACAGAATGGCACGATCAGAATACTCAAAGAGAATTATTGAATGAAAGAGTCTGCTATATTCTCTAAAAACAATTACAGTGAGGGAATAATATTCTTTGGTTGAAATGATCAGAACGTATTGGCATATGCAGGGGTGGAGCAACGATCTTAAAAGTATGGGGGTTCAAAGGGTGGGAACTGAGCACAGCAACCCCTCACCTTCAGCTCACATTCCATTCTCCACAACATGCCAAATTAAAATAAATGCCAGACATTTCTACATTTTTTTCTGGTAGCAGTTTACTACCTATATACCTATAGTCCATGGACTAGTAGAACAGAAACTGTGGAATTTTTTTTCTCTTCCAAATCCAAAAAGGAGTCCTTTAATTGTTTTTAATTGCAAAATTAAATACCAAAACTTGTCCAGGACGTTGTGTAACAGCAGCTGTCACTGCCTCGCCAATAGCCACAGGGAATAGTCAGTCCCTCTTCATCCACAGCCCACCTCAAAGCTAAACATAAGCAGGTGATTTGAAGCTAGTGGGGGCAGAGAGTGAGCAACTAGCTCTCACAGGCTAACTCCCACAGCTACAAACATATGGGCCCTTTTTTTAAAGTTTAAGACAAAACACTATAGCTCACTGCAAGTCATATTAAATGTAAAACACACATTACCCTCTAAAATAAGAAGTACAATTATGACATCTACAGCAACATCTTGAGCTTAAAACAGCACAAGCCATAATTAGCTCTGGACAACTTGTACAACCTAGCTAAAATCTGCCTAGTATGGCAGCTAAATAGCAATGAGCTTAACTCATAATTAGCATTCTAATAAACATTCATTTGGTGGTTAAAACTTTGTCACGAGCCATGCGATACATTCCCATAAGTAAAATAATGTTATCTGTGTCTATGACCATTTTAAAAACACAACAGTAGTGACTTTACAAACCAAATTGGTCACCCACTTGCATTTAGGACAGCCTATGTTCAATTTTAGCTGACAAATCACTGCTGGTTTGGTCAAATGGCTGTGATTGGCTTGATGTCTGTTCAGTTAATCTAACTTGAACATTAGCTCTTCATGTACAGTATGAGGAACACAGTTTCATTGCATCAATGACCACCTCAAGAAAAAGTGGAGGTGTGGAATCATCTTTCTGTGAAGGTGGGGTGGCTGCAATGCACCTGGGCATATTCAATCTTTGATGAGGGGGAGAAAATAGGCATTGCTTGACTATAATGGCTTACACGCCCAAAGATTTGTGAAAAAGACATTGTGCACTAGAGGATTATATCAATAGAAGTCAATGCAGTACAACTTTAGAGGGAGAAATATTGTGCCCCCTACTATTATCAAAGTGCATGTGCTATTGCTGTGGCCTTCCCTGGTGGTTCATGTACAGATCCTTTTCATAAAGCTCAGAAATCCCTTATATTACATTTTCCTGCTAGTGAAGTAAGCTGGGTGTAGTCTGATCCCAGCCTAACAAACATGTTTGTGTTAAAAACAAAATACATTTTTAATGAAACCATGTAATGTAAATTAAGCCATATTTCATCAAAAACCTACAGGGTACCTTTACAGTAGGTAGTCTACATTCAGTTTGGACTGCTTCTAGAGAATGTGAGGGGAAAATTTGACTGGATATGTACATTTTCCCTACCTCCACCTCACATACCAATAGTGCATCTACTAATGTATTCTTCTTTGCTTTATATTTACAACAAGAGTGCAGATGCTGTGCAAATATTTCTAGTGATGTAATTATCAATTTTGATGATGCACATGAACAAAACAACACAGGCCCAAAAAAGAAACAACAAAATCCTTTTGTGAATCAGTTGAAGTTAAAGCTCAGAAAATACCAGAGAGATTATTAGTGAAATGCTCTGTTAATAGTGATCACTATGAAATGCTTCTCTACAAGTCGTCATCAAATCCTGTCATAAAACTGTGAATGTCAGAAATACCCCAAACACAGTGCCACTAGCTTTGCACCCCGCCCCCCCTTTACTCCAAACAATAGCAGTTTGGGTATCCAGACTGTAGTCAGCTTTCCCCAGAGCCCTGATAAATCCAAAGGCATAGATCTCTTCAAACGGCAGGGCATTTGGTGGGAATACTTGATATGGGCACAGAGTTGCAAGGCCTCACTCACAAAGCCACAGCGTATTGATCTTCATGCATTATAGAAGCAGCTTTGAGGCCAGCTGATATTGGAAGGCATAGCTTGCTCTCCCTGGGAGCATACACTCTAACATGCCCACTGGACCATAGCCGCAATAATCAGACACAGACCCAGATGATAAACATATGGATAATACATCTATTATAGTATCGCTGCACTCTGGTTGATAATTGCTTACATGATTATGTTTGTTATAGATTATACACTTTTATGTGTCTCTCTCCAACTTCATGGATACTGTATGTCTCTTTGAAACTAACAGGCTGGCAGACTTTAATCTTGAATAGATTACTAGCCATTTTGTCACTGTGTGTTGTCAGACTTTTTCAGTCTGAATTATCAAAGGAAATCCATTGAATAGCGCATTCCTCAGAGTACGACCTCACCGGTGGTGCTTTCAGCAGCCTTGGCAACACCTAACCCTCCAGAGAATTGAGTTTTCCTGTCACCCACAGGTCAATGTCACATGAACCTGAATGTGTGAACAGCGACACCAGTGATCCCACTGGGGCACATAAAGCTGGGCGCTCCTGCACACGACTTCACTGTGGACATGGTGTTAAGGATAGTGAAGAAAAATACAAGAAAAAGGAGAAAAGGTGGAAGGGACAATGGCAGTTAAAAATACTAACCTAGTGTGAATATAAGGCAGTAGTGTGCATGAGGAAAAACAAACTTTTTGAAAATACTGAAATGCTGTCATTTTCATGTCATAAAACTTTCAGGAATAAGGCTGATGTGTTCCTAATAATCTTAAGAAGCAAACTTTCTAATCACATCTTACTCATACATAATCACATTTCTCCTAAAAATCAATCATATATTAGCATTAGCATTGCAGAACACAACATGTAATGTAATTCAGGCAGACATTATGTTTCCTCTAAAACTAATTTGGTAAAAATTGGCAAGTAAGATATTATGTAGGAGATTGGGTTGCAGCAGCTACATGGCTGTCTTGAGCAAGACACTACAATGACTGCACAACTATAAAATAATGATTTGAGGCTCTAACAATGCAATTCATGAATCGCTGTAGTATTGTAGCATTAATTTTATAGCCATGCAATCATTATAACAAAGTCAAGTCAATTATACGTATAGACCACATTCAAAAAGCAAAGACTAATCAAAATGCATTTTTTAGAGATGACAATTAAATTTGATGGAAGTGTGAGAATTAATCATTTTGGATATAAATGTAAGAATTGAATAGGTGTATTGCACAAGAAACTAAGGAAAAATAAAAAGTTTGACCAGTCACGTCTTTAACGTGATGAAAATAGATGGGTCGGCATGTTTTTTGTAAAGATTCAATTCAGTTTTAATTTTATTTGTATAGCATGTATAAAATATAGGGCATGTTGATTCTCAGGTAATGTAATGAACAATGGGTTGTGCGGTTAGGCACAATGAAACACCAGAAGAATCCAATCTAATTGATGTACCCCTTTGTTGCAGGTGGAATGGCAGGTTATAAGTCGATACAGACCGATGGTAGCTGAAGGCTGACAACATTCAATGTTTTTTTTTTTTGTTTTTTTTTATCGAAACAGAAAATAGTTTTCATGCTATCATTATATTAACCTTAACACATTTAAAAGTGATATATATGGCTGTCAGGTTAACTGGTGAGTAATACAATGCACAACTAATCATTTTTACTTAACATAAATAGTCAAGCATTAAGATACTGTAAATACTCGCAATGTCCCTCAGACAAACAGTTTTTGCCAGCAGAGAAGCAAGGGTTCTGCTGCAGGTAAGTGGAAAGGGCTCACACCTGAACTTAATCCTGTATATGAAAGCTCTGATTAAGCCAGGCTCTTCCTGTTCCTCCTTACACAGCTCCTCCTCCAGGAGAGCAGTGATTGGTCAGCACACCTGAAGGGTCTGGAGGTGGAATATAGGGGGCTGAGATTAGAAATGTGACTTGCTGCCAAACTGAAAGACACAATCACCTGTTATGTGTCAGTGGTATTAATGAAACACAAAATAATAACTCTTGTCATGACGTAAATGCATCATTTGAAATAAATGCCAGTAAACAAGAAGAAGAAGAAGCAGAAATGTCAGTGATGACAGGAAACCTTTAGGCTACGTTCACACTGCAGGCCTTAATGCTCAATTCCGATTTATTGCTCAAATCCAATTTTGTTTGACTGTTCATATTACACTTTTAAATGTGGCCTCCTGAAGTGACCCGCATGCTCAGTTGATCATTAATGACGTCATGCACAGAACGGTGTTTACAGAAGCAAACATGGCAACAGCAACAGCTGGTGAAGTTACTGGTAGTATCATTTATGGTCTAATGTTAAAAACTGTGTGTGGCGGCAGCTGGCAAATTTGTGAGCGGGTGATGTTAAAAAGGAAAGAAAATGAATACTTTAATGATGTCTTTATGCGGCGCATTAGCTGTGTGTTGCTCCAGAATAACGTCAAAGTCGCATTAAATGTAGGGCTGGGCAAAACAATTATTTTTGTAATCGATTAATCTAGCGATTATTTTTTCGATGCATCGATTAATCTAACGATTTTTTTTTTCAATTCGATTCGATTCGATTATCGATTATTTTCCCATTATTTGCCTTATATAGCAATTTACATATGCTAATTTATGTATCTCAAATCTCTGAAAAAACACATTTCTTCATTCCAACATATTTTTATTGTTTTAACCAAAAATGACCAAATTCCAAAATAAAATTCCAGTAATGAAAACAATAGTGCAATCTGACACCAGAGGTGGCATTTAACAAAAAAATAAAATGAAATAAAATACTTTCAATAAATAAAACTGTTGTGCAAGAATCAAGAAAATGTTATCAACATAAAATAAATGAAATATAAACAGCAGCAGTGTTCTTTTTAAACCAACAAAATATAACCTCTTAATACACGCCCCTATTTTTTATGTTTTTAGCCTAAACAACATGACCAAGTTGTGAGCAGCACTGATCCCACATAGTTTGGCCTGAACCACAGACTGTATATAAGAACCCCGCCAAACTGATAGCTTAGCGTGATACGTCATACACCGATGGAAACCTCAGACTATTGGCTAAAAGGTTATCAATTTCATTTCACCGAATATTTCCATAGGCTGGAACATCTGTCAATCAAAGCCACGTTGTCGTTGTCGTCGGTCACATGTCCTCATTGGCTTTGGAGGCACGTGCTGCCTAACCCTGAGCACTGATTGGCTTGTGAGTGGTGTCGTCAGAAGCAGGAGGAGCTCACGGTCGTAAACATCTAGTCACGTGTATTCTGAGATGGACGTGCAGGTCAGGAAATTACATAAACGGACCGTATATGGTTTGTTATTTGTGTTATTACGTTACGTGTTGGACTAAATACATGTTGACATATTGAGGAAAGTATTTCGGTTAGAAGGAAACGGATTTCATATTTCACAAGAATGGATACTTGGCGAGCTGTACAGAAAGTCCTGAGTCATAAGATGATCGTTGTGGATAAAGGGAAGACTTTGAAGGTATGTAGCATTATAGCTGTTAGCTTACTTTAGCTGAGTGGCTAGCCGAGGTAATTGCTAATACTATTACGGCTGTGAGCAACCATACAATTTGTGAGTGGTCTTGAATGAATCAGGACAATCTAAGCTTTCTAACAATGCACGGCATGAATATATATGTTTAAGGGTTGCTGTTTAAAACATTCAGAAGAACGTGTCGCTACCTCCTAACATCCGTCCCGTCCCATAAGAGGAACAGCGTGCATTAAGAGGATAAACTGCTCTTCATTCATAGGAACATACACTCTGCCTTTTCACTCTAGAATACGGTGTGTAATGTGTGTGTTTAATCCAAGACATGATGTAGTCATGCATTGGAGTGGAGGAATGTTAGCATTTCAACATGCTCAGCAGTCAGACTTACCCTTTTTTTGGTGACAATGTTTCCAGCAACTGAAAAAAAGCCTTTCAGATGGCGTTGATGTGGCTGGTACAGAATTACGAGTTCGTTTGTTACATTGATCAGAGTCAACTGACTCACTTGCGTTGCTGCTGCCTCTACCGCTACTCGTTTTTTGTTTTCAAACGACGCATCGACGCACAGTTTTTGCGTCGACGTAATCGATTACGTCGACGCGTCGCCCCAGCCCTAATTAAATGCTTCCTGACTGTTCAGATTGCAGTCGTATTAAAAAAAATCAGATATGAATCCGATTCAGTACTACATTTGAAAGTGGCCTGAATTGGATTTGGAAATGTCAGATTCAATGCGACTTGTGCGGTTCACATTGTCAGAAACAAATCAGATATGGGTCACATTTTAGCGAACAAATCGGATTCAGGTCACTTTTAACTGCGGTGTGAACGTAGCCTTAGACAAGGATCCATAAATAATACTTTCAAATTCAAACATATTAGTCATAGGGTAAGTGTAATGTACCATTTGTGAATGTCTCTGTCTTTACATCTTCTTTAGTTAACTATTCAAATCCATTTGCATCTTATACACACATAAACACAAACACAACATCCCTGCAGCGACAAAGGGTGTATAGCAGGGCAAATGCAATTTGCTTCATTTGAGAGAAAAAACAGCATGCCTCTTATGCACCTGACGAATGCTTCTCTTCTGTTTGCAAGAAACGTTCAAATAGAGAGAGACAGGCATTTATAAAGCCTATATATTTCAAAAGAGATCCCCATAAGTAAAGATGATACTCGGGATCCTATCACATATGGACAGATGGAGGAAGGGAAAGAGGGGACAAGAGGATTTTTTTCTCCCCAATAACAGAAGTCATCTCCGCTCACATCACATCTGCCTCTCTTTTCCTGGAGCAAGATGCTCAAAGCCTGCCTCTCCAGTGTTCCTGACATCTTGGCTCCGTTAATTGCAATGTTTGCCGGCCATATTGGTATTCACAGTGGGCCCTGGGAACAGATGGCGTTTAGCTTTAAATATTATTAACACTTCCCAGATTTCTAAGATCCTGGGTGGGGGTTATGAGGACGAGCAGACGTGCAGGTAAAATTACCACAATTTCCAGAACAGCATCAAAGAGGGAAATACAAATTGGGATAATTCTCCAACCGTCGAGAGTGTGTGTGGGTTGTTTTTCAATGAACCAATACTTTGATTTTTTTTTATGTTTATTTTTGTCTGTTCATCTTTATTAATATGTTTTCGATCTGCCGTATTACTGGATATGTGTGTATGCTTTCATTTTTTCATCATCCCTCTACTATCAAATCTCAAACATAATATAACCCTCTGAAGTTGCTCCCTTTTAAATATTTGTCATATTGTGTCATTTCAAAATGTTGTCGTAAATGAATCAGTTTGGACTTTTTGTTAATGTAAGACATAAATGACATATCAAATATTTTATAGGCTCTCTCTGACTATCATAAGTACCCTTTAATGCTAGAGTGATTATGAGCACTCTCATTCACTTGTCATTCTTGAATAAGATATTCAAAAAATGTCTTATTCAAGAATGAAAGATGTCTCCAAAAGTCACAGCGCAAAAGTACGGCCAGTGTAGCCTTTTGGTAAATGTGCATTCAGTCTCTCTGAATGTGCTTTGAAATGCCTTTGAAATATATATGACAGCCTATCTGAGAGGGTCTGCAAAGGCACTTAACTGTTGGGTGGTAGGAGAGGTGTCAGAGAGGTGGGATGACGTGGAATGACTGGAAGGCTACGCAGAGGAGATGAGGAGTGAGCAGGAGGAAAAGCGAAGACTGAGACCAAGGAGAATAAAAGCAAGCTGCTACTTTTATATAGTGTAGGGCAGAGTGGCTGCTTTTGATGACAGCCACAGGGAGAGTAGGGTGAAGGCGTGTGTGCGTGTTCATGCAAGAGTGAGTGACTGCATTTCTCTGTTTGAGTGTCTTTGTGTTTCTCTGTCTGGTTTTGTGAGGGAGAAATAGAGAAAACTGTGTAGGGGTGTTTGTGTGCCAGAGAAAGAAACAGAGGGGAAAAAATAGTGCGCTTGTATGAGTGAAAGAGGGCAATGTTCTCGAGCATGCACTGACATGTCACATCGTATTTGTCACATTCGAAGGGAGAGCACCCGTAGTCCCTGGTGCCCTGACCCTGCAGCTGGGCGGTGCTGCCTCACTGTAGCCGCATAACAGCCACCATCTCTGGGATTGTAGGGCTGCAGATAACTGATCCTCTGTAACCCCACTGGTAACCTCGGGAGTACCCCAGCAATCCTCCTCTACTCGTCCCTCATATATTGAGCTCCTGCCTGTATCTCAGAGAGTCATGATAATGTATGGTATAGGCACATCTGTACAGTATATGTGCATGTCTGCATGAAAACTGCAAAAAGTCTCAAAATTAGCAATCATTTTCTGCTGATTGCTTAGCATGTACAATGTGTCTTTCTGAGATTCCCAATCAGCTCTGCATAAACGCCCACCCACTGAAATGCTGCAGGTCTTGAAGCACAGGAGGTTATTAATCTATGAATAGAGGTGATTGTGGTTTGGCTTCAGGTGAATCATCTGCAGGCTCTGTTCAGTACTTAACAGGTGCAAGAGTTACTGCTTCAGTTACCCTGGAGACAGGGATTTGAAAGGGCAGACAAATCCACTCCGGGATTGGTTGGGTTAATGGGAAAAGGCTAAGCTTTACTGTAAAGTGGATGCTGCCAATGTTGAAAATAACACTTTCTTACAGACTCTAGATTACTGTGAAACAATCAAGCTAATGCATCATTGTGTTTGTATTAGCTTTTGTGAAAGGCATACTGTTGTGCATATATTATGTGCATTAATTGTATCTGTTGCCATTATAGTAATAGCTTTGCCTTTGTGGTTAGGAACCTTAGACACTGTGCTGTATTGCTATGTAGAAGGGGAGAATCAGGCATATTTCAATACTTCCCTCACATTTCATTTAGACAGATGTTTATCTAAATTGTTAATTTGCAACAATCACAATGTGTAAAGCATTAAGGGGTTCAGAGTCCAGTTTCATAATGTTTCACTAAGAAAGACTGCTATTACTGGACCACTGTGGCAATCAAACCTACTTCTGTTAATGGACACTTGACTACAATATTGCACCCTGCCAGCCCAGCATGTCCCTGTCTTACGGGAGAGGTGGAGAGAGAAAACAAGGAAATGAAACAGTTTGTATTGCTTTATGAAGGGAACACATTTGATTATAATAATAATAATAATAATAATGCATTTTATTTAAAGGCGCCTTTCAAAGCACTCAAGGTCACCTTACAAGGCACATATAACACAAAAACAGTACATCAAACAAATACAAATCAGGTGACATTTTAGTGCAGAGATAAAGAATAATGAAAGAAAGAAAATAAATAAAAATAAATATGAACGTGACTATGTTACTGCTATATGTTTAAATTGATAATTGTTTTTAGTTTCTTTCCTGGGTTTTTTCCCCTGAACTTCTGAGTATAAACAAGGCCTTTGAGTATCTTGGTGTGCAGTATGAACACACTTACACTAGATCACTACACAAGGAAGTAAATAACAATTTTCTGGCCTCTGTGCTAAGTTCAGGCAAGTGAACAAACTGGTCAGTGTGATGTTTTCCTGAGCTTACCTCAGGGCTCCAACCAGAGTCAAAACAATTACACAAATAAGCCTCTGCAGTTCATTCCTGTGTGAGAGAAGCAGACGTGCCAGATACTTTGGAAATTCTAATTGAGAGAAAGAAACATATTGCAGACTCACACCTCTTTAACAATGCTTCCCACTCGAGGCCAGCCTTGCAGAAAGTGGCTACTGTTTGCTGTTTGTTGCTGTTGTTTTGTGCTTCATGTCAAGTGTTTACATCTGTTCTATAATTAATTAGCTTTTTAGAAAAAGCAAACATGAGGTCAAATCTCACATGTACTCTTATCTCATGTACTATTTATTCATCTGGTATACCACAATAACTGGCACTTGGCAGGGGAATAATGTGTATATTTGAGAGTGTTTTTACAGTAGTATCCTCAAAATAACTGTTTCATTAAGGAATTCATGTATGCAACTGCAAAGACTGATAATTGTACCTCTGCTTTCACTTTACTTATCTTTTTTTTCAGCTCTATTAGATGCGTGCGAGAATTTTATTTTAAAATGACAAAAACTCTGGTGATGTCACTCGAGGTAACGTCTGCTGGGGCTGAAGACATGAAGTTTAAAAATGAAGAAATTCTGGTGCTGTGGAGTTAGAAATTAGTAAGCTACACCACTGTAGCCAGCTATTCAATGTAGTCTTGACATCTCTGCTTGACTCAAGCATAGATGTCAAGACTACATTATGTGCGTCATACTAGCATAATACAACCGAGTCTCCAACCGAAAAGTTAGCAGTATAGTAGCATTGTGGCTGATGTCAGTTTATGCTGAAAAGAGATTTTTAAAATGACTTATCTTGTTTTCCTTTGTTAATTTTGAAAATAACACTATATACTGCTTACCCAGCACCAAACAGAAGGGAAAGTTAGCTAGTCAATGAAGAGTCAATGAAGACCAAAAGCAGAGCTAAAAGTGAGTGAATAACGGACCTATATTTGACACTTGGCCAAAAACATGGCTCCAAATCAATGCTAATGTTACGTAGCTGTAGGCAGCGGTTTGCTAACAAGTTTGCCATCCCCTTTCAAATGATAAATGGGGTTTGATTTTCCAACAATTGTGCAAATGACAGGTCTGTAGGGTCCCTAAATCTGGGTTCATTAGAAAAGAAAAGAAACCGTGGGCTTGATTTGAAGGACATAGGCTATATACCCTATCTGCCATTTGTGCTGCCAATATTCTTTCACTGAGCTGCAATAAGAATTCCCTGTAGAATGATTGAGTTGTAATAGTAGCCCTGACTCTTAATATGCCCCTCTGTTTAGGACTTAATTGAATAATTTATGTATGAGTAAAATGATCGGTCTTAAAGCTTTTAGAATCAAATGCTGTTTCCATTTCTGCAACAACATCCTTCAGGGATCATGACCTTTGTCTTGTTGTACAATCCCAGCTTGGAAGGGGCTCAACTGTGAATGGAAACAGGAGACTTGGAGGCTGAGATACAAATGACAAAAAAGAGACAGACAATGGAAGAGAAAGACTCTGAGAGGAAAAAAAGGGAGAGTGGGAAACAAAAGAGAGAGTGACAGAGCAGTGGGAGGTATATGCTGTTTGTCAGCACAAGGAAAGCGAAATGTCAGTTTTTGTGCTGCATCAGTGAGTGATGGCTGCCATTATCCCACCCAATGGGTATAAGCAGGCAATATTAGCACACTGTTTCTACACCCAGATGAAACAGACAGAGTTCTCCACAGTGGGGATACCCAGAGCCAGCATGGAAAATGAAGTGTGAAAGCATGGGAGTCATAAAGATTGGTAGGGGGAGATATAAAAAGACTAGGGGAAAAAAAGGAAATAAAGAGAGAAGAAAAGGAGCAGGTGTCGCCGCATACAAAAGGCAATCACAAGAAGTCTAGTGTCAAAAACGGAGGAAGAGAGGAAATTAGAACAAAAGAACTGAGTGTCCCTGTTGTTTCAGAAGTTCCTGCAGTGTTTTAAATATAATGGTCTCTCTCAACATAGACCACACGGTGTGATGTGACATCCATTGAACAAAGTGGCTGAGGCAGATATGGTGCTTTGGGGCACTGCAGTGGGGTGCACACGCATTGACAGTTATAATTATAGAACAAGCACACCTCACTAGCTCTCTTAACGCAGAGGGAAACTACCTGTAATTGTTTTAGCTGTGTGAATGTGTGTGTGTGTGGGGGGGGGGGGGGGGGGGGGATTTACAGGTGGTAATGCATGTCAATTGTTTAGAGTGAAATCTATTCATGGCTAAAATTGTATGGCTCTTTGGGGTTAGAAGTGTGTAATTTTCCCAGTGTTCTCACCCTTGTATGCAAAAAAAAGGACATTTCCTGATGCAGGACCTCGTGTGAAAAGAAACCATTGTTAACATCCAATGCACATGAAAATCTGCATTGAACAAATATTGAAAAAAAACAGCTTGACTGGCATGATGTCACAAAATGCAAGGATTGCTTCCTGGATACTGTTGAAGAAGTTTTTTCTATATCAGTATAACACCCATGTTCACAAAATAAGTGCAAGTGCACTTAAGCAAGTGTTGCAAATTTGAGGGGTTTCAGGGTTTTACTAACCAAATATATTCAAATGACTTAGTAAAACAGGCATGTCATATTTTTTCGATGTGAATATACTGGCAACCCAATGTGCTTTAAACAAGCCCAGGCTGAGCTTTTAAGTAATAACTGACTTTTATTTGTATTTGTTGGATACATGCCCTATTTTATGTAATCATTTCATTCAAAAAGGATTTGGTGGGGGAATGTATGGAAAGTATGGAATGAGGGGAATAGGTAGTGATAAATGAGTTTGTATTTTAAGAGGTTCATAGTTAATAAAGTAAGAAGCGGTGGGTGAGTGAATATTTTATCATTCACCTTAAAGACTGCTGCAAAGAAATAGAATAAACTCACATGTAATTAAAACCTAAGTAGGGCAGTGTTTAGATGAGACATTCATGTTCATTACTATTGCATATATATAAATCTACACTGAAATTGTTATTATTATTCACAGAAATAGGATTTCTCCAAAGCTGTGGTACACAAAGAGGAGACAGTTAAGAGCATGCACAATATAAAGAAGAAGAACAATTCCTGCTGTGTATGCTCTTGTCATTTTTCTAAGTGATACTGTCCTCTGCTGAAAAAAAATCCTCAGATAACGTGTAAGTCAATTAATATGCCCTAAAACAAAAGTCAAGTGTGTAATGTACTTTTCTATTATGTATTCAAGCTGCTTGCTTCTTAACCTCGTATAGACCATGAAAACAATATCTATGTTTAGTGTCTGAAAAAAACCCCAACACAAACTGTATAATGTGTAGTCCTTTGAAGTCCTTTTTTTATTTATTTCTCCAACAAAACCCCTACAAGCCAACACCATGTATGGTACACACTGTCTCTTCACACTGCACATTCGTAAGTATTTACCTTTTACACCCCCCAAAAAAAGCCTTGGACCATGGTAATGCTAATCGTGCTTCAATTTTTCCAGCAGCGTTTTGCTAACGAGCAGAATCGGTGCAATCCATCATTGCAGGAAGCTGTATCTCGCTTGACACAGTGTACAGAAATGACAGAGCAAATTAGAGAGGCATTAATACACAGGATGTGCCCCATGTAGGGTATATCCTGTGTACTGAACACTTCGCCTTGTGCCATTATCGAAGGCAAGCACTAATATACTGTTGAACTTGAGACCTACTGTAGGAAAATTCAATTGTAACCTCCTCCTTCAATAGTTATTTGTACCTATTTGAAAGAGATGTTGTTATAAAAAACACTGTAATAATTAACAGCCTGAGTATGGGGACATTTAATATTTGTGGTTTTAATAGAAGCCATGGGAACATTTGGGATGTCACATCTAAAAGCCGAGCGAAATAATCACCGAGCTGGTATTGATTTGATCGACAGTCATGTAGAATCCCTGCAGAGAGGCTGTGGCACATGATCGTTGTGTGATAGGACAGTAAAGAACATACAGTACACAACTCATAACCTTTATGGATAAAATGAAATGGTTGATAAAGTCAGAGGCGTTTCATGCCATTTGCCTGCACTGTGCAGAATAACCCAACATTGGAGTGAGGCAAAATATGTTTTCCAGACACTGAAAAATGCCATTATCATCTTGGCACAAAGAGGACAGCATGCTGGTGTCTGCGTGTGTCAGGATGAAGTTGCTGAGATGAATCTCCCGCAGTAAGTGTTTCACGGTCCCCTAGGCCTTCAATCAAAGTTATTTTTCCCCTGAGATTTGTAACAACATGTGTAATAGCACTTTTTTTACTTGCCTCACTTTGATGATGCAGGTTAAAAAAAAGAGTGTCTCAGGAAATCAAACCATTATCAGAAGATGTCCAGTTCAGAGGAAGTTTGCACACTCTCAACTAGTAGCCAAGGTATACATACGTCCCTCCAAATGCTGCATTTTCTTTGTCAATCTTGTCCACGCTCCAGTGCAGTACAGATAATACTCAAATAGCAGCGAAATTCAGACAGATGAGTCTTTGCAATTTCAGAGTGAACCAATACATAGTTCAGCCCACATCTAACCCCGTCTCAGTCCGTTCACCAGCTGTGGCTCAACTACTTCATCTCTCCCCCTCGGTGTCTATCTCTTCATAAAACAATATGAAGGCGGCAAAGTAATCAAAACAAAGACCTCGCTGTGTACATTTGATTGAGAACTGAGAGGAGGTGAAGAGAGGTGAGGCTGAGAAAACTGCAAGTCTAAACTACAAAGACTTCCACTCCCATGAGAGGTGGCAATGAACCACAAATGGCAAGGAGTCAGCATCAAAAGGAGATTATTTGTTTTCAGCATGAGAGGAGGTCAGAAGCGCAAGTCACACACTAAGAACTTGAGAAGTGACCAGTGGGAAAATACTATTTCAACATCAACACATTAGGTCAATTTACTGGCAGATACAATGTCTCATTGGTAAGAATAAACGTTCTACCTGCAGTCAACATCACCTTGTCTTCTCTTCAGGGGTGACAGCTTCTGATCGTAGGAGTTGATTGTGATTTTCCATCAACACAGCCAATGAATGCATTCATTGTGCCTGCGATTGTAAGAGCGCTGACAATTGGCTTAAAAAGATCTTTTTCCTATTATGTCTGCAAAGCCTCCCGTATGATGCTATCTCCCTCCTTTTCTCAACCATCTCCAGTAATTTTTAAACACCTCCTGCAGTCATATCTGGCTTTTTTTTGTCCAGATTGAACTAAATGAGAATAGATGTTTTGTGGAGTTTCATTTTTGGGAAACGAGGACAGTGTATGCCTCTTACTCTAAATCAGGTCCATCAGTTTTCAGTTTTCCGTTCCTCACTGTGACAGTTGAATATGTGTGGGTGACAGTACAAACAAAGGTGAATCGATGCATTTCCCTGAGGTGGAGACAAAGAGAGGTTGAGAGGAAGACACAGAGTGAAGGAGAGAGGGAGAGGGAGAGAAAAGACTGAGAGATGAAGGTGGCAGCGTGACATAGGGAGTGTGACAGTGTCATGCAGGTTGGTTACATCGTTTCTCCCCAGCACCCTGGGGAGATCATTAGCTCACAATATGGAGTCTATCAATCCTCACAGAATACCACTCTCCCCTCCGGATACATGTCCCGTCTGTCTGCCTCTCTATCTGTCTGTTTGTCTGCATGCTGCTCATTGATGTACATTCAGGATCAAGAAAATATAGTTAGTAGGAAATGGGTGGCATGTTATCTAGCCCTTGGGGGTTTTTCATTGAAAAAGACAGTTGCTATAAGAGTAGCTATTATCCACTATGAAAGAAGAACTCCTACACTGTGCATATGTCTGTCAGTGTCCTGCTTTTTTCTTTGAGATGGATATAGATTTAGGAGTTTATAGTGTATATGTTGTAGAAGATGAAGACCCATTTAGACTAATCCAATAATGCTAAAGAAACAGAAGTCTGTTACCATGGAGCAGACGCAGAGCAGGTAAGGTGAAAAGGTGTCAGCAAAGGCCAGAAACAAAGTCAGTTAAGTCCAAAATGGGAGTGGACAGACTAAATAATACACTGAATGCAAAGGCTACGTGACAGTATGAGATCTGGAAATATGAAGGTAGTTATAAGGATTATGGGGTATGAGCGGCAAATAGGCAGCTACTGATTTGATATTGAAGGGTCTGGAATGACAAAGAGTGTTGGAACCAGCAGGCATAGAAATTGCTATGACAGACACACCGTTAACAGGTTTTATATACATTTCCTATTATTTTGACATCCCTATCTAGAGTGCAATATAAGTATAGGCAAATACTACTGGGGTTATTTCCCTAATTATTGATTTGCTTTATAACATTGACATAGTTGTGTGTTCCTACACTAACTTTGAAATGAATTCAGGAGATTACTTTGTGAATATAAAATGAATAACCACTTTCTAATAAGAGAACACTTATATGAGTTTATGAGATGTAACTAATGGCTTGAATAAAGGTTAGTAGATCACTTATTAATGCTTTATAGATCAGTTACATGCCATTAATGCGAACGATTTTTGGGTTGTCAGGTTATGATAAAGTCCCTATGACTGATTAGAGTTTATGCCCACTTAACGCCTGGAAAAAGCCTGAAGAGGATCAGAGGACCAAAATTCATTCATTTTTAACTTATATAATATTTAATATATTTCCAGTATTTAACTCCATCATTACCAAAAAAAACTAAAAAGCCAAAAGACACCACCCAAAGGTATTTTTCATCCACGGAGCATCAGTAACAATTAATAAAGGCATTTGTTAAAATATTTATTGATGGTCCCTCATGAGAAAGTGACATTAAATGTATAGCTAACTGTTATTGCTATGAATATAATAATGCTTCTGATTCAGCATCTGATTCATAATAATGTTTCTAGCTCTGTAATAGACTGACAACAAGTCTATACCTTTCACCCAATGCATACTAAGATAGACTTTCTTTTGGGTGTATATAATGGATGAATAATGCATCTAATTTTAATATTGAATTATAATTTTGTGTATTTCAAATTTTAAAGAATGCTTAAGTAAAAATATGTGGCTGTTTCTACGAAAAGTTAAATTCAACCCTACCCGTCATGGTAATATTCATACAATCTCTAAGTTTTTCATACACTCTGTTGCCCATTGATGAAAGGTACATGTCTGTATGTTCTCCCAGTACTGACAGGTGTTTAACATACCGTAATAGCATCTGTCATACTGTATGTTTGAGTTCAAGGCTTAGAAACTATGCAGAGACAGGGCTGTGTTTTCCAGAGAAGAGAGATAATGCACCAATGACACTGGTGGCAAAGAGGTGAATGTGTTCCTAATTGGAAAAGGATGTCACGTACACACATGCATGCATTCACACACACACACACACACACACACACACACCCAAACTCACACCCACAGAGACCCTCTGGGAGGTAATCTCTCTTCCTGTTCCGGCTATGCCTGGTCAGCCAAGCAAAGCTGCCACCTCATTGTGTCCTTCTGTACCAAGGCGCTGTACGGCCCGAGAGAGAGAGAGAGAGAGAGAGCGAGAGAGAGAGAGCGAGAGAGCGAGAGAGAGAGAGAGAGAGAGCTCAGGCTCCACCAAGATGTTCACAACACACCCAGACACACACACAAACACACACAGGGCCGCATGGAGCCTGATGCCCTGCAGTACAAACAAAGAGATTGTACAGAGGCTGCAGCATCTGATTCACAATCTGCTATTTTCTGTGTGTATGTCTATGTGTATGTATGTTTGTTCAAGTTAACAGTTCAACTATAAAAGAAGCAAAAATTTGCCATTGTTGAGCATTAAAGACCAGCTGTGCTCTGGATGAAAATACAAATGGCTGAAGAACTCTCAGTAGTACTGTATCTTTGTTATAGTGCTATAAAATCCATAAAGAGAGGGTTTGACAAATGGGTCAAGAACATGATAGAGTGAGTGAGTCAGTGAGAAAACAGGTTAAAATACATTATAGATTATATGGTGGCAGGTGTGGTGGTTAGTTATACCATCCAAACAATGGATTATTTCTGCTACAAGGAGACCTAGTGGCATTTGACAAGACCAACACATATAATTTCTGTCCTTTATAATATTATCTAGATTTATGGAAATAGACATCTCCATTTATTGCTGTAATATGTGACAACATAAAATGCTGCTTCTGAGAAAAAAGGGGAGGGGGGGGCAAATGTGATGAACATATTTATTCTGATTCCTCACGCAGAACAGCCAAAAGACGCTTGGAGGTCAAATAAAAGGAAATGAGCCTGACAATATGAAACACAAACTCACGATGCATCAATACATGTTTAACAGATATCAACGACCCCGTGAATGTAAATTAAAATGATATGTGGGTTGCAATAAACACAATGTTTAATGGCTTTGCCCCTCCAGAAAGGCTAATCTTTTTTTTTTTCCTCCCTTCACACTCCCTCTTTTCACACACACACACACACTCACTCACACACACACACAAAACAATTTAAGAATTAACACTGGATGCAAACAAACTAATTTGGGTATTTTCTTGTGTTTTTGTTGTTGTTTCATATCATTTACTTCAGTCTATATCTGGCATCCAGCACCCTCTTAATTTTCTTTCTTCAATTTTTCAATTTGTTTCACCTAAGAGGTTTTTAAAAATTCATTAACGCTTTGCGCAAAACACTTCTGGGAGTCTCATATTGATTTCTTATTAATAGGTTGTTTGTTGTAATAAATTATTTTGATCTTAAGGCAATGAATATGTAAAGTTGGAATACGGTTGGTGGAAAAATGGCCCTAGGTGCCACAACCAGCAGAGAGGAAAAATATGAATGTCTTTATTCATTTGATAAAAAAACAAGGCTGAGGAAATCATTAGCTATCATCTTCCAAAACTTATAAATGTATATCGTCGATCTCAGTCAGATTTACTCCCAAAGTGGTGTGTGATCAATATGCATGTCTGTGTGTGTGTGTGTGTGTGTGTGCATGCATGTGTGACTGTCTGTCGTCTATAATAAAAGGATGACATACTGCACAATACAGTACAGATTGAATTAATATAAATAATATACTGTTTAGGGAAGGTGTCTTGCAATTAATATTGGCTTGTCATTTTCTGGTTCATGTGAATGTTTGTGCTTGTGAGTGTTAGCCACAAGGAAAGAGGTAAATAAAGATAAAGAGTGAGGGGAAAAAAAGCAATTAATACCGTAACTGCATGACAAACGTTTTACAGTGACTTCTTTAATGCAATACAAATTTATCAGACACACAGCATTAAGGCAGTGGAAAATGGAAAATGGCAGTTGTAGACAGGGGGAGGATAAAATTAGACAAATATTCAACAACAAAAGGGGAGAATATTGTTTATATACTGTCATTATAAATCTTCAGTAGTACCTTTCTAATCCCCTTCAAAGTATTGTCCTTGAAATGTTCCTCAGACACCTGTCCCTGTGCTTTTCCCATTCCTGGAAACATTTCCATCTTTTGTCACCGTGTCCAGAGTCTTTAGCAATTCTTCCTGAATTTATTCCACAGTGGCGAATCTTCTCCCTTTCAGACCCAATTTTAGTTTCACCATCACTACATTAACCTGACGTGCCAGATGGTTTGTTATATAGAACCATCTGAGAAGTTGTCCATGGAAACTGTTTGGAAAAGGGCAGGCACTTTCAAAAAAATACTTGCTAAGTAATTGGATTAACCATCTGTCTGTCACTGTCAATAACTGTCTTACCTTATGAGGCAGCTGGATTCATGACACTAATTGGTGTTCGGACACAAGCGTTTAACTTGAAGCCTGATGAGGTAGACTCTTGCGTGATCTGGTGATGTTGTGATCTCACAAATCCAGCTGTTTCGCAAGGTAATCACTACCTAGCGGCAAATCTAGAACTAGACAACTACCTCTTCCCTTCGTTACCCAGTTTTCTCTTTTATTTTGCAATCCAGTATAATAACCAGCTGCTCATTCAATTATGTGTTCATTTTTGAGATGTTGTTGTTTTCAGTGAGGCGCTAATGACAGATGTCCATATTTTATCTAACCTTGTGCAAACATTTATGCTAAAAATAGTGAATATTCGAATCGAGGGCAAGTATAAGATAAATAAGAAGCTTTTTGAATGGTAAATCATGCAAAGATAATTTAGTAGAGCTCCAGAATAAAAATGTGGAACTGGAAATGTGTGTGATACATCCCCTTTAACAGAAGATGAGAAGCAGATTGAGTAAGAGGATTACATTAGAAAGTCTGCTTGTTCAAGGAAACAGCAAGAATCGGGAATACATCCAGGAAGGTTCATGCACACATACCCACGCAACACTCATACAGTACACCCAAAGTAGCATATCTTGAGGAGCCTAGCTGCTCTTGTTAATGCATTATTGGAGCTGCCATTCTGATTCAGTCTATTTATCACCTTTTCCAAGTTTGTTTACTGCAACACGTAACAGACAGACCATCCCTCTCTTCTGCACATATAAAACTTTTACTGAGCTAACAAACTGGAACCATCAACAGGAATGCCGGTAGTCTGGGGAGGGAACAGAGAGGGAAGGGAGGAAAGGGACGATGAGAAAAAAAGGAACAGCCCAGTATCACAGCAGTTTGTGAAATAGTCATGAAACTTAATCTATAGATTCATGTACATGGACACGAATTTTCCATATTGTCATGACACTCAGCACAACTTTCAAACATACGTATTTGAAAAAGTGGCCAAGGTTTAGGTAAAGATACATAATAGTAATATATATGATTTATAAAAGTCCTCAGCCAATACAGTGATGACAGCCAGATAAGCTGTGTAATTTGTTGTTTATAGCCTGTGTGCTCTGAGAGGTCACCTGAATCACATGGTCAAAGGGGCTTCAGTATCCTGACATAACTAGAAAGGTTTGTACTGTGTGTACATTGCATACTAAACATTATTGTTGTCATTATTTTAATTGTTGATTATTATCATTTTCACATAAAAGCAGTTTATATACAATTATTTGATGATGATTTAAGAAGACAGAGATAGATGTTTATTTGGCCACAGTACAAGTTACTCAGTACATTTTTGTATTTCCAAGAATATGTGGCTGAGGATATTATTTAACACACATTTAGTATTCTTAATACATTCAAGAATTAATATCATTATTCTTTAAACAGTCTTCCTCAAATAATATTGAGCCACCTCATTCAATAAAGCAAACCAAAGTTTCTGTGTGTGTGTGTGTGTGTGTGTCTGAGAGAGAGAGAGAGAGAGAAGGGGGGGGGCTCATTGAACCAGCCCCACACAAAATCTTAATCAGTTTCAAATGAATTCAGCAATTAAAAGTGAATAGTAGATATAATAGTTACGTACTAAAAGATTTGAAACAGGTAACAAAGACTGTCTTGGTCTCCATAGTAACGGTGGCTGTGGATCATGGGTAATATAGCTTGCCACTATCCAAAAGTGACACTACATACTGAATTTCTCAGAATTGGACAAAATCATTAAAACAGATGGCCATACCATTAACCTATCATACTGTTATTGGGTTGAGAAATGTTGATGATATCGTTAAAAGAAAACCTTAACAGGGGAATTCACAGTGATAATAGCAACAGGTAATCAAAATAAAGAAATAAAAACAAATGTTGAGTAATGCAGTGGTTATACTTAAGAAAAATAGAATAACAAATGAGAAAAAACAAGGGTCTTTCTGTGCTCCCAAGTCCCAAGTGCTCCCAAAAAAAAAAACACGTAAGCTTCTGTGCTCAAAAAGATACTTCCAATTGAAATACAATAGTTTGAAAGTCACGCTGAGTGTCATGAAAAAAATTAAAAAATTTGTGTCCATGTACGCAAATTTATAGACAGACAGAATTTTGTGACGATTTCACAAACTGTCGTGATACTCGGTTGAAAGGAAGGCTTTACAACGCCATGTAAATCTGTCCATCAGAGCTTTCTTTCTTATCAGCTAAATTTGTTCTCTTGGCGCCACAATGAGCTGTCTAGACTCCACTCCAAATAAAATCAATTCAACCCTTCAAACACAACTCAAAACAAAAAGATGTTTTAGTTTGGGAGGCGGAGAAAATGAAGGAAATTGTGTGTTTTTCAAGCTGCAACACATTTCATTAGTGGATGGATCCTGTTTCACACATGGGAGAGAATGAGGAGCGTAAATGAGAGGTAGCAGAGAAAAGGCTTTAGAGATGAGAATTTATTCACAGCCACAAAAAAACTCACCTTTCTGCCGTGCCGGAATCCTACTCATTAGCTTTATGAATTTAACATCATGGTGGAGAGCCAAAGCATTCAATGAGCCTGCTTCTGTTTGTTAGTGGGAGCTAGTGATTATTGTTTATTACTTCAATAAAAGCCCTACAATCCTCAGCCTTCCTGTGCCCATCTGGTATAATGACAGCTTAAATATTCAGAGCTGTGCAGCCGTAAAATAAAAACAGAATGGGTAAAAAATAAAGTGTGTAGTAGCTGGCTAGCCCCCCTCCAGGATAAGCTTGTTTTCATACACCTCCAGTTTTGGATTGAGAAATGGACTGGCATTTAAAATCAGAAGCTTGGCTCTTCAACAGTGATGCATGAGGGATATATTTACCTGCATGCATGCAAATAATGCATGCATGTCCACACTCACTCCAACAAAGACACTAACAAACCCGCACCTACACAAGTACACATTAATCACATGCCCGCAGGACACGATATAACAAGATAAACCACGACAATTTTGCATGCACAATAATTACACCAAAGTATCATACATACACTGCACCAATTAAGCTAACACAATTAACTCCAGGGCCATGGAGGATCTTAGAGGCTTGGTAAAACCTTATGAGGATTTGTAGCAGATCCCAGTCATTCCTCATTTCATATAATTCTTCCAAGTATCATGTAACCGTCTGTGTTGTGCACCTGTGGAGTATTAGGAGGGCCAGTTGGCTCTGATTACATTCTCTGTCTCTGGTGGGCATTGTGTTTTGTTGTCACATTTTCTCTGCCAAACTGTTTTGCTTTTGTAGGAACACTTAGTTCCTAGCTGTCTCTCAGGCTTTCTCTGTACAAACCACTTTTGCACTCCTCTCTGCGTTATCTCGTCCTCTTTTCACCTCACTGTGCTTCCTCTTCCTCCTCCACCCTCCCCTCTCTCTCTCTCTGTCTTTCTGCTTCCATTTGGCTGTGAAGAAGGCCACTGTAGGCAATCAATACCTGACAATATGCCGAAATCATATATTTTTCTTCTTCTTTAGCAAATTCATTTTGGTCCTTAACATTCCAGTGGCTTTAATTAGATGCCCACGGTAGGAAATCGCAATTTACATTTTTATAGTTTTTCAAGTTAATTAGCTTGCTCACTCAGCCAAACCGGACTTGTTTATGCCCCCCACCTTCCTTTTCTCATTCTGCCCCCTTGCCTACTTTTTGAGACCTCTGTTTATGTTTTGTTTACCGAAGGAAAAAATGTCACACAATTCATTCTCAACAAACCAAATACATACAACATTAAGTCTACAAATACTTATTTTATTAGCCCTTTAAAATACTTTTTTTTACTACATCAAAAGGTTTCCCAGCCTCACCAATGTTACGTCCCATTACACAAAAACATTAAAACATTTTAATCATCTCTTTTATGAGGACAGACCTTTTAAAAAATCAAGTAGCTCACGTGGAGTGTTAAAATCTTGACTTCAGTTGGTCCAAAGGAACGTTTTATTGAGTTTCCCCTATCTCTGGACATGCCATGGGGATGATCCTGAAACAGCATCAGAGTGGAAATGATTGTCTGCTATTTCTTACTGATTTTTGCCAATGTTGTTGTCCAGTGACCACACTGTGATGAGATCATGCCTGCAGACTTGAAGCCATCCATATCATCACCAGTCCGATAACGTTAACAAATTTTAACAACAGTCTGAAAAATTGCTTGTCCTTTAACTCTTAATCTACCACCATGTACTCATGCAATGTCAGTTAAAAGTGCTTTTCAGAGATACCATAAAACAACCCAACATTTAAAAAAAATGCAAGGTTGTTGTGAACGTTCAGTATGTTAGTTTTATTATTTATTATTATTAAGTATCAGTTGGATAATGAAATACAACCCAAAAAAGGTCAGTTTGAGTGATAGATCTATGAGTTTAAAGGCTTATCAGATGCCAACAAACTTCACAGCGCTTTATAATGTTACAAGGACAAATTTTACAGCACTAAAAAAATCATTCTATCTTTCATTACAACAATTGCAAGATAAACAAACAAGTCCTCTAATATAAAAAAAACAGTGTTTAAATTTAGTGGCATCTAGGGACCTTGAAGATTGCAACCAATTGAATAAGCCCCCCACCCCCTAAGCCCACTGTTCCAAGCATGTAGGAGAACCTACAGAGGCTTTTAAAATGGTGAAAAACACAAAAGACCTTCTCTAGAGCCACTGTTTGATTTGTCCGTTCTGGGCTACTGTAGAAACATGGCGGTGCAACATGGTGGGCTCCAGAGAAGAGGACCCGCTTCCTGTGTACAGTAGATATAAAGGGCTCACTCTGAGGTAACAAACAGATTATTCTTATACTCAGGTGATTATACACTAATTAAAACATACTTATGAATATGAGATGCCATTTCTGCCAAGTCTGTTCCACTAGATGCCACTAAATTCTACACACTGCACCTTTAAATGACCAGCTACTGTACGTTGTTTGACCCTGTGCACTACAGATTAACAAATAGCACTTTCTAATCTCAGCACTAATTGTCATCATCGTCATTTTTGTGTACTTTCCGAAGCCGTCACTGTTAAAAACAAATGATGTTTTATGATATGGCAATGCTATGGTTATGGTCTGGTAAGGTTTAGGCACACAAATCACCTCGTAAATAGGTTGCTCCTCTCTCTTTTCATTAGGCCCTGGTTCCCAGCATTACTATTGCTTTTATGTATTAGATTCCTAATTTTAGTCCAATGTTTTGTTGATTTATCATTCAAGTTGTACAAATAATAATGGAATATGGGTTTTACAATATTATATTTCATTGAAGAGCTTCAGTCCTGCTGTGATGTTTCTTTGAGAGTTTTGTGATGGTCGGGCAGATCGTCTGCCAGTGATCGTGACTACGGGTACTGTATGTATCATTAGCTGCACTAAGCAGTAAGTCACAAGCTCTGTCTGTTGAGGTGTTGAGGTAAGATAGATAAAACTGTTCTGTAGTAAATGACATGCTATATAATTTGATTCAATCACAGCTGTGCGTCTGTGACCATAAGAAAATATGATTGTCAGCAGTAAATACTAAATGGACTCTACTTATATAGCGCTTTTACACTACATGTCATATTCACCCATTCACACACTGATGGCAGGGTGCCTCACATAGTGCCAACCTGCTCATCAGGAGGAAACTAACCATTCAAACACATTCACACACCGTTTGCATTAGGAACAATTTGGGGTTAAGTGTCTTGCCCAAGGACACATCTACATGTGGACTGGAGAAGCCAGGAATTGAACTGCCGATCTTTCCATTGATGGATGACCGCTCTACTTACTGAGCCACAGCCGCAGTAACAAAGAAATCCTACATCAGTGTTGGTCTACATGTTTTGAAAGCTTTGTATCAGTCTAGCTCACCCTGTGATAACCTGAGTAGATGGTGTGTTTCAGGTAGGTGAAGCTGAGAAGGTAATAGGCCAGTTACTGGTCAATTGAGATGGAGTAGGGGAGGAATTAAGTGGCAGCTTGCTGTGAGGCTGCAGATGTATTTGTGTCTGTTCTTCGCTTCATTTTCCAGGGTTCATTTTTGCCTCTGATTCATATTTTTGTCAATAAACCACCTTTTTTCACATACTACCAACCTGCTTTTCTTAAACATCTCTTTAAAAGTTAAAAGTCCATTGCCAATACCATCGTCTGCACTTTACATAGGCTTACAGCACTACAGACCTGTTGTGTCATGGATGACAGTCTCTAACAAAACGCTGTATTCATGTTACAAAGTAGTCTACCTTGAGTGGTTGCTTGCAAGTATTTGATTGGTTATCAGATCACATTGCATTGTGCTGCAGCAGTGGCAAAAAGACTGAACTGTCACCAGGGTTGATCATTTAACTCTTCCAGCTTACAAGTGCAGCTTGCTACATAACTATGGCAGCCCTGGGAATGACTCCAATGTAAACAATTCAGATTATACCGAGTTAATGGTATCCAAAGTACTCCAAATTAGCTTTATTGTTCCAGTGTGCAAATATGTTAATCTAGGAAAGAGGAAAAGCATCAGCTGGCTAATATCATGTATGGGCCAATCAACAATGTAAATGTAAATGATCCACAGCACTTTACAATGCTTTTGCTGCTCACTCATCTATTAACACACACACACTTGCATACTGATGGCGACAAGCTACCACCTAGGGTGCTGGCACAACCATCAGGAACGGTTCATTATGTTTTGCCCAAGGACACTTCAACATGCAGGAGGAGTCATGGTTAGAACCACCAACCTTCTGAATATTGATTAAAATTTTAGGTGATGAGATAGATGGACAGCAGTAAAGTGCCTGTATCTGTGGCTGCAGGGTTGCACCACCCTGTCCAAATACAACACAAACAGGGCAGTAACTATCATTGTCGAAAGCACCTTTACTACCACATCCACAGTAACTTTACAAGAGATTGAGTTTAAAAATTCAAGCTTCTCTTCAAGCCAAAACACACAACAATTGTTGAAGAAATACACCTCTCTAGAGCTGACCCCTGGAAAAATACAGCTGGCCTCAACTGCTTGCAGCGTGTAGAGAAATAGAATTGGTAAGTGAATGCTCATACCCGCAATTGTCAAAGAAGAGACAAGAAACAGTATCTCCGTTTTGTTACCTGTCTGACATTTTCTTGTTTCTTTATCCCAACCCATGATCATGTTTATTCCAAAACTGAACCTTCTTTTTAGATGACAGATATCCACAGGAGAGGGAAAGAGGAGGGCAGGGGAGGACAAGAGAGAATAAGATAGAAGGTGAGATACAACAAGAGACAGAAAAGTCTGAGTGTAAGAGAGGTGGATGGAAAGGGAAAGACAGCGGGAGAGAGGAAGAGTCAGTCAATGCTGCCGAGCGAGGCAAGTCACCTCTACTGTCAGTCACCACTCCTCCCTGTGACCAGAGGACTAAATGAAACAAGGCCTTCGAGGTCCTCCATGTTGTCTTCTGTTTCATCCTCTGCCACCATCACTCTTGATCTCCTTAACAGACATCAGACATTTAGTCATGGTGCCCTGGAGACTGAGGGGCTGGTTGAGGACCAAGGGTTGCTGACTGCCAGGAGACCATGTAAGCACTGACCTCCATTACAACTATTAAATGACTTGTGTCGTCCTTCAATATAAGAGTACACTTGTGCTCCCCTCCTTCCATCTATTCCTACGTCCCCTGTCTCCTTTACCTGAACACCATCCCTTTGCTCCTCATTAAAACATTGCACCCATTTAGTGAAGTCTACTTTGACATATTGTGCAGTGTGTTGTTATTGTTTGACTCAGGTGATTACTTTCAGGGCCTCCTGGAGGCAAAGAGGACAGGCAGGGGCTAATGTTCATGTTAGCCACTAATTGCTGGTTTTATGTTGATAAAAATGAGGGTCAGAAGTTCAAAGATTCCCAGACACTCTGGCTGGTAGTAAAACATCAATGGACAATAAGTTATAACCCATGGCTGTGTGCAGCAATGATTGTGGAAATGGGGCAAGTAAAAGCTTTCTATCACATAACAAGGAGACAGTAAGAGCATCAGCATTTAAACATCATCTGTCAGATCATTTTATGCACCAGAGAAGCACATTTCTTCTTCCTAAGAGCTTTTAAATACCACAGAACAAATTAAGGAATCAATTTTTTCGCTTTCACACTAAAACAGTCTCTGCCAATTGAGAAAAGATAAATATCCTTTCTCTATGATTTCTTTTCTTTTTAGGAAAGGAAAAAGTCACTGGACCTCCTATCCACATGGTGAAATTAATAGAACTATCTCACTGATGGGTTGGTTTCTTTTAAGTTTTGGAGCACCGAGAGTGCTGAAAAAGGGCTTAATTTTAAAGTCCACTGGGATACCTCTACACCCCGCAGGCTGCATCATTATAGGCAATATTTTGGTAGAAAGCATGCCAAGGGACAAGCTCCTGGCTCTGAGAGTACAGTGTTTGAAATCACACAGAATTTTTGATAGCAAACTTTAGTGTTTCTTTGGAATTACAGAGGCTTCTCTTCCCTACATGAGCCGCTTCACCTCACCAATCGGAATTCACCCTTCTCTAATTAGGGTTCAAACCCCGAAGGAGTAGAATCCTTCTGAGTTTGTGCGGGTTTAGTATTATTTGTTTTCTGCCACAGTGGCTTGAATTGCCGCAAGCTAGAATGAGTAAAAAAATGAAACTTGGCCCAATAACTGATAACAATTGATGTGCAGGTGCTTCCCAAGAAATATGAGCCCAGTCGACAAGATGGCGGTGCTGTAATTAGGGCGCAAAACCTCAATTTTGGAAAGGTCACATCCCTCACACTGTAAATCCAATTGACTTGAAATTTCACACACACGTCTTGCCCAATGTCCACTACAAACAAGCCTTTTGGACCATTAAAGTACACAATAATGGATTTATTTATTTATTTGACTAATTTACATAAACTGAAAAACAGTAATGTTTGGATTTTCTATTAATACCAAATTTGGTATACAGCCTTGAGAGACTGAGATACACAATTATACTTTAAATTACAAAGATTGGTCCAAAAACATAGCCGCCATCAACCAAAATATCTTCTAAAATATCTAACATGGGTGAAGCAAAAAAATGTACCATAAATTATAAGCTATTTGTCCAATCATCATAAATCTGGGTAAATAACTTCAGTCCATGTTTAGGAATACATCTACCCAAGCATTTTGAGTCACAACATATGTGTATCTGAAAATCCAGTGCACAGAATTTCACCAAAGTTGATGTGCATGCTCTGGGGGCAAGTATTAACCAAAATGTCAAGTGCCATACTGATCAGTGCAGGTGGGCATGACCTAACACATATTTGGGTTATTCAAGGTGCCCTTGAGCAAACCTGATTACACTCACAGTAGACATCCTGTGCTCTCTCCTGAACATACCCAAAGAGGTTCATTCACATCCGATAAAGGAGGGACAAATGGTGGAATTTTGGAATTATCGGAATGCTGGAAACCTTGTGATGATTAAACAAGTATGTGCTTTTGAATCACTCCTTTTTTTAACAGAATTAAACAAGTTGAAGTGGTTGTGCTCAGCTTTGCTCATAGCTTTAATTTTGATTGAGCGCAAAAAGATTTGAACCCACAAATTGCCACTTGCAGTGATATTTATAGACTGTTTGTTTTTCTATAAGCCCTGCTGAGCCTTTGAATTCAGAATGTTACTCTGCCACTAAGATCTATTTTATTTTTGTGACAGCCTCTTTGTGTTATAGAAGTAGTTTTCAATATTCCTAACCCTATTTTGTGTCAAACAGATTGGTATGGCTGTAACTATTCTGTCCTAAAAACTAAAGAATGATATGCATAAACACAGCCATTCCAAAAAGAGGCATAATCTCCGCCTTAGGGATAGAAGAGAGAGAGGTGAGGACATGGGGGCGAAAGGGAAAGGAGGGCCTCTGACCTGATGTTCTAGCCCCTATCTGTTAATTAGTCCTTTTCACTAACCAGATGCTTATAATTAAATTTACACGCAGTGGTGGATAGCCAGATGAAAAAGAACAGACCCATCAGGAGGCCACGAAAGAGGCGTTCAGCAACCATCACATGGCGTGTAAAATACACAAAAACATAAAAAGCTCATTAAGAGAGACAATAAAGGGAAGAGAACCCCCGAGCACTTCAAACACCATCTTGAGTTGTGCCCTGGAAGCATCCGCCCACCTTCTCCTCCTCTACCTCCCTTCCTCTCAGACATTTTATCTCCACCTTTCCTTCTGTTTTTCCTCTTGTTTGCATTAGACTGATGATGTTCACTCTCTCAGTCTGCAGCTGTCCCACATTCTCATTCCCAACTCGTCAAATACAGCAGCTTGGTCAGAGGCCTTATGTTTCAAACTACGACACTCTGGGTACTTCTCTAATATCAGTTTTGCAATAGAATAGTTCTTGCAGTTTAATGTAGGAGCTTGTTCTTTCGTTCTGAGCTCAACTCCAATTACAACCTACTCTCCTGGTCTGTAGCATGCAGTCTAGGCATATTCATTTGAGCAACAATGGAATATAATAATTTATGTAATTTAAAAATAGGGTTTGTCCCAGGCCCAGGCAAAATCGCAGCAAATAATAGGCTTATAGGCTATCATTTCTCTGTCTCTAATTACAATGACAGAAGAGGTAATGCATGCTGGGTAATGTTTTTCTGGAGCCTGACTGACATTGACAAATCTATAAAATGTGATATGATTGTTCTCAATTAATCAACAAACCACTTGTAACATTGTACAACTTAAATCAACTGTGGTGTAAATGGTTTAATGTTCAAAAATGTATTTTTGCCTGCCATTTTGGAAATTTGGAGTTAGAGCAGGGATTTCTTGTATTTATTGTCAAATATGTTGGTCAATTAAGCCCTTCTAACTGCAAGATGAAAAATATCTAATGACATAAGCAAAGCAACCCAAGATGAATACAATGGTAATCTATGCCTACATGCAGACTTATTATTTCATTCAAACACTTGAGAACAGATTGTCACATACAATGATGTCAACACATTTGAAATGCTGCTAATACCAGTATTGATTTAGAACAAAAAAACTTTATTTACAAAAAACATAACATTACTTAAACATATCTTACGATGGTCTATGAACTACAGAAAAACAGAATAAACTGTGCATCAGCCCAGGCTTACATTTGTTCCACTTGAACACTGCACCATTAATATCTATCTAACACCTCTGCATGTGCAAAACTGATGCTACTGGGATACCTTAAGTGTCATAGTTTGAAGAGTAAGGCCACTGACCAAGCTGCCATATTTGACGAGTTGGGAAAGAGAACATGTTGCCCACAGTGGGTTGTTTGTTGTTACACAAGCGGTGTGCAGCTTCCAGAGGCGGACGCCCCTTCCCTCTGGAGATGTTCAGAGGAGAAGAAGAGGGGAGGAAAGAACAAGCTCCTCTTCAATGCAGTTTTGGCACAGTGCCCTGACTGATGGGAGTAGCTGCAGAAGGAATACAGAATCAGCAGCAACCACACACCACAACAGAAAAGCCATACTCACACACTTACTCCCATTTTGATGCTCTGGCTAGTTAATTATTGCTCAGAGCTATTTAAATACACCTAATTAAAACAAATGTAAAGTAGATCATTAGTTGAGAGATGTTTGTTCTTGTTATAAGGGGGACTGCTGGTATGGGCACGCAAACAGAAGGCCATGCTAGATTGAACCGTGGTCAGTGACCGCTAAGATATTCATCAGTATCAAGGCCGATAGAAGATAAACTGGCACACAAATGCCATTACTGTTTTCCTGTCAGTTTCAAAAAGGCAAACAACTATTTGATTTCTAGCAAAATGCAATGACTAGCATGTGGTGAGCTGATCAAACAAAGTACATATAGAGGGCAAATCATCAAAAGTAAATATCAAAGGAACTGACAGACAGAGGTTTAATTGCTGTTATTTCCCATGAGGTTTCCTCATGCTCTGTAAAAGCAGTAAATAATAAACTTGAGCACAGTAGAGAGGAGGGAGAGGAGGTACAACGAAAATCACAGAGCGCTTACAAGGATGGAACAAGGAAAAAGTGTAAATTAATGGACCGTTTTCACAGCAGACATTTTGGTATGTCATGGCAGGAAAAGCACAGGTGTAATTAATAACATTAATGATGTCTGAATATCATTTAGGTGTTCCAGTTTTATGCTTGGTGGCTTGCTGGCTCATTGGCATGTTTTACTGGGACATTTAAATGGAACAGAGCCATTGTTAGCATTATTAGTCACACCTGTGCATTTCCTGCTATGACAAATCAAAATGTCTGCTGGGGAAAGGGTCTATTGCTTGCTGTGATGGCTGTTTGTTAAATATATGTCAGTATGTATATGTGTATGTATATGTTTATATGTAAGAGCTTCCTTTAAAGGAATATTCTACCACTCTATGTTGGATCATGAAGTAAATTATAAACTGTTCTATATGTTTACAGCAGAAAATTAGGGTCATAATTTGTTTTCTCTTATAAATAAGTTTGGTCAACGTGGATGTCACATTTCTTTGTAGTTATGTTTATCTCAGAAATTAAGTCAACCATGTCACCAGACAAGATTGGACTGTTATAGAAATTACAGTATGGTTAAGGATAAGGAAATGTTGTGATTACAGTTAATTGTGTGACAGACAACTAAAACTCTTACATCACACATAATCAATTGGTGGGTCTGGATTGAATAACAATTTAATCAGGAAAGGATTTGGCTACACAAGTGGTGTGTCATGGCTCCCATTAACACAGAAATGTTGCTTAAGAGGCGCCTTGGTAGTCAAGTGGTTACCAGCAAAGGACCTCTCTCTCTCTCTCTCTCCCTGTTCCCCATCAGCCTCAATGCCATCTACTATCATTTTTTTTTTTTAAATGCTGCTTGTGTAGTGAGTTTCTGAGCAGAAATATTATTAATGCACACTTCCTGGACCTCTGATGTGGTGGCAATTTATAAAGTGGACCTCTATGACTTGTATTTGAGTACTCCTGTCCTACATGAATGTAGACATGCAACAAGCTCACCACCACCCAACCTCCACCCTGTTATTGACGCCTGAACATTGTCACTTGTCATAAATCTTGAGGTGCTGAACTTAATTCATACTAATTAACTTGCAATGTACAATGTCATTATTTAGGAATTATGGTAAAAAAAAATAGTTGTAATAAGTTATAATAAAACAGTATTATAATTACATTTTAAAATTGAAAGAAAAAATAAATAAATAAGAATAAGGTTTGCTGTGCAGTGAGATAAACCAGTGAAGAATGATTCCACTTTTAACAGTATGAAGGCCCTTCTCCTGTGTCAGTCTTTAATTAACTATTGACCGTGCCACCAACAGGAACCAAGGAGCAGTAGACAAAAAATCCAGACTGGAGGCTAATGGCTTGAGAACGTGATACATCCCTTAAAGGCCTTTTCTCTGCTCCACTTATCGCCTCTCCCTGTTTAGGCAGCGTTTCAAATCCACACTCAGATGAGCTCACTGCAGCCAGCAACACACCATCAACAAGTTCACTCTTCCCAGAATCTACGGATTTGTTTGATCCAAGTCCGATAACAATTACAAACTCATGCAGACGCTGCCAATACACTCATAAAGGCATCTGCACTCACAGAAGTGTTTGTGTTTGTGTTTGCTTGTTTATGTGTTAGCACATATGGCTTCAGAGTGTGTGTGTGTGTGTGTGTGTGTGTGTGTGTGTGTGTATACCTGTGTGATTGAATTGGCAGCCAAGACAAAGCAAGTCAAACAGAGGAAAGCTGAAAATATCTGTGAATGTGGCAGAATTTGCGAAGGCATTACTGCAGGCATAATTAGCATCATGATGGAGGGTCGCGAGCAAACACACAAACACAACACATGCACCGAGCCACAGGGACCCCGCTTTTACTACCCACAGTCTGACAGGGGCCCGTATGCAAAACACATACACCCACTTATAAATTATATATTATGCACACAGGGAGAGAAACAAACAGCCAGGTTTTTTGTTGGTTTTAACCACAGAACAATCTATACTATACAATCTACACTTATTTATGTGATGCCAACTAAGATACAGCAAAACCTTAGTAAACAGAGGAGTTATGAGGCCATGAAATCATTAATAAGCACAAGCAGTCGATCATTAAACACCCACATTAGATATAGTCACCTAATGCTAATTAACAATAATTAAGTGGGATATAATGGGATTTTTTTTTTTTTACATGTCCATCCCTGTCTGTCAATCATTTTTAACATATGTGAAGAATAATTACCACCTGCAGAACTGATCGTGTACTGCTCCGCTCCATACCTGTAATTACAGAGGAAAAAATACTAAGCAGAATGTATTACCACGTGTTTGATTGAAGTGTCTGTTGGTATGAGCCATCCTCCCACTGCGGAGGTACAATACAGTATGAACGGACACACATATTGTGTATGTGCTGGCCAGGCTAGAGGATAAAGCAGGATAGATAATTCAAAGGTATAAGAGAGGACACACGCTTGGTTTGCTGGTTCTCCTTGATATTATAATGAGTCTCCATGGTCTCCAAACATGCCCATAAATTTTCATAACCGGTGGGTGGACCATAGTTGGCACGGAAAGTGAGCAAATGGCTCAGTCTTAGGCATCATGAATATCAATGAAAGATGGGGAATATGACTGTCCTGACAAAGGAGGGACTGGGCAAGCAAATATCCTGCACTTCCAAACCATAAATTGGACCACATACTTCCCAAGGCTTATGATGACTGATTATGTATGTTACAATTATTAGTCCTCATCAAATGTGAGTTTCTAGTTTCACAGTTTTGGACAATAGAAAGCTGATTACAGTTTAATTGTGTTTTATAATGGTAGCCTGTTAAAATAAACAAACTGTTACTACATTGAGTGTGGTAATAATCACACAAATAGAATTATTGTTAGTAAATCATTGCAAAGATTGGCATCCCTACACTAGTTTGGATGTTTGTTGAGATTTTTGCTGTAAATCTGCAGGTTTGTACAGCACAGAACAGAGAGCATAAACTGAGCTTTGAGAGTGTCTCATGATGGCAGATGGTGGAATAAGTGAAAGGCTGATGGAAAACTCACTTCCATGCTTGAGTGTGTTTATCTTCTTCAGACTGAGAAAATCTCTCCACAAGAGCAAACATATGTGTGACAAGGACCAGTGGGATTTAAGTTAATTATATTCCCAGGCCATCTATCATGTTGGCCACAGCTTAATTTTTGCACTGTTTGCAATGTAGCATCACAATTAATTTGATAATGATATATTGGAATTTAATGTATCACTTTTACAAGAGCACTCCAGTGATTTAGTTAAGTGCAGGTGTGCAAGAGACAGATTTGAAAAATAATTGTCAAAATTTCTGCAGTGTAGGCTAATATATAATTTTAGACTTTAAGTCACAAGAATGGGCCAAGCTCAAAAAATATTATGTCCTTCATTTCCCTTAATGTAACTCATCAGCATTAAACTTCTCAACAGACTCATGGAGAAATTGAGAGTTGGATGGTGCCAATTTGCCACAGAGTCAAATTGTGGTACTGCAATGAAAAAATCAGCCTAGACCACCACTATGCAGGGGACATCAATAAAATAATGTCATTTATTACTATTTATATTGCAAATTTTGAGCTCAGGAAGGTTTGATTACAGACTAGAAAAGCTATTTTCTTGTGTGAGACATCTCAATGTAGAGTTGACAAGCGAAGTGGGCAGAAGCAGACCCTGATGATAAAAAAAACATTTTTGGCCTGTAGTGCTGGGTCAGCCAATTTAGATTAGATTAAACAAAAGACAACAAACCTCAAAATATACCAAAAATGTATGTTATAAATGTATCTCCAAACCCAAGCTCAAGTCAATATGAACCAGGTGATATTGGTTGTTTTCCTCCTCCTGACCCTCTGAAGACATTATCCAACTCTTATAATGGCCAGTTAGCAGAGTTAGATGTGTGAAATCCCTATCCAGCTAAACTAATGGAAAAGCCTTAATGATTTGAATTTGCAGGGCTGCTGTCAGTGTATGAATATGTCCGGCTGTCTGGTTGGAACAGATGAGAAAATAGAAAAGTGGCCATTACCTGTTGGCTATTGAACACAGGAGAGCCAATAGTTACAGCAGTCAATGGACAGTCAGCCCTTCCACTACAATAGAATTATAAGCAGGATGGATGGTTGAGCCATAACATCAATATCTACTTATCCATGTGTCCATCTAGAAATCGGCCGAGAGAAATGTGATTAAAAGCTTTGTGATTCATATGTTCAATTGTATTGATCTCTTTATATAAACCATTACTGGAGCCTGAAACATGCATGTATCCTTACATGTGTACACATCACATATGAAAACACACAGGCCAAGAGACACAGAAACACACACACATACATGCATTCATATCTATAACAATCAACCTGAGGTAGACTGACTGACGACCTTATTCTCTCACTATCTCTCAAACACACACACACACACACATACACACACACACACACACACACACACACACTCACATTACAGTAACACAGGCTTCCATATGCCAGGGCAAGCTAGACAGCTAGTTTGCTGTAAATTTAATGCGATAAGCTGAGCAGAGGTGAGCACTAGCTATTCCTGGACATTAGGTGCACAAAAACGGCCACTGCTGGAAGATTTATCTCCTCCTCTGAAATTTCATTTGTGGAAGGAATAATAAGGCCTAGGAAATGAAAGTTAATCATGAATCCTTTCTCACTTTTCCATCTCCTCCCTCTCTCTCTCTCTCTCTCTCTCTGTGATACAAGCTTTGCCGAGGCCTCCTTTATTTAGTCAAGAACCTTTTGCCCCCCCCCCGTCCCCCCCGTCCCCCTCGCAACCTTTTAAATGCTTCATAAATCAGAAACAAGGCGCACATTTCTGATGGTTTGTTGTCCCACAGAAACTAATTACAATGAGATAGCCCTTCCGCCAGTGAAACAAACTAGAATGAAATGGTTCACTATCCTATGGCCATTAGATTTGTGGACAAGTTAAAGAGCATAAGGAAAAGATTGGAATGGGAGTCAAGATGCAGCAGAATGGTTGCTATCTTATTATTTTCAGTTTCAGAAAAACGTATGTCTTTAATCACATCTCGTCTCTTATTAACGTTATATGTGGAGGAGTATTTGAGAGTATACAGTAGGCACGAAAGAATGAAAGCAATAATCAACTCTTCTTTTTACTAAATCAGAAACACTATTACCTACACGTACAGGTAATTCTCTAGTAAAGGTCTTATTCAGGTTAAAGGATATTAACACTAAAATTTAACTCCAGAAAAAGGTTTGAAGGGAAACGTTTGTGGCATGTGTCCAAAATGTGTTATTTAACTTATTATCATCTTTGTTTTCCACACTGAGTGCTCTTCCAACAGATTTTAGGTCATTCACTGAATTAGCCTGTAAACAAGAAATCCCCTTAACCTTTGGTGTCGCCAACACAGCTGGACTATTTCAACCCAAAAAAAAGAAAAAATGTGCCACTTCACATGTTTTGAATGAGCAGTAGATACCTACTACTGCATTGAGTTACCATTAAATGTAAAACAGGAAGTCAAAGGTGTTCACTTATCTCTGCATGCCATTTGTAATCTGCTTTAAAGTCAGGGCTAAAAACTTTATTTTACTGTCGCTTTCTCCTAAATTCAATACCTACTTGCTGGTTTTTATTGCTCCTATTTTGTTTCATTTTTTATTTTTACTTTAAATCGTATCTGTTCTTATCCTAATTTTTACTCATTTACTTGTGTTTATATATATATATATAATTTTTTCCCCCCTAATAAATAATGTTTAAACGTTTGTTTTTTAAATGTGTTTCCAGCTTTTGTAAAGCACTTTGAATTACACGGCATATGAATTGTGCTATACAAATAAACTTGCCTTGCCTTAAAGTTGGCATTCTTAACAGATCTCCCCAGGTATGAATTTTACAGCTGCACATAGTATTCTTTCTGATATTACTGTAACATTGAATTTAATGACTTTGTGTTGTGTGACAAGGTCACTGAACTGCTAGGATTAACATCCATCTGTGTGGTTCTTCCCAGCTGTGGGTCATTTTAAGGTCCTTGTTTTAGTTTTCCAGCCTGCGTATAGACTGTACACTCGAGTTGCTGTTTTTACTAACAATTTCCCACATTTTAAAGCTTACTTTGCACGCTTACCTCTATGTTATTCAGTTACTGTTATGATCACTTGTTACATTTGATTTTTTGTACTGTTGAATAGTTCTAAATAGTCATTAGCCTCATCAGCATATTCTCCCACCACCATGACCCTGCACTAGGGTTAGCAGAAACAGGCTCAGAAATAGGCAGGTGGATGGCAGGATCTGTACAAAAGGCTAAAAACTCCAAAAACGGCCTTCAGTACACCTTTGTAATTGTGTTATATCTTATTTTACTTGTGTCCAGGTGTACACTCTATTCCTACTACCTATTTTCTAATCTACTTTAACCTTATGTTAAACAAGACTAATAGTGGGCAGTGTTAAAAATGTACTTAACCTAGTCTTGTGTTTTGATTGCCGGTTATTATGAAGTAGTAGTGGGGCATTTCAGGTGTAATTGAACAGAGCCAGAAGTGCCAAGATAGATAGGAATGATTTCTTTCAATAATGAAGGAAGCAGGAGAGAGGAAGGCGAAAACTTAATTGAGGAGAATGAAAAAGTAAATGAACCAAGGAGACGAGCACTGAAAGGTTTGTTTTTTATGCTTGTGCCTATACATTAACCGAAAGAGCAGATAAATTGAAATAACCTATTAAATTGTCTGAATTTCCCTAGACTGGTTTTCTGCCTGATCCCTGCTGGTTAGATTTACCTTCTTTGGTTCATCTCTTGGATCTGACCCTTGTTTACTGGAATAAACCTTGCAAATGTTGATTTCTTACCCGATTGTTTCTGTGTCATGTGTGGGTTCATATCTGCTTTGAGTCAGTAAGCATTACATTAACACATTGAAATACACTTCATGCAAATAGGTGGAAAGACCCAAAAAAGCATCCATATTAGCATAGTAGATATGAAGCTGTTTATTGCTGTAGTTTATGATGGGTAACCCTGAGAGTGATTTTTTTTATTAGGAAAAGGGATGTAAAGGCTTCAGGCTTTATGGCTGTTGAACACTGATAGCAAAAACCAATAGCATATTCTTCTAAAGCTGGCTTCCCTTATTGAGATCATAAGGTTTAGTCATTTATTCAGGCATACATGTGAGCAAACACACAGATAAATGTGCCACAAACACCTACTAATGTGTCAGATGGAGTGTAGTCAAAAGCATGAATGCAGCCATTAAGCAGTGGTTGATGAATCCAATTTTCTTTGAATAAAGGAAAGCTGCTGTCTGTCATTCCTCTGAGCAAGTCACTTAACCTGAATCGCTTTTGTAAACACCCTGTGGGATAAATGAGTATTATCTTAGAGGAGGCCAAGAGCCGGCAAAGCACAGGGGTGATGGAAATAACTGGAAAAAAGCTATCGCTTCCACTTCCTGGACAATGAGGATAGCTGTAATGAGTATTGGTTTGTTTGTGTGTGTGTGTGTGTGTGTGTGTGTGTGTGTGTGTGTGTGTGTGTGTGTGTGTGTGTGTGTGTGTGTGTGTGTGTGTGTGTGTGTGTGCGCGTGTGTGTGTGTGCGCGTGTGTGCGCGCGTGTGTGTGTGTGTGTGTGCGCGCATATGTGTGTGTTTCTGTTCTGTTGTGTTTGAGGGGGTGCAGGAGAAAGATCAAGAAACAGTGTTTGGGAGAGCAAGACAGAAACGAAGGGTAAAAAAAAAAGAGAGAGAGGGAGGGAGATCACGGTAATGAGGTGTCTGAGAAGCTGATGTGTTTTCAGCGATAGGCAGCATCAAGCAAACAGTTCTCCGAGCAGGGTGCTTTAACATATACACCTCCTGACCGAGTGGAGCTGATCCAGATTGCTTCCCAATGATGTGAGTTTGCTGTGCGGGGCTGTGATTGGCTGTTGCGCTCACCTGCTGGTTAGAGAAAGGAAAGACTGTTTTCTCCATCATTTCTTTCTTTGTTGATAACACTGCACACATAATTGTGGAGATCTCAGATCAACAGCATTGCTAAAAATACATCTAACTAGGCATCAAACATGAGTCATACAGATCTTGAAGAAGCAGACTGTTTGCAGATTAGCTATACTTTATTGGGTAAAGCTAAAAAACACCCATAATTTTGTTAATAATCCCTCACTGCACAGAAACAATATGACTGCTGCAAGTATAGTATTTCAAAATTGAACCAGAAAGTTGGGCAGTAAACTGTTGTAGATATTTACAATGGCCTGTTATGGGTAATAATTTTACAGTTTATCTTCTAAATAAATTTGAATAACCTGGGATTTGTCTAGAAACATGTCTAATCATCTGGCTACACCTGCTTCTTGCCCACGTTGGACCCATTTTTATATGTCAACACATTCTGACAATACAGTATATTTTTGAGTGAGAACAAAGGTAGAATTACTGATGGCCCAAGCATCAAGTTGTGATGGACCATAGCTTTCTGTTGATCTCTATTCTGTTTTCTTCATGTTCAAACATGGTCAAAGTTCCGAACTTGAGGTCAGATTGTTCACATATGCCCACAAGTGGCCGTCTTTTCCTTAGCCTTTGTTGCTAAAGTTGTTGCTAAGGCATTCGAAGGGGTTGCTCACATGTCCACTTGCATTTTTCAGATCAGATTCAGGCTCGAACTGGTACGGATGTATTTGAGAAGTTGACATTTTGAGTAAATAACAAGAAAAAGAAGTGAAATCTGAATACTGCTGTTTATTTATGTAGCCTTTGGAATTACTGGAAGTAGCTTTTGGAAGCACACCAATCAGAACAGAGTGGGCTCCTCAAGAAGGGGCCTTAAAGTGACAGGAATTAAAACGCCCTATTTCAGACAGAGGGTGAACTGTGGGGCTGCATAAAGGGTTGATATAAGATAAATAAGGAGGGTTGGAGGGGGGGTATGCAAAGATATTCCAGTAGAGCTAATGCAGTTTTTCTGTGTGTCATTGTCAGTGTTCTAACAAATTAACAAAAAGGGTTGTTTTTTTCTTGCATTACATTACATTAATGAAACGACTGATCTTGGATGAGGCATACTGATTGCAAGATTATTGCTGAAGCTAATTACTTTGATATAAACAAAAATAATGTAAGACATCACTGTGTTTCTGCTACCATTTTTCTGTGGTGATCTCACTAGACACGGCTCATCTCCCATCTCAGAGTGCCTGTTGCTCTGTAGGTCTCCCGTTTTCCCTTATTCTCTTTTCCTTTGTTGCTTGTCCCCATTTCCTCTCTTCTTCCTCTTCTCCATTATCTGCTCTGTCCACCCTAGGGGGGCCAACTCTCCTCCCTTATGGACAAGTCCCGTCTGCCAGCGCGAACATCACAACAGCTACAAAAATGTGTGTGTGTACGTGTATATGTGCAAGTATAGATCTGTGGGCATTTCCAAGTGTGTGTGTGAGAGTGTGTGTGTGTGGGGGGGGGGGGGGGCACTTTGTGGCATGCATCATTTTCCGGGCGGACAAATATGAAAATGCATGACAACTCTTGCATGACAGCCCTGTCACCATCCACCCATCAATCAACTTTGCAACATATATGTACGTGCACACAGAGAGCACAGCAGTACACACAAATGCACACATCATGCCAATATAGAAATATGCTGATTGAATGTCATGTAATTTATTATCCAATATACAGCTGAGAGAGAAAGACAAATAGGTTGAGGGCTGAAGAAATGAACATGACGCTTCACCAAACCATTTTGCTCCTCATTTCTGTTCATTTGGTCATCACTGGATGTCGTAGGATGTCACGTCAAATTCAGCTCCACCTGTGTGAACTGATGGGGACAGGAGCTACTGTCTGGGGGGATGTTGTAGTAGGCAGAGATATGGACAGGTGGATGGAGATAGAGGAGGAGGGATAGATGGAAGGAACTGACAGATGAAGAAATGGTACCTTTAAGGCATGTCTGCCTGGTAACAATCTCATCCTTGACTGACCTGTCATTTCATTTTAAAATACAGTATTGTTTCAGACACAATCTGTCAGTCAGCTATCCTTAATCTTAGCAATACGTCATTATAGTACAGAGATTTTTAATTACCAACTATATACCAGTGACTGCAGCCAACAGCAAGTTAGCTCAGGGCCTCTCTCCTCCTCTCCTGTCTCTATATCCCGAGTGTAAATCAGAGCCTTAAGCAGGCAATATCCTCAGCTAGTCCCTCTGCTCTCTCTTATCTTTAAGCCATATATTGCATTTTCCATGCAGCAATTTCCCCAAACTTAACCTGCCTCTTTCCTCAAGACTTATGAAAATCAGGTTTTATTGGTTAGGGTCTCCTACAAGTGGATTCAGAAAGGTATGAGAAAGGCTGAAGGGAGGACATATAGATTTATTTGTGGTGAAGTCAGAGGAATGGGCTGCCTATTCAACCGGTATCGTTGTACACAGTAGATATCAAACTGCAGCTCTATTGTACTGTTCAGTTGAAATATGTCATTGTGCTTCGCTTACTCACTTTAAAGAATAGTCATTAGTGTGAGTAAATGTCATATCTAAAACACAGAGCATGCATATTGATTTTATCATTACCATTTGCACCATATCCAATTGATTATATTCAAGATTTTTGTAGTGAAGCTGCAATAATATTATTTGAGTGACAGCTGGAATTCTGTGGGGCTGAGATTAGAAAGGTTGTTATATGCTGAAGGCGTGGTCATATAGATATAGAAGTATGGTTCCAGTCATTTTGAATATTAAATGTATTATGCATGGATGGCTCTCATTCAGTTTGCACATGTTTGAGTTTAATAAGTCCATGTAAATGAACTGTATTTGCAGCCACAGTAGGAGTCCATTGTAAATGGAATGTCAAACGAACGCTGCCATCTTTCTAGGAATAATGACAAAACCAGCGGGTGAAATCCTTCAAATACTCTGTTTTAAGGCTGTTTTTCATCTCAAATTACATAGCTTGAAATTCTGCTTATTATAATTGCTATTTGTAAAATATGATTATTTAGTTTCTCAAAGTTAGTGTGATTCATTTTCCTGTCAAGAACCTGAACATGTAGAGAAAATAAGCACCAGTATTATTGACCAATCAAGATGTCTGAAAACCCCTTTTTGTTACTCCTATTTCTACCCTATTCTGTTCTGTTTTATTCTTTTTGGCGGCGCCCTGTGAGAACAGATTCACTATAATCTGCTGTATGATGTCAGCATGTTATTTTTCTCCTGGCTTGAGCCGTGATTAGGCAGCAGATTGAAGACATTTGTTGAGTGCAGACCCACAGATTACTGAGCGACATGGTGACAAAGACAACCTGCACCGCCAGCCATACATCCAAAAACAAGGAGAGCTTTCTGCAGACTCATAGTAGAAACACTGAATACACTGTGACCATGTTCATGCTTTCACACATCACATGAACTTTATACAGTCAAATAAATTACACACATAACTACAAATTATGCATATTATTACACCCAAGTGTGAACATAGCAGCATGCACACAAAACACAAATCGAACACTGAAGAGTGAAAAATGTGCTAAGAAAACAATATGGAGGCTCCAGAATAATAATGAAAAATGCTTTACAATTGACAGAGCAAAACATAGAGCATAATGAAATAAGTTGTCACAGGTGTGTTATAGGACAAGGTCACGGCAGATTATGCAAATATATACCTTGACTAATGACATGAAAATGACATGTTCATAATGCATTACCCTGCACATGAATTCACACTCACACATGCATTAACAAGACTTACAAGAATGTGCTGATGTGCTGTCCATGATAGATCCACGAATACATTGGCTAATGCTTGTATGCATATGCATGCATGTGTGTGCATGGGTACTCACCTTCATACGTGTGGTAATGTATGTGTGTGTGTATGTAAGCCTGTGTAAGTGTCTGCCTGTGCATGAATGTGCATTAGTGTGTATACTGTACAAGCCCAGGCACGTACCTGTGTTTGTGTGTGTTTTCCTACCCTATCCAGTGCTCTAATAGTGTGTCCTCTGGATTAAGTGATATAAATGGATAACTTTTCCTCCTGGTGCATCATCCACCTACAGGCCTGGAGAAAAAATAGTCTCCTTATTGTCTCCCCTCCTGAAGCAATGGTATTCCAGGGCCACTGCTTACCAGGGATCAATGAGGAAGACGAGACAAATGAAGAAGAGGCAATCAGCAATTCAGGTCAGTCTTGCTTTAACAGGATGTGGGTCATAATATGTAGTGTGCCACCAGGAGGGAGCGAATGCATTTTAACTAAATTGTGTGATCATCGTAAAGCAAGATGCATTTCCAATTTAAAGAAATTCAGTCAGTTGTTGTAGACATAATGCCATCATTAGAGGATATTTCTGGCACTAGTACATTACTGGCTAATGTCAGATTTTATATTAACAGTCAGTCCCTCAGAGTCTAAAAGCAAGAGCTTAGTTCTACGCTCACTCTCTCATACATGAAGAAAGCAGAGGATACTGATTTCTCCTCTGAAAATCAACCATAACACAATGGAGCCAAACACACGTTTCATTTCCAGTAAGAGCCTCAAAGCTTTATTTTTCTTCTGCTCATCCCATCAAGTTCACCCCTGTCCTCCAGGCTTTGTCAAAAGTCATTTCAGGAAACGTAGGAAATCACTTTCTAAAGCCGAATTCAACTGGTGGGGGAAAGTGGATTCAGCTCAGGGGTAGATTTCAATGCTGCATCTCCAAATTATTTATGATATGCTTCAGCATTACAGCTATATATATAAATACTTTTAGAATCGATTTTAAGTAGCACTTTTAAGACCCAGATTGGAGTGGTCCCTGAGTACCTCTGATGGATCCTGTATAAATGACCGGTCCCTGTTGCTCTGGAATGACTTGTATGACAGTGTTATGACTGGCAAACCACATCTTTTAAATCAGATTTTGTCCAATAATCTGTTCTGTTGTTTTATTTTAAGATGTTGTCAAATGCTTTAGTTTACTCTTACTTTTAGGTTCTTTTCATATTGCCTGTTTTTATAATTCATTCTGGCTTTTATTATTCTGTTGTGAAGCACTTTGTAAATAGGTTTTGAAAGTTGCTATATGAAGTACAAAATGTATTATTATTCTAAATCATCTGAGTGTATGATTTTACTTTAATCTTCACCACTTTCACATAATCAACGCAAAAGAATGATTTATTTTTTAATGTTGTTCAAAAACAAGTGCTTATGTATTTCATGACGGATGATGAGGAGTGGATGCAAACGTGGCTCTCAAGGATTCACACGTTTACAGCCTTAACGTCACTCCTGTCTGCAAGTATTTTAGCTTCGCGCCTGTTTTGCAGGGATAAGAAAGTTACATAAAAGTCTATTTTCAGAGGTTTAACCTAAATTTGAGTCGTGCAAAAGTTTCTAATTTGCATCACAACATCTTCACGGCGTTTGCATCCCCGCGGCTCCCCTCTGTCTCTCTCTCTCCTCTGTCTCTCTCCCGTCTCTCTCCATCACCTCCACACCTTTGCTCACCTCGCTACCACACATCAGTAACAATCTCATTTACCGCCCCATTAATTGCTGGAATCCCAGACACTGGTGAGAGAGGTGTGCGTATGTGTGTGTGTTTGTGAGAAGTCTGCAAGTATAGTGGCAGTGTATTGGTGGGAGGCAGAGAAGTTAACCAGGATGTGTCAGTGACAGTAAATCCTCTCCATGTGCTGTAAAACCACTCTGGCCCTTTCTGAGGAAAAGAGACTGCTTATGTAAACTGAATATAGCAAATGTACAAAATATTAGAGGCCCTTATTCTTTCAATAAAATGTATTGATGAAATGAATCCTAGTAAAATCCAATATTCCTCATTAACTTCACTTATTAAATCTCTTTGTGGGCCACAGAGGAGGAGACATAGATAAAGACCAGGAAATGAGTTAGAAAAAGATTTCAAAAGTTGAGATGTCGATGTCGATTGCATGTTCTGTCTAATCCCTGCTCTTGAAGTGATGACACATAGGCATTAGCATTCAAACACCTGTACAACACAGATACACCTGCAAAAATCTCTATTTCCGTGTCTGTCATTTAATCTCAGTGCCATGATACACAGACACTGGCAAACAAACACACATATGAAAGCACAAAAAAAGTGTGAGTGGCACATTAGCAGGGGTCTGTTAATAAAATGAGTGCCTGCTGCAGTAATGAGCGTGCAGATTTAACTACATTAGCATCCCATTCCTCCTCAATAGTACATCAGGTAGGGCACAGCAGCCCTCACAGTCAGACACATTACAGTTATTTGTTGCAACATCGATCCAAGCATCAGGATGCTTCTGCTTTACTAACAGACAGGATGCAGCGGGCATTTCACACTGAAGGATTGTAAGTTCCACTGATTCACTCTGAGCTTTGTTTGTATTTTTGTGGTAATGCTTCGAGAAGGTTTTGTTGTTTTATGCTATTTCATGAGTATCAGATTAAGAGACTTTTCTGATTCAAAAATGAGATACTAACTCCCTGAAAGTACAATAAAGGAGATTCTTATCTGAGAGAAATGATTGCTACCACTAAGGTAGTGCTGAGATCCTGATTATATCATATTGATACCTGATTTGTTTTGTTTTTTTTCAAAAATTCAGATTCGTTGTGTCTTGCTGCTTATCAAAAATGACAAAGGCAAGCAAGCAAAAAGCAAAAGCACTCTCTTTAATGGTTCAGGAGTTCACAGTTCATCTAAAGCATGACGACACCTGCACTCAGTTATAACCCTACACCTTTTACTGAAGTTATTTTTGCCATTTTACCCTCACTTTACATACACTCATGCACTCTACGGGTAGATGCCAGTTATATTTCTGAAGTGCAATAACTCTAATGAGCATCTCTGCATGCAGGGCACATCATGTGGATACTTGGCCATGAAATGAAAGCATAATTACACCAGGGAAGTGCTTTTGTCTCTTCATTTTCTCTCATCTTCACTATTCTGTGCTCCGTCGCTCTCAGGTGGTTCAGTGTTGCACAAATGCACACAGGGGCAGCCTTTCTCTCTCACTGTCTCTGACTCTCTGTCTCCCTCAGTCTTTCCCCCTCTCTCTCTCTCACACGCACATGAAGACTTCCAGCATTCTTTGTAACAATCATTGTCAGGACAGGTCTGAGGAGAGTGAAAGAAATAGAGAGAAAGGATGTATGGGCTTGAGTCCTGGATAAAGGTCAAACAGATGATTACAACTTCTTTCGGGTTGTAAAACACTACCCGAAAGGAGGCATGGTTATGACATCTTACATAACCACTGTCACTGCCAGTGCCATCTGCATCGTCTCCATCAGCACAAGTTTTATATAACCAGTAAGTGGCAAGTGGTATCTGACATTCCAAGGCTTTTACAAATTGGTCTCTCAACAGTTCAAGTTGGTATTTCTCTCTCTCACAGGTTTTAGTTTGAGATGAATAGGGATGTTTAAGTGGTGGCTCGGGATGCCGTCAAATCGTCCTTGAGTGTCAGACAATAGACACAAAGCGGAGTAGAGAGGGGCGACAATGGGAGGCGAAAAGAGATAAGAGGGAGAGGGTTAACAAAGAGGCTGTCAGAGACTGAGGCGCTTTGTCATTGTCTGGAGCATTTAATGAGCAGGAATTAAACAATGACAGCCCGTAATAACCTGAGAGTAGTCTGTGTGTGTGTGTGTGTGTGTGTGTGTGTGTGTGTGTGTGTGTGTGTGTGTGTGTGTGTGTGTGTGTGTGTGTGTGTGTGTTTGTGTGTGTGTTTGTGTGTGTGTGTGTGTGTGTGTGTGTGTGTGTGTGTGTGTGTGTGTGTGTGTTTGTGTTTGTGTATGTGTGCGGATGTTTGTGTGTTGATACCCAGAGGTTTGCTAATGTGCTTAAGATGTTGAGACATATCTGACCGTCGATTTCAGAATTGAAACCAAGGACTTCTGAAGAAATGAATGACAGTTTCTCAGGATGTTGATTACAACTTCCTCGATTGGTGGTGTCTCATTTCAGTCTCTACTGTCAATAATTTTGAGGAAAAACAAAACTAAGAGTCCACAGCATGCTAGTGCCCACTCAGTATGCTCACAGTGACAATGCTGAGGTGTGTGTACAGTGGGGTTTTAGGGCTTTTTCTCTGACAACGGCTGCCTGCTGCAGCAGGAAACAAACACTTTTAGAGTGGTGAAAATGAACCAGAACAGATAAACAATAACCTGAAACTTTCCATAAAGCTGAGGGGAGGTACAGACTCAGGCAACAATCCTCTGTAGGTTCATTACTACAAGCGACACCTTTAACATTACACATTGCCATTTAGATACATTGTTAACATTGAAAAATATTGATTATTGCCACTTCTCAGCATCTCAGCATGCTAGTCTTTGCTAATTAGCACTGAACACAAAAAAACTGTTGAAAAAAGAGCTGGTAAGAATATCAGTGGCTTTGCAGGTATTTGGTCATAAACCTAAGTTTATGAGAAATATTTTTTTCCCTGATGATGGTGCTGAATGAAGAGTATAAGAAAGAATCGCCAAAATTGCAATTCATCCAGACAGGAACATAACTGTCTGTACAAAATGTCAATCATTGCAGACACACAAAAATCAGTTCACTTTATGATGGTGTTAGACCAAAAATCTGTCAATCTGGACCAAAGTGGTTGAACAACCAACTGACATTCCTATAGCCACACACAAAGTGTAGCTAAAAACACTGCATAAAAGAGCAACGGGGAAATTATTCATAGTTAGCTATTCTACTGCATGGGTTTGACTCTTCAACCAAATCAGTTCATCTTGAGGAAGTCCACATGAAGTGTTTATCAGCTGAGTCAGCAAACCTTTAGTCTGATGTCTTCCAGGTTTCTCAACAGACTAACAAAGGTGATGCAGTGTTTGTCAGTATCTGTTCTGCTCCAGAGACAGTTTAATATAGAATGTATCACTGGTGTGACAACACCATCGCAATGAATATGAAAAGTAACTGAATATCACAGGGTATAATATCAAAGCTGAGGAAAACAAGGTGCAATGCTTATTGACTGGCAATCAGCTGTCACTTATCCAGTTTGCTGTTTTTTTCATCTGAACAATTATTGACATTAAACATTCCTGATTTTAAAAAAACAAGATTGCTGTTTTCTGTCCTGTTTGAAGTTGCACTGTCAATCAACAATCAACAATACTTCAACAAGTTGGCTCTACATGTTTATGAATCAGCATTCAACCTTTCACTTGAGCAAACAATAGAGAAAAAAAAGACATGGTAACATAGCCAGGCTTTACGCTCTTAATGTGATGTGTGTTAAAAGTTTACACTGAAAAGGACCAGGAGAGGCCGCCCACAGCTACTAAAAACACTTCCTTTGTAATTGTTTAAAGGAACAGCAAACACGGACACAGTGTATTTACACATCCTGATTTCAGTGGGAATCTCGGTAAAGCTTATATCCCAATAAACCATTCAGGAAGTTAGCAGGCAAAGCTTTGTTTCAGCCCTCTCTGAAATAACTGAGGTGGGCAAAACATGTTCCAAAAATGGCAATAAGGGATCATAAAACCTCTCTAAACAGCTAATGCAGTGTTATGCTCGCTTGTTTGGAGGCTAAGTAACGATGCTACATGTCCAAATTCTAAAATGCATTCAATTACAATGTGGTAAGAAAGAGCACTTTACTTTTGGGTGATTTGTTTTAAATGGGCATCTATGAATGGTGCACATGCAAACGCCTTAAAACAAAAATCCTGCGGCAACAGGGACATCTATCTCACTCCTGCTCCCCTTCCTCCCCCCCATCTAAATACACAAAGTAACTTCCACACCGCAGTCTCTTAATGAGCATAATCCTCTGTGTTTGAATCTCACGGGCCAGTAAAAGATTTGGCCACCCAGTTTCTCTGCTTTCCAGCTGATTCCAATTAGACGCTCCCCCTAAATAATATTGTAATGCAGTGGTTTACTGAAAAGAGAACAGAGCACATTAAGGAAGCTTCTCATCTCCAGAGGTTAATCTTCCATTTTCAGCCTAATTTATAGAGCACCAGGAAACATGCATGCAGTGAGAATGAGACAGAGGGTGAGAGAAGCTAGAGATAGCATGATCGGCAGGGAGGAGAAAGCAAGATTCGTGCACGAGACAATGAGGGACAGAGACTAAAAGAATAGAAGGAAATAGTATAGTTTATATATAGAAAAAGGAGTAAAGCAGGGGAAAGGGCACAGCTCCTCCTGGATTCTGACCAAACAGCACCGCTGCTGCATGTAGCAGAGACATTTCATTTGTTGTCTATTTGAGTGGAAAATGACTGGTTGTGATCCAATCAGAGTGCCTGTCACTGGGATGTGTGGGGGAGCGAGCGAACATGAGTAAACGTTTAGAGACCAGCCTGCCCTGCTGCAAGCATCAATCTCCACCATCAGATTAAACATGCTGAAATTAATCCAGACCAACTGGGCGATATGCAGATCACACTGCCGCATGTAAATGATGGAGCAGCTGTCTCAAAAGTGGATGGAAACTCAGCAGCGTGATTTTGCACAAAACAGCAGTTGACGTAGTCACGTACGGTACAAATATAGATCCCTGCACTGATTGTTACATCACATGATCGAATGTTCATACTGTGTAAAACAAAGGCAGGATTGCTCAGGTGAAGGCATCACATAAATGTCAAATGAGGCAGCAATAATGTAGTGAATATGTTGAAATAGGTCAAGCTGAGTGCAGTTGATCTGAGGTCTTTACGCAGCAGGGTGAGCTGCATCTGTGAGGCGGCTGTGTCTGCTCTGAAAACACACCAGCCGGACGAAGCTTTCTGTCTGGATACACAGCACCTCCTAGAGGATCATCCAAAAACAGGGGGCTCCCTACATATGTGCATGAGAAGGATTGTAAGAAAGAGAGAGAGAGAGGTGTGTGTGTGTGTGTGTGTGTGTGTGTGTGTGTGTGTGTGTGTGTGTGTGTGTGTGTGTGTGTGTGTGCGCACTAAGCGGTAGGCTAGGCCAACTGAGAGGGAGACTCAGTGACTTTATACTCCTGATAATCTGGATTAAAACCCTCTGGGACAGCATTAAACACTGCCGGCTGGGCATTACACGCACACACACACACAATCTCTTTCTATTTCTTTCCCCCCTTGTGTCCGTATGTTACTCTAGTGTGTAGGTGTGTGTGTGTGTGTGTGTGTGTGTGTGTGTGTGTGTGTGTGTGTGGGTGTGTGTGTGTGAGTGAGTGGGTGTATCCCTGCATGCATGTGTGTTATTATAACGATAATATCATTTCCCTTACTAAAAGGGTGTGTGAACGTGTGTGAGAATGTAAATGAATGTCTAAAATCTGGGTGTAAACGTATCTTCTGATCTTACCACTGTAGTACTGTGTGTGTGTGTGTGTGTGTGTGTGTGTGTGTGTGTGTGTGTGTGTATTCATTTGATCCACCAGTTTCACACTTAACACTAAATCCTTTCATACACTTTAGGCTGACAAGGAGATCCCAACTGTTACAAAAATCCTCCAATGTTTCCGCTGCTGCCCTGAGTGGAGAGACGCGGCGTGATGGTGCTGTTCGATGAGATGACAGGAGGGATGGAGAGTGGGTTGGCCCTGCCTTGCCTGGCCCAGCAGGGATATTAGGTTTGATTGGATTGGGGTTGGGGATTTGTGTATTAAACTGAGATTACCATGTGATCCAGTGTTTCGCAGGGAAATCCACCCAGCAGTGAGAGGCAGAGCTTGCGGCATGAGTCCGTTGACCTCATGCCTGATTTGATTCACTTCTGCCCTGTCCTGCTAGGCTCTTCGACTGGTGTTGTGTTTACTTTGGTGTTAATTTCATTTTATTCTATTCTTTTACACTCAATTCGGCTGTGTTCTGTTCCTTTTTATTCAACAGCTGTTTCTTCTAGTTTCTAGATCTAGTCTGATCCATCCGATTCCATCCGAAATCCATTGATTTCATTATATTCAGTTCAGTTCTGTTCACTTCTCTTCTGGTGTTTTTCATTCATTCTGTTCTGTTTCAATAATCATGAACCAAATTCAGTTCTTCCTCACCCTCTTGGTTCTAATATTCCACAATAATTTTATGCCTTTTTTTTACACTCTTACTCTTACTGCTTACTACTTTATTCATTTTTTTTAATGTAGTTTCAGAATAACAAAAAGAGTCACAGAGCTTTATCACTTAAATGTAAACAGATGTTGATCTGGGAATTTGAGGTGATTATAAAGCTATATTTTGTCTTGGGAGGATAGGCTCATGGGATTCCTTCAAACCAAATAAATTAGTTTGACGAAAAATAATCTTAACTCAAGGACCACTTGCTAGCTTTTAACTGAGCAAACTCCATCTGCTGAGGGAGACCACAAATGTGGTTTAAAGCTAATGTGGTGATGTGGACCTTGAGTTGAATTTTTGTTTTTTCCCCATCAAAACTAATTAATGCTCACAATTAAATTATATATTTACAAGTTTGTAAATACTTCTCACCACAAGACATATTAAGTAGCTGTTCTGGAGCTTATAATTATGTCCATGATCCTCAACAGCAGATGGAGTTTGTCCAGTTGTTATGAAATTCTATTGTAGATGATTATTTTTTGCTTCTTTTTTTTAACCTTTTTTACAACTTGTCTTGGATGATATGATATGATCACAAGCTACAGAACAAGAACGTAGGATAATAGATATGGTGGTGAGCGGTCAGGAACTTTTAACCTCAATAATTCTATAACTTCATATACACTGTACATGCAATAATGTAACAAATTTGCTGTATATTAATCTAATTTGTGCAATGGTAGCTGTTTATACGTTATCTATAAATAAATGTACCTACAGATGCCCAGGTCACTCTTGTTTCATACTTGATTAATTGTTAATTCAAATCTTATGTTCTACATAGTCTTTTTCGCTGTTGAATCATATTACTTTTGCTGCGGCACCATACTAATTCCCTCACAGGGATCATTAAAGTATAATCTTATCTTATTTTAAAATTCAAATTTAACTTTGAATCCTCACACCTTCACAGCAGATTTTCACACAGCCCCCACGTTCCTTGTCTCAGATTCAGAAAGCGCCCTGTTTGACTGCCAGAATGCACTATGAGACTGTACACAATCTGTGCTTGGACTGTTTAATTCTCTTGATCTTTTCTTTACATTTCCCTGTTTTATTCTCTGACAAATTCTGTAAACAACTATCTGATGTTGTGAGTAATCTGGTTAACCTGACCCCACTATGGCACATGATGCTGAGAGCCTAAAGCTTTTCAGACATGCCAATGGTGTTGTACATCTGGTGTACTAATCTTTGTGTAGGTTGTGTGTGAGTATAAGTACTGAAGGAAGATTAGAGCACACAATAGAAATCAAGATTCAGTGAAAGGAGATGTGTGACAACTTTGTCATAAGCCATGGATATGAATCCATAGTGTTTACAGTGGGACGACCATCGGCTGGCCTTTATCCTTCTCTTTCTCTCTCTCTCTCTCTCTCTCTTCTCTCTCTCTCTCTCTCTCTCTCTCTCTCTCTCTCTCTCTCTCTCTCTCTCTCTCTCTGTCTCTCTCTCTCTCTCTCTCCTTCTCTCTCTCTCTCCCTCTCGCTATGCACAGAGGTAGCAGTATTGGGCCTACCAAGTGGGTCATTGATTTTCTGTCAGCAACGCAAGGGCTGCAGGCCCATTAGACCAGGACCAGACAGATGGACAGATGTGCACACATACACACAAACACATGCACACACACAAAGTTAGGCAATTTGATGTGTCACCACATGCATCCAAATCAACTCTGGGGGTGAAGTTTAAGATTTTCTAGCATGCATTTCCAGTCCTGCATTAGACCAGGTCAAGTTAAAAGAGCACTCGAACAGTATAGTATTGCACTTCAGTAAAGTTGTTAAGTTAAAGTTAAACCACTGGAAGCCAGCGAAAACAAGATTTTTAGCTGATGTTAAGTTGCTCTTTAAGGCAAGGGTACTCTTGAAATAAACTGCTTTGTGCAAAGTGTCTTTTTGATAATATCAATGGGCAAAACTGTTAATAACTGTTCCAAATGGGCACACTCAAAGGTGGGGCAAAAAGCTTACAGAATGGATGAGAGGCAATGAATGGTGCAAATGTGGACAACACCGTACACCTTTGAACAATCTTTCCTCAAAGGAATTCATGAAAAAAGAACTTGAGAGAGAAATTCAAACTCTGTTCAGGGGTGGGGGGTTTCAGATATGACAAGTGATCTGACAGGCAAGCATTCTCACTCCTTTACAAGAAGCAGATTTAAGAAAGAATGGTCAAAATCAAAGCAGCCGCAGCAAAGATGTCCACATTTTTTTCATCACATCACAATTTTAAGCATATGCTTTCTGTCGAAAATTTGTGCTTTTCAAGCCAAAGTCGAGATAACACTTGACATGCTTTAAGTCATTTTCTCAGACTTAATAAAGCATCCTCCAGAGCCACAGCTGACCGTATAGCTATTTCACAGGCTGAGTAGTATTCCCTTTTACTGGGGGTATAGAATTGTTGATGTAATATTGGTGGAATTCCCCTTTAACAATGAAAAGATGCAGCACAAGTGCATGAAAACAAAGTTACACATTTTTCCATCATCATTTCGTCATATATACAGTACAGCATTGCGTCATGGTCCCAACTTTGCATTACGTCATTACTTTTCTCTAAACTACACAAACTGTCTCTCTGTGTGTGTGTCTCTCTCTCTCTCTCTCTCTCTCTCTCTATCTCTCTCTCCTTCTTTCTCTTCTTCTCTCTGTGAAGGACATTTGGTTGATTGATGGTGGTCCAGCTGTTTGTTAAGAGGCTCCAGGTGGAAAGCTGTTATCAGCTGAGGGCCGCAAGATTACCTCCAGCAGCTTCCTGCTCCAACTTTTCCCTGCTAAATCCTTCCATTCACAAGCTTCTCCCAAGACACACACACACACACACACACACAAACAAACACATACACATGCACACACCTGAAAGCACAACTTCATGCACTGGATGGCACAAAACAACTCACATGCATACAGAGATACAGCTGGTGACATACACCCACAGAACAGATTTCTTCCCCCTTTGATGTTTTTCCATCATAATTCATACCCTCTTTTGTCTCTTTCCATCTTCCTCCATTTCCTTTCCATCCCCTAAGTTAACAGCTTTAAGTCAACATTGCAATGCTGAATGTTGACTCAAAAAAAGTTCTCCTACTAGCATACTTTGGTCCGACACTTTTTCATGTATTGACCCTCAGATTTAATCTGCCATACCTGAATCTGTCACTTCCCCTGATCTCTAACTGTTTCTAGTTCTTTGAGCGGCACTCTGTGACACATCTGACGACAGAATATGAGGAAGTTAACACCTTTAAAGAATTAAGCAGCTGTCACAGTGAGAGTCACAGTAGTCATACCTTTCACCTACAGGATGCTTCTGTCAGGATGGCTTATTCCAGTAGTGAAGAACTACTAAATATTTAATATGCTTCTTATAAAGGAAAACAAATATTAAGGTTGAATTCATTATCACCAATACATTGAAGATTTCTTCAGCAAAACTAGTATCAAGTGGTGCAAGGTTATCTGTTCTCATCTTCTTGTCATTTTGCACAGGTCGCTGGTGTCACACATTTAAAGTGTACAATATGTCTCATTTTGAATTGAAACTGCTCATAATGTCAGCCTTGAGGAAGTGAAGATGAAATGGCTTCTGTTAGCTCTGTAAGAGCTGGGTCTGAGCAGGAGGAAGCAAGCTGACGGGTTGGCAGAGACACAGAGCAGCCCTTGCAGGCTGCTAAAGGGCATAATACAAGGCCTGCAGAGATTGGCAGCAAGATGGATGCACAGGCTATTATACAGGCAAAGGAGATAAAAGCAGCCAGGTTGAAAGACAAAAGTGCTATGAAGTCAAAAGTACTATGAAGGTGACTGACAGAGTCAGAGGAGAGACAGAGCTGCCTCAGTATTTAAAGAAAAAAACAAGACATAAAAGCTTTTGTGTGAACAGTGATGAAGGTAAAGTATATTTGTTCAAACTGAAACAGATTTTTCACCAGTGGGTTCTGTGCCTGAATTTGTCATGAGGAAGGAGCCTGGAGTCAAGAAAGATGTAAGGTAAGGTGAGAAATAAAGTGACCATTTCATCACTTGCCTCAAAACAAGTCCTGGAACTACTAATCAAAAGATGTTTTTTCTGATAGCTGACACTGGCAATTGTAAATATTTCCTATTGTGCATATTTGCATCATTCTTAAATATGAACTCTGTTTAAGTAATGCAAATGACATAGTGGTATGGCTCTGTTGGTTGGAGGGTCAGTTGGTGCACCACTTCGGCCCAATTTGAAATATGTCAATGATTGGATGGACTAACACACAATTTGGTACAGACATTCATGTTGGCCTCTGGATGAACTGTAGTAACCTTCCATCTAGCATCACTGTCAGTTCAAATGGTGATTCTTCCAATACTTTAAGACCAAATATCTGATCAAAATAAATGCTTAGTGTTGGAGGCTGGCAGGCTGCAGGCTTCTTTTGCCTAAATGTCACATTGTTTTAATCACTGTGGACTGTTACAATAATGTACAGACAGATCTTGATGAGGAAACTGTTAAAAAGAAGTTCCATGGATATGTTGACTATTGGTGCTAGATATTAAACTATGATGGTTTACTTGGTGAACATTATCTGATAAGTAACACCATGTTAACATAGTTTGCTCACGGTAGCACTCTAGCCACACAAAACCGCAACAGACTAATGATGAAGCCATGTTGAATCCTCTGTAGATCGTCTCATTCTTGGAGGCTACACCTCAGTGTGCCGGCACATCTGTCATAGGAGGTGCTTCCTGAATTGTGACTCACTGTCTGTATCTCTCATTTGCATGCTCTCCACCCCATCACCCCCTCATTGCACTGTGGCACTTCTGGGTCAGCCTTCCATCACGACAACAGGCAGCAGGTTTGGACTTGGAGAGAGACTGAGAAAAGGGAGGAAACAGACAGCGACAACAGACAAAACAAAAAAAGAGAGACAGAAGAGGAGAGTACACTAAAACAAATTGTTTTTTTACAGGAAATGTTCTGTATTATTTTACAGACTTTTTCCTTTTCCTGTAAAACAATGCAATGCCTGTGAATTTACAGATATTTTCATTAATTTAAAGTTTTACCCTTAAAATTACAAGTAATTAACCATAAGATTACATTAATGGTACGTTTTTACATGAAATGTGAGGTAATTTTACCTATTCATGATGATGAACAAATGCATGTAAAATTACAGAAATCTTTCATTAACCATTCATTAACCATGTATACCATATATACCTCAGTGAATTCAAGCATGCTACTGTTATGGGATGACACCATTGCAAGAAGTCAGTTTGTGAAATTTGTTCCCGGCTAGATATTCTACAGTCAACTGTAAGTGGTATTATTGAAAATAGGAAGCATTTAGGAACAACAGCAACTCATATCACCACTTATAGGTGAAATAAATTTGCAATGGGATACTTTTAAGAGAATCTACTCAGTTTCTGTGTCAAGCTCTGACATCAATGCGTATGGAGAGCTACTAAAGAGTTACCTACTTGTGGAGTACAGGAGTAGCTGCTGAAGAAGATCAATATTTTAGGCTTACAGCATGGACGGTGTAACACAAAGTTCTACCGAGATTCAATATCACTTTAAAGGATGAAGGAGGTGTAATTTTGTATGTTACCATGGCCCGTGAAAAGAGCAAAAGTAGTGAACTGTATGATAATTTAAGTATTTAATTTTTATACAAGATTTGCTCTCAGGAGAAACTTGTCATGTACTTTCATGTACTTGACATTTTCAAAATTTCAGCTGAATAGTGAAAATAGAGATTTGCAGTCAGTATGCGTTACTTGGAATGTATTTTTTCAATAATTTGTAGCATTTATACATCTATCGAGACAAAAGATGGTTAACTGGTTAATTCTTTAACATGTCTGATTATCTAAAGACACAGAATTTTACCTTTGAATGTAGCTGCTTATTAAAGAAATAGTTGGGCCCAAATGACATGTTTTTGGTCATGATTGCTATCAGTGGAAACCAGAACTTGGCATGAACATACGCAACAGTCTTTGAAAACTATGGCACACATTTTGCTAGACACAATGCTCAATATGTCTGTTTTCCAACTGTTTAATGCACAGTTATCACTAATAATATACTGTTTTTTAATTGATTTTTACAGTTAAAAAATGGAAATAATAATGACTAATAATGAATAATAATTTGATAGTATCTGTCTGGAAAATGTACTGCCAGACTTTTAATTTTTTAATTTTTATTTTTAATAGTGTAGAGAGGAAAGACAGAGGGAGACAGAGAAAGGGATGGATGAAGAGAGGAGAGGAGACATACGGACCGACACAGTCCAACAGACGGAGAGCTATGGGGACATTTGGAGGATACATGAGGCAGTTATGAACCTATTTAGTTTCTTCTACAGGAGCGCCCGAGTGTCACTAATGGCAAAGTAGGGGCTGGTAAACACATTTCTGTGACGGCACGACACTGCCGAAAAACAAATTAAACTCTTCTCTCATTTCACACCCTCTCAACCCTTTTCTCTCTATCTCCCTCAATTACTCATTTTTTGCCACTCTGATTTTTCCGTCTCTGTCTCTCCCTTCTCTCAGTCTTTCTTTGTCTGGCCATCTCTCTCTTTCAGTCTAACCCTCTATTTTGTTTCTGTCTCTCTGTCACTTTGTCCTCATCCATTGCTTGGCTCCACCTCAGTCTCTGTCTCTCCTCTCCACTCCCTTCTGTGTACACCCAAAAAATGAAAAACATGGCCATATGCATGGGGACAGCTAGCAGAATTGCACTCCTGATGTTCCTGCTGAGGCAGTAAAATGACTCTCTGCAGGCCGCGCCCACTTCAGCCCTGCCCAGGACATGTGGACAGTTGGCAAGCGTCATGGTGCTGAAGAACACGGTGGCTGCCTTCTGGCTGTGTTTGTGATGAGACTGGGAGTGTAATGAAGCTTCTGGGTCCTTGTGTAGACTCGCTACCCCGTGTACAATGTCTGTCTGAGCTGCTGGTGCAGAACAGGATGAGAGGTGTGCTTGTCCTGCAAAAAGTCGAAGACGAGGATGAGTTTGAATGTAAAACTGAAGATATTAGGAGGTTGACTGACATGGCTTGTGTCCTGTTGACCAAAACACACATAATGTGTGTGTAAAGCGATGAATAGCTCATTACAGGCTTAAGGGTTGCCTTAACTTGTGTCTTCCTGCATACCCAAATGAGTCCCTTCTTCAGTGGCTGGCTGTTAAATGGCTTCAAAGTGGAATTTTGACATCAAATAAAAGCTAGCCCCTCCAGAGACATCCTCTCCTTTTTCCTCATAGCCTTAACTTGAGCTAAACATTTTTTAAACACACAGCTTATACCTCTTTCTGACCTTCACTTCATATAGAGAGCTTCACACATGTGTATGCGTCACATCTCTCACACACATTGCCTCTTGTCCTTCAACTTATCGATCTAGGAGTTACATTTTCTTCAAAGAGGCCAGAATACAGAGGAGGCTGATTTGTTTGACCCTCTAACTAAAGCACTGTAATGTATCACCTGACCCTTCAATTACAGGCATTAGGGAATAATTTAGTGTGTAACATCACACCGCATTCAGAGTATTCCAGAGGCTAATCTGATGCATGTTACTGGTGTTTGTTTTCATAGAGCAGATGCTGAGGACGCTGTCTTCTGGTAAACTACACTACAATGGCAGAATGAAACAAAATGACAGCACTCTCAGAGAAAAATATCTACAATTAAAAGTCTTGTATGGGTGATTTGGAAAAGCATTTACAATGACTCAGAGCAAGCAACAGACAAGAATTTAATAATTTTGTATTATATTTTCTTATCTCAGTAAGAAGGAGTGGTCTACCACATTACTGAGGATGGTGCTCTACTTTAGATACTGTCATTTAAAGTCCCCCTCCATGCAAATATGCTTTTCTCCTTATTCTTTCAAGATACCCTCTCTATGTTCAAAAGTAGGCTTAAAACTTCCTCTCTTTTTTTGATAAAGCTTATAGTTAGGGCTGGCCCAGGTTTGTCTTGGACTCTCTGTGTCTCTCTCTCTCCTCTCTCCTCCCTCCCTCTTTCTCTTTCAACCCATCCAGTCAAGGCAGATGGCCATCCACCTAGAGCCCTGTTTTGCTCGAGGTGTCTTCCTGTTCAAGGGAAATTTTTCCTTGCTGCTTTCACCAAGCGCTTGCTCATAAGGGAATGTTTTAAAATAAAGAGTCTGGTTTAAACCTGCTCTACATGAAAATCACTCTTTAGATAACCTCTGTGGTGATTTGGCGCCATCTATTCAATATTGATTTTGCTTTGATTGGAATTGCATGTCTGAGTTTCACTGTGCAGAATGATGTACCCTAGTTTGACACTATGAGGGTGTTTTATCACATTCAGCTGCTGAAGACAGATGCTCACCTTAAATCTGAGTTTAAACCATGTACATGTGAAAGAACTTTGGTCCAGTATGCAACTTACAATGTGTGATTTGGAAACTTGATGCCTCCAAGGCTGAGAATGGACTTTACAGTGAAATAGGAGACTTTGAAACTACAAACATTTGCATATTTATAGATCATGGATTTGTCAATATGGTGGAAAAAAGTATATGATGTAATTTTAAGGAAGGTAATTCAACTTCTTTTGGGGAAAAGACATGTCAGACACAAATTATTATTCAAAGTATATTATTTTAAATGTCTTGTGTCTTGAAGGGATCTTTAATTATTTAAGTTTATATTGTGCCCAGATTGGGCATATTCTTAAATAATGTTGAATTTAATCACATGGTGCTAGCCCAGTGTATAAGGCTGGCTTCTGGGTCTTTGTGTGCACTGTTCTGTGAGAAAATCCACAAAGCACAAAGGGTGGGAGGTGAGGGGTGGGTGAATTGGAGTCCAACAACAAATGTGTGCCCCAGGTCCCTTAACAAGTTTAACAGGCCATGAGTAGCAGTAGTATTACTGTATATGAATTACTACAGTTTTGATGGTGTATCATGGCAAGCGGAAATTAAATGAAGGCTGTGGAATAATAAAATGAATGCCATAAAAATGTTATACACTGCAAAATGTGAACACATATTAACAATAAATATCACAGAATTTAGCTACTTTCTCCCTCTCTCTTATTTAAGAGAGTACTAAACTTATATCTCAACTAAACTTTATATTAGAGTTGTATGAAATGCTTAGAACGTCTGTCTGTTCTTGGAAACGTTGAGGATAAGGCTCCAGATTTTTGGCCAAAAAACGCACAGAGAGGACGTGGAATTGCAGCAGGTGGTACTGAACAGAAGGAATCTGTTGGATATTTCTCAGAAGAAGAAAAAAACTTTCATGCCAAAATTCAAATTAAGAACAAGTTGAAAACGATGTTTCACAACGTATTTTGCTATTTGCTCATGAGTGAGGCAAAATTCAAGTGACTGAAGTGACTTTCTTGCATAAGTGAAGGGCTTATTAAAGCTAAATGGGGTGTTTGCCACTAATATGCCTCAAGAAAAATGTATCCATCCTATAAATATGACTGGATCCTGTAAGTAAATTGTGAGCTTATATTTATTTTTGTCCAACTATAACTAAACATCTCATTTAGTTGCATTGAACCCAAAGATTTGACTAAGTTAGCATGAGATATTCACAGATTGTGCACACACTGCAGGAAATCATGCTCCTTAGCTACAATAGTGCAACTATACTCTGTGCAGCTCAAGTGCTTAACTGAGGCCTTGTTGTGACACCATATTACACTAATGCTGAAAGTGTGACACGGTTGCTATTAGCTCTCCATCAAATCTCCCTTTTCTCTTCTCCTCAGTCAATCTCTCCCTCTCTGCTCCTAACATCACACCCCACATGCATTCTGTTATCACTAAAGGTGTCAGAAGAATGTGCTTAACACTTAAAGCGAGCCCTGTGTGTGTTTGTGTGTGTGTGTGTGTGTGTGTGTGTGTGTGTGTGTGTGCGCCTGTATTTAGCGAGGTGACACTTTGAATCAACCGTGCGCTACTACAGGCGCTGGTGCCGGTGTGTGAGGGGTTGCATGGGCATGGGTCACTAAGTCACTAACTACTGCCGAGGGAAAGCCGATGGAGGGTTGCTGATGTTTACAGGGACCCTCACTAACACCTAAATGCTGACTGTGTGTGTGTGTGTGTGTGTGTGTGTGTGTGTGTGTGTGTGTGTGTGTGTGTGTGTGTGTGTGTGTGTGTGTGTGTGTGTGTGTGTGTGTGTGTGTGTGTGTAATAACCTCTTTCTGGACTTAATTCTTCTGAGGAACATTAGTAACAGACCAGAACACTCCCATCTGCCACTGCGCTGTCCTTCGATATGCCTCCCATCCTTTTTGCTCTCCTTGTTTAATCATCACTAAGCTACTTCTTCTCCGCTCGCTCACTGTATCAGTTTCCAATCCTATATTTTCTTCCTTCAAGGTCTCCCTTCCTTTCTTCTTTAAAAGGTTCAGCCAGTCTTTTTTTTCCATTTCCTCTTCTCCTCATTCTGTCATTCCTGCCACCTGTTCTTCTTGACATCTCTCCATGTACTGTATCCCTCCCAGTGTGCCACCATCCGCCTCTACAGCTCACACACACACACACACACACACACACACACACACACACACACACACACACACACACACACACACACACACACACACACACATTTTAATGCCTTCATTTATGTTCATGTTTTAAGCTTAAATATTGGATGATGCACAGTCAAAATACCACTACTGGTGAAGGCTCTCTTTGTGTTTTTTGTCTAAATAACTGCCTGTCGCTGATTCTCTCCCTCTCCTCATCTCTTTCACACACACACATACACATACACACACACACACACATACACACCCCTGCCTCCAATGTGGGGAATAGTAAAACTGAAAACAATAAACGTTATCACAACAGCCACTGAATTCTAAGAGATAAGAAATTCATTAGGCGCCAGCTTGCTAATGACGTGCAAAGAGATGAAATTATGGCAAGGACAAAAAGGGTGTAAGAGACGGGACTAGGGGAGGAAGGAGGGGAGGAGGTGAAATGAAAAAGGATGTGCAGAAGAAAATGTTCCCCAGGATGGCACATCATATCATAGCTTGCCTGCTCAATTGGCTTGTGACCTCTGTAAATCAAAGAATTAAACCAGGCTTCACTCGTATGTCAACACTCCCTCTTTCGCTGTTTGTGTTTGTTTCTTTCACTCTTCCTCCCTGTCTGTTTGATATTACTCACCATGCACGAGCATGGGGAAATCGAGGTTGAAATTTGAGGCAATCATGCTCACATTCTCTTATTTGGCTTACTGCTCGCATGCTATTCAAGGTCGCTCTAAACCTACGCCCCCATTAACTAGTAATGGAAGGTCACAACCTCTACCGTGGTACAATGTGAGCGATGAGAGGCCGAAAAAGAATTGGGGAGTTTCATATCGAGTGCTATTATCCACCTGCATTTTGTGTGGAGAACAAAACACTGCAGGTCCATCTGCAGCACATCAGACTACCATAATCCCAATGTCAGAGCCTCTCCATGCTTAACATTCCCTCTGACACACGCGCACACATACACGCACACACACACAGGCAGCCACCATCTGCTGCCCATTCTCCTCCATGTTATACCCCTCTGTCCTGTGCTGGATTACTCCCTCAGTATTTACATCTTGCAAATCCAGCCAGCGGCCTCTGATAGGGGCCATCTGTAATCTGAAGGTTATATCTGCAGAATGTGTGTGCGTTTGTGTGTGTGTGTGTGTGTGTGTGTAGGCCTGTAATTTGTTACCGCTCAGTGCAGGGACAGTATCAGCGTCCACGACATCTGTTCAACACAGGGCCTACACAGCAGAACTGAGCACATCATCTGCACCGCACAGCACAGGGATGAAGCAGCCTGACTCTCATACACACATAAATCCATACACACAACCACACACACACGACTGCGCTCACACATACAGTATATACGTGCACACATAATTCAACAAACACATGCATACACACACACACACACTGTGTTTTAATGACTTAATATGTTTTCCTTCCCACAAATTGAGATGGAGCTATTGTTATTCTGTCAACTCTGTTCACACAACATCTATTACGTGTCTGTTTTTCCTGGGAGAGTGATTCCTCCTGTATTGCTATTTCAAGGGATTCTTTCTTTTTTTTCCCCTATTCAAAGTTGGGCCATCTTAGGAGATTTTACTATTCAGGACTGATGAGGATGAAAAACAGATTGTTGTACAGATTGTAAAGCCCTTTTAGGCAAATTTGTAATCTGTGATTTTAGGCTGTAGGCAATTCTCTTAATTTGGCTCAAATGTTGGCTTTGATGAAGATAATGTACCATAATTGTGCTACCATCTTGGCAAGTATTCTAGAAAAATAACTAGCGATCCCAAGAGACCATATTGGTTAAATGACAGATTTTTAAAAAGGACACCCTTGAGCATTAAACCACAACAACCATACAAAGCTGTTTTAATGTGGGTGTCCTGGTTTAATAGTGGTTAAAACACATGCCATACATTGTGCAGATACGATTTATTGCCTATCATACCCCTCTATCTATCCCTCATCATTTCTCATCTGCATCTTTGTTGTTTTTGATACTGCTTTAAATTTGGGGAATTCACAAGAATAACCTTTAAAAGAAAAGAAAAAGATGATGAAGAAGAAGAAATTAAACAGGCAAATATATATTGACCCTTAGTGTCTGGTACAGGTCAAAATCCAAAAATACTGGCTGTAACAATTCTCATAATGCAACCAAATACAACTTCTTGCTTTTCAACTCTTGCCCTTTTGTAGCGCAGGCTTTCCATTAAGAATTCAAATCTCCAAACTCAAACTGAGATAACCCTGATGATGTCATCAAGATCATTTTGGGGGGAATGAATAAAGCTCCTGCAGACTCTCAGTAGAAATAGTACAGATGTTTTGACAGGCTGAGTAGTACTGCCCATAATGATCTTGATATGTTAAGAGTGCCCCTTTAATGATCAGAAATTGTGGAATACAGTTTATTTGTCAGGGTGTGTTGAGCACTTCCATTTTGTACACATGTGCATTGAATGAGTGTGTTTGTCTGCACATAAGCACACGTCATGCAGTCGTGCACATCTGTGTGAAGTCAGTCATAATCGAAATGTCTCTATCCCACTCAGAGAGACAACACGGGGGGGGGGGGAGGGAAAGCTCTGAGGTAAAAATATTGGAGTTTGAATGCCCAGTATTTCTCGCCAATGATGACAACAACTCAAGTGGGATCCATGCAGAGAAGAAGAACAAAAAGACTGAAATGAATTTACAGCTCACTCGTCGGGGAATGGATGTGCCGAAGATGAAGTGATGATCATCTCTGTTCTCTGCTAAAATGAAATATGATGGCAAGGGAGCTTGGTGCCATTTCCTGCCTGGCACAGGAAGCACCCATCTGGAGTTGAGTGCTGTCTGTCCTCTGTTGTTGTGTTGTAATAGCTTTTGTCACTGCTGTTGCTGCTCTCAGTGCCTTTATTATTTTTGAAGCACCATGCAGGTCAGTGGAGGGAAATAGAGAGAGAAAGAAATTATTTAAGATGCTGTGTTGAGGATCGTTGAGGAGCAGGCTGGTAAAATGGACAATAAGTTAGGAGTTTATCATTTGAACTGGGATGGGGGGGTAATCGAGGCAGCGGAGGAGCAGTGAGAGGCATGCTGGCAGCTGTCCGTACGACTGTCACATCCCACCACCCGCCAGAAAAGCAGAAGGAAGCCACTCGTCATCACCGTGACAACCAACGCGTGACGAGAGGAAGCAGGAAACTTATCCATCAAAAAATAATTCAGGGATGAATGCACTCCTTCATCTTTCTACTTGCACACACACACACACACACACACACACACACACACACACACACACACAATGCCTTCATCTTTCATTTCAGTCATCATGAACAACTGTCTACGAGAGGAAATCTGACTGAATCTCATGCTTTCTCGGCTCAACAACATTATAATGTATTTTCATCACAATGAAGTGACTGTAACCCCCCATGGGGCTGATGTTCAGAGCATACAGACAAACTGAAAGCACGGGGGTAGGGATGGGGGGGGGGGGGGGAATTCAAGTGTAAACTAAAAAACACCCCAGAGCCAGAGACTGTCACACTGACACTAAAGCCAAGTCTCTGGTACAAAAACATGAATTTATTTGTAGGAAATTAACCTAAATAACAGAAATACTGTTTTAATAGGTTTTTATACAATCCAAAACCAAAGCATCTGATTAAAACCTTATTAATCACCCACATACCTTATTAAAAATTACTTACTATATTCAAGTTTTGTGTCATACATGTTAAAATACCCTTTTTTTTGCTGAAAAATAGCGATTTCCAATCTTTCAGTGCACAAAAACCTTATCTGACTGTCATTAACTATACGCTTGATAGGAAAATAACCTGCAGCCACCCATAACAAGCAGCTACATCAACCTGCTAATGGTGCAGATTGATGGGAGCAGATCACAGGGGACAAGAAACCTGAAAGGAAGGCTCAAACTGTGTACTATTATGGCTTTCATGCAACTAGAATGAGATTTAAACTGTGAGTACTGAGCTCCACCCAGTGGTTGATTATGCTTTCAGAGCTCTCACTGAGAAGTAATACAGATTTGAGCCTGTAGCTGCTCATCACAAAAGATAATCCGTCTAATTTGAAAGGGTGCCGATCTGCGGGTGTGTGTTTTTAGCCTCGCTGTTTAGAGCATGTTTTCTTCTTCTCCACTGATGTGGAGTTTAAAGTCCCCCCTCCAGTCAAAAATGTGTTTGCATCTTGTACCCTCAGTTGGATATTAAAGCTTCACTGTGCAGAATGATGCATGTGCAGGGTTTTACACTTAAAGGCTGTTTTCACACTCGTGTACTGAAATGGGAATGTTTCCTGTATCTATGAACATAATTTTTGACATCACAACTAGTTTGGAGCCAGTCAGGGATGAGTATATAAGTTTACAGTGAAATAGAAGATAGTTTTTTGTGGAAAAATATGTCAAATACAATTTGTCATTCCAGGCAGAGGACTTATATATGTTTATCTTAAAATATGTCTCTAGGGGACCTTTAAAATATTCAATATTTCAAAAATATCCATTTTTAGTTGTTTATTTCTTCATCTTTTTTTTAAATATACCAATTAATTTACTCTTTGTGAATGAATTCCCAGGAAGTCTGATGGTAATGTGACGTTGCTCTAACACATTTACTGGGCTGTCTTTATTTGGCAAAGGAAAACATTCAAAAATAATTGTTGGAGCTTGTCAGTGAAAAGGAGACTATTTCTTTCTTTTTCCCAGCTTGTCCACTCATTCACATCGCGCACTACTGTGATCACAAACAAACTTCTACAGCTCGTAGGTGAATGCTGCCCCCTAGAGATTAATACAATCAACACACATAAAGGCAAACAATAAAGAATAGCATTAAATACAGTATTTGCATTTGTCCAACTCAGTAAAGGCAAACATTGACATCTGGAACAATATTACATATCTGTATAGACACACATCACGTGAACTTCATCCCATTATTCTACTGTCAGCTATTGGCAGGAGGGCCTCAGTGTCTGTGGTGAGAACCAACAGGCATGACTGCAGCCAGCGGTACAGGCAGAATAATGAATGAGCAATGAATAATAAAAGAATAATGAAGAATAATGACTTGGGGGAAAGACACACATGCATACACTCACATGCACACATTATACACACACGAGGACAGACACAGATAATTATACAGTATCACCATTTATCTTTCTCTCAGGGAGAGAGAAAGAGGTTCCTCTGTCCCCTCTGGTGTACACAACTTCATTAAGAGGAAGTCACAGATGGCCACAGGGCATATAGAGTAACATCATCTCTTTCTTCTTCTGCAAAAGAAAAGAAAAAATATATGTTTCAGGAAATATGGGTGTGGATGATATCAGAAAGAATTTGCTGTCCTGAAATGTCAGGATATATTTGCAGAAATTCACCTTGTTACCATGAAGACAAACAAACAAACAATACAATCAACACCCATACCTTCATCAATGTGATTTATTTGACTTTTTCTGTAGTTTTATGCAGTTTTCTATCATTTTATTATCACGCGTAATGCTCATGATCATGTGGAAGTGAAACTAGGTTTCATAACTAATGCAGGACTTGGGACAATTTGAATTAACACATAATAATTCAATGCATACAGGATGTATTACAACTTCCTCCTGCTCACCATCAAGGAGTGATGAACTGTGACCAATAAACTATTAATTGCAACATGCTGCTCAGAGTTGAGAATTGTACAAAACTAGAACATGTATCACACTAACGTCAACTTGAGAAAACCTTTATTGTGTTTCAGGAAGTGAATCCTTGAGCTTTGTACAGAAGACAAGTTGTTTATTTGCAATGTAACATACAAAATTTGTTCTTGTTTGACACATGTTTCACCACTGCAACTGGTGGATGTTACTTTACACTTCTTCTCCAACACATGCCAAGGGGAAATAGTGTACAATTTTTACTTGAGGCTAACTGAACAGTAAAATTTGAATACTCACTATCACTGCATAATACGGACATGTTCCCTGTCTCCCTGGATGCTTTTGTTCTGCAGTAGGAAACCACAACAGCCTGTTTATTTTAGCAACAGTTTCATGATGCAAGAGAAACCACTTCCCCCATGTTAGGGACAAAAATGCAACGTCTACTTTGGTCACACACTAAACTACACTAAATGTGTAGATTATCACAACTTTATGAGCCAATGTTGCAGAGCTCAGTTCTACAGCTCAGGTTGTTGTCCACTGAAAATCTGTTTGCATATTAACATTGCAGAGCAGACCTCTAATCCTGAGACATATCAACCTCTCAAATGACTAAATGAATGCATGTACTGTAAGAGAGGAACCTGAAATCTCACTTCTGTGTCGCAATCTCATCATGATGACAAACTTTCCTACAGCATCATGTTTATATGTCCTGTTATTGTGTCATCCCTGTGTTTCCAAATGCATATCATAAGGTCTGATATATTGAGCTTTAATTTCTATGCTTTTTGCAGAACAGTGTAAAATTGGTTCACTTGCTTCTCCTGACTTGCCAGGCCTACTCTGGCAGCCAGTGAGTGTTTGCCTGAGGTGAGAGACCTGGTGTCAAACTGTCCAACAGCAACTATCTTAGCTGTCATCACAGCCTTAGCCTGAAGGTGACCACTGGTGGAGATATGAAACATTTGAAACCAAGTGTGGCGAGTGTCTGATAGACTCGGCCGCCGGCTCTGGAATTTAAAAAACCATTAAAAGTTCTGTGGAGTCTGGTTAGCTGTTTTTCCTGCAGGTCATAAATGGATTGACAGATTTCAAATTTACAAATCATGGGTGAGATTAATTTTAATTATGATTCTCTTTGTGTTAATTTGCATTTGTGTTTGTTTTCTCCTATTTCAACACATTGTGCACCTTGCCTGTCATTTTCATGCCATTAACTTCAAACTACCATTTCCAGTAACATTTGATGTGAATTGAAAACATTGCTTAATGCTGCTTACCTTGTGTAAAAATGTAAAATGGTATTCATCATTGCTTTGTGCTCCAGCTGTTTTATTTGATATTTTTACTTCCTTCTTTTCAGTTTCCCAGTACCGTACTTCCTTTATTTTCACCTGTGGTTTGAACACCTAATTCATTTTTGTACCTGTTTGCCTGAAGCGACAGCAGCATTTGCTTTGTAGTGATCTCAAAACGACATGCGCATCTCTTTTCTCCTGTTGTTATTGTGTGAGAGCACAGGTAAGAACATTTTTATAAGTGAATGCATAACAGAATCCAGAATATATGCTTCAAATGTGCTATTATCATTATTATTTGTGCCTTTTCTGTCTTTACAGGTGTGTCTCTACAGAACGTCACTACATCATGGCCTCCAACATATACTTCCCAGGACACAAATACTACGACTGTGGAAGGTAAATATCTTATTCATCAACTATTCCAATTAAAATGAAAGTAACAGTATTAAAAAAAAGATTAAGAGTATATACTGTACAGCAGTACTTTGAGCGAAATGCAAATTTTAGGACGCCAATGAAAATACTAACATGACATTTAGCAGGTATGATATTCACTTTGGTGCCATGGTGACCAAAGAAAATGTGGTTTATGGTGTTAGCCTACTAACATGTGCTAATGAGAACTAAACACTCAAACCACAACTGTGAATCTTGTATTGTGTGCCAAACTAAAAACCAAAGGTGACTGTGCTATTGTTGCCCTGGCACAACAGGAACAATCTCCCCCCTCCCATTAGATCAGCTCAATCTGTTGATTTTTTAAAACATTTTAAACCCCACTTTTTAGGAGTAGTCTTTCATTTGATTAAATTTGATAACTTCAAGTGTTTGCTCTGAGTGGTGACTGGTTGCTGGATGCTTTCTGTGTTCGTATGTGCCTTATGTCAGTATGTATTTTTTTATATTTTCTTTCCTGTTCCACTCTTTTTCTTTTTTGTTGCTGTTTGTTTTATTTTGTTTTTCTTGTTCCCTATTTCTTTATGTGCCGATGTTGATGAAGGACTTTGTAACCAGTGTTAAAAAGGTGCTATACAGATAAAGTTTAATTGACTTATTTACTTATGGTGGTGCTAGAGGATAGAGGAAAAGTCAGGAGATCACCAGAATCATTAGGATTCGTCATCTAGACCTTGGAAATTTGGATCTAATTTCATGGACGTCCATCAAATGGGGCATTTCACAAATGTCAACTTGGTGGTGGCACGAGAGAAAAAAATTTGATCACCAAAATGAGCAACTGGCCATTATTCAAGCGATGCCACTAGCATAGCTCAAAATACCAGTATCTTCTTTTCAAATAATCAATAACATATACCCTTATGTTATTGTTGATTATGTTATACGTCTTATATCAAAAAGCACATTGTAAGACTTTGTGCTTTCTGCTTCCTTCCTCTTATTTCTTTCATCTCACCCATATCTCCCTCCCCTTCTCCAGAAGAGCTATCTGCTCTGCAGCTGATAGCCGAACCTGACTACCCAGTTGCAGCAGGTCAAAGAGTCCACTTGCATTGCATGGCTTGGACCATGCCACGTGTTGTTAGTTGGTCCTGGCAACGATGGGAAAATCAGACCTGGCAAAAAGTGGGCAACGGTAGAGATCTGACCTTAACTGAGCCAGATCAGAGTGGGCAATACCGCTGCTTTGCTAATAGCAGCTCATTTCAGGAAGAGAGCCCTGAGCACAAAGTCTATATCGTATCCACACATGCAACAGGTCAGTTTTGAATTAATGTGAAATTAAAGTCTTTCAAAGTCTGTTTAACTTATTTTTTGTGCTGATGAATCACGCTGGACAATTCATCTGGACACTAATGATGACAACTGAGATTTTGTTTTAGATTTTTTCTTATGAATGCCTTCAGTGCTTTACGAGAATGTATTCATGCATATGTATACTTGTCATATTGCTAGTCTTTTTTTTTAAAGAAACATTTTTTTAGAAGAATTTCACTGAACATTTATCATTTGAAAAATAAACGTATTGTTGCTCAGGTGCACAAATCATATTATATATTTCCTCATCAATTTCCTTGTCACAGCACTTATCAGCCATACACACACCAAACCAAATATGTCTTCCATATCAGCCTTTCACCTGCAATTCTGTGTTGTGTCTCTGACTTCCAATAGTGGGTGAGAAGCTGGGAATAGCTGCCTTTGTCTTATCTCTCCTGGCTTTCATCATCAACCTGGCCGTTCTGTCTTGGCTGGGCTGGCAAAGATTTAGTGACAAGCTGAGCACCTCTAACACAGCAGCGAAGTGTAAGAGACACAAAAGAGAATTTCTTGTTGAGTTTAAGCAAATGTCCTGTGGTTCATTTTACTTCCTTTGTTTTCTTAAAGGTTTTCCTGGACCACAGAAAACACCAAAGTAAGTCTCTACTGGAGAAAAAAGTTACAGTATATTTTTATTGGTGTTGGCATTTTGTTTAACATATTGAGAGACAGTTGAGTCAGAGGTCTGTGTGTTTAACAACCACATTTTTTTGCATATACCAGAGAATGTTTGCCACAGACTGGCGGAGACGGAGATGTGTACATGAATTACACAAGCACCAACCAAGCCTACACTGATCTGGACCCCACTAAAATCACTGGGGATAACGTGTATGCAAGTCTGTCATGAACATCTGTGCAACAAAAAGAGGAAAGATCATGCAGACAATAACATTATGTGCTAAATGAGGTTTACCATATATATCGTGTCAGTGTGTATATAACCTGAATGTGAGAAATATGTTAACATATTTAACACATGAGAATGTGGTACAAGCGACAGATCTGCAGCTCTTGGCTTGTTTTAATACCACAGTAAAAAGCTTTGCTATCATCGTATGTGTGTACTGTGCATACAGATGTGTAGATAAATGCCTGTCAATGTGTAAAATTGCCTTTAAACAGCACTGTATGACAAATTAAACATTAAAAAAAGAGAATATGAGAAAGCATTTTTCTTTTGTAAAAAAAAGTATGTACAATATAAACAAAGCTGCTCAACTGGATTAAAAATACATATAAACATGTGCATCTGTTTTGCAAAAGCAGGTAAGCTCACAATATATTCAAAGTACAGTATTAGACAAGTAAATGACAATAGCTCGTGGGATTTTTTACCATGGCACAATGTCATAATATCAGAAGGCAGAGAGGAAACATACCTCAGGCATCATTACTTCTGTTTCCTGGTTTCAAAATACCAGATATAACTTGTCGAGGTAGAGCCATAAAAAAACTGACTTCTCTGATGGGTGGCAGCAATTTCATTATCACATATTTAGCTGATATAATGTCAGGCATGCCAGGGATATCTGCCAAAGACAAGTGTTCATATTACATATTCCTAAACACTCAAGGGGTAAATATGTGTATTATGCTTGATTTTATCACAGTTTGATGCCTCATGAGTTAATTTCACAAACTGATGAAGCACCCTTTTGCATTGTTTTCAGTCATGTTTTGTTAATGTATGTCTGTCTGCGAAAGTTCTGCTTTTCTGCTCACGCAAGAAAAGTAGACAGTATGCAGAGAGAGGGTGTGGTTACACCAGCACTAAATAATGAATACAAAAATGTCATGTTTTGTCATCTTCAATCAGTGGCAACATGAGAGGTAAATTACTTCACAAACAAAAGTAACAGATATACATTTTTAAATAAATCTGTTTGAGTTAATCCATATCAGGCTTTTGGTGCCCGTTCTGTAGTCTCTGGCTATGATTCCTGCTGTCCATGGACATCTCTGTTACGACCGTGTGTGAGCACCCGTCTCCCTTTGATAATTTTTTAAAGTGAGCCATGATAAACCTCCTAAACTTCTTTGTGGAAAAATAATAAACCACAGGATCTAAAATGCAGTTGAGGCCCATAAGAAGCAGGGTGATCTGATGGGCGTCGTTGAGTGCCTGCTGAGTCCCCTGGTCCCAGTCCACATGACCCCATCCCTCTCTGATCTGCAACACTGCCAGTGTCCAAAAGCCTTGAACAACATGGTGAGGCAGGAAGCACAGAACAAACACTCCTACGACTACTATCAACAACTGCAGAGCCCTCCGTTTCACCCCCATGGGCTTTTTGGATGAGAAAGACTGGGTCCTGTTGGACTTTCTAGATGTAGTTGTTCCAGACACAGGAGGCTTTTGAGAAAGTAGGGTTCGGGCAATGAGGAGATTGCACACAACGACAAGAACAAAAACTACAGAAAACAATCCAATTATTGCAAAATGTGTGACAGCCACAAATTTCTTCGTTGCATCAGTTTGATCGTGGTACCCCTCAAAACAGCGAGTGATGTGATTCCCATCTTCATTGATACCTGGAAACACCAGAGATGGAACAGCCATTGACACGATCATCACCCAGATGACAGCAGACACGATGATCCCACGGCACCTGTGGTCTGAAGAGGCCACTTTCAGAGGCTTGGCGACTGCCCAGTATCTGTTGACGCTAATGGCGGCGAGGAAGAGGATGGAGCAGTAGGTATTGATGAAGAAAAACGAGCCTGTCAGCCGGCACATGAAGTCTGTGTAGACCCAGTCACCGTGGCGACTGTAATAACCAATCCAGAAAGGAAGGGCACAAACAAACAGGAGATCGGCGATGGTCAAGTTGGTCATGTAGATGCGGATTTCACTCATGGCCTTGGCGTCACGCAGAGAGTGTAGGACAAACAGAACGTAGGCGTTAGCGAAGAGGCCCAGGATGAAGATGATGCCATAGATGGCCGGGAAGAGTTGATAACGAAACTCAGAGTCCAGAAAGCTCGAGTCATTACCAGGTGAAGACATCTGGACAGTGCTTACTGCCGTGATGACTTGTTCTGTTGAAGTCATAATTTCTTTCTGTGGGAAATAAAACATAAGACATAATCACATCAGTGCTTCAAACCCAAATGAGGTTTATTTAAGTCTAAACAGTTTCATGTGTAAATGAAAACAGCTGATTTAGGGTGGTTTAGATTTAAATACATATGAGTCACTTAAGTTCTGTCTGAAAGTGTTGGTTTTTGGAAGGAAGTTAATGGAATTGATTGCTCCATGTAGGGGGGGGGGGGGGGGGGGGGACATCACAATGCTAATTTTTTAAAGAATAACTCTCAAAAATGTCAATCTGTGGCCATGAAGGTTTACCACTACCACTGACACTGCAAATAAGAAAAGCAGATATGATACTAGATGAATACTGATCTCACAACCAAAACAGAAACTAAGAAACCGGTGTGTTCAGTTATCACTTGCTCTTTGCAGTATTGCCTGATATCAATGACCTGCTGTTAAAAGTAGCCCACCAAAGATTTGAGGCAGGTGTGTCACCTATACTCTATGCTCATTTCCAGTAAGCCACCCACTTATTATAAATATCTAATTCGCCAACCAATGACTTAATGACTTAAAATAAAAAGTTTAATGTGTTAATTTTATATTTGCTTTTTTTAATTCTGTTTTTGTGCATGATATTCTGTTAATTTTATTTTGGTTAAACAGGTGTATAGGTGTATATTGTATTATGTGAAGCACCTTGTAACTTCAGTTTGGAAAGGTGCTATAGAAATACAGTGTTTTATTACTATTATTATTATTATTATTATTATGGTTATTATTATTAATCATCATCATCATCATCATCATAATAACAAAGCAGCCCTATATTTTAATACTGCTAAAATGTTAATGGTTTCCTCTTTAACATTGTTAAAACACCTCATAAATGATTATTGATGACTTGATTTAGTCTGTCACAATGAATTAAAGCTGAAAAATGCCCAATCATGTCTAAACTAAATATTATCCAGAAAACATTGGAATAAAAATGTATTTCCTTCGTTCCAATATGTTATGGTGAAAACATGTTATGGTGAAAACAAATAAAGGGCTGTGAGCCAGACATTCCTGCCATGCGATAAACCGATTTAAGAAGTGATGCAACATCTAAAACAGGAAGGATTGCTTCTTTCTGAAGAACACTGTTGTAAATTATCAGTAGGCACTTATGTGATGTTGATCTGCCCAGTAGATACTCCAGAGGAAAGGCCAAGTGTGACAAATTATTAATTCATAAGCCATAAAAGTCTAAATCACATCACATGCCTAATTTCTTTAGAGAAGAGAAAACAAAAAATCTTACATCTAAACCAAACTTTGCCTTCTGACATCACACAAATGTCACATCATTTCAAAACACTGAATTTCCACAATGAATATCGTCCCTTATGGTCTTATGACACAATATGAAGACACAACACATGTATCCATTTTCAGAAATTGAAAAACTGAAATTGAGTGGAAAAAGTAGAGGATACTATTTAAAAAAAAACATATGATAAAGAATGAAACATATAATAAAATAATTTACCAAAATAAACCAATAAAAATGGTTTCCTGGACATCAATCTATTAGCATTACTCTCAAATATCCGCTGCTTCCTTTAATTAATCAATTTGATATTCAGGTGGCAGCCCATTGGTTAGTTCAAAGACACAGACACTGCCTCCCTTATTTTAATCAGTTCACATCAGTAAAAACAAGCTAGCTTTCATATAACCTTTTGCAAAGTAGAACTGCACTAAAACTGAATCCTAAATTACAGGCTGTCAACTTACCACTCCGCTTTTTCTTTGTCTTCTTCTTTTTCTTCTTCCACTTCTCCTTCTCACTCTCAGAGTGTTAACTCATTGAATGGCCCATCAGTGGCTGTGAAGTGCTGTTACACTCACTGACGATACGTGTATGTACGTGTTTGAGGAAGGAGGTGTGGGTTGGAACGTCTTTCAGACTTCTTAGTAAAAACCCTGGATGGTGCAACGTGCATACTCACCTCAATATATTTTCTTGTGTTTGTGTCAGTCAAACAGACATAAGTGACCTCATCTAAGTAATCTGGGAGTTTTCCAGCTGTTCTTCATTCCCATTTTCCAAGGAATACACAATACACATACAATAAACCACTGTGAGCATGACACTCTGATCTATATTTTATTATCTTGTATTATTTCACATGCAACTTTTTGAAAACGAGGGCTTCTCAATCTCAATGTGATTTACCTGAATAAACAGACTAGAACAACCATCTAAAAAAAGAGGCTATATTCCAAAAAAGGAAGATCAGTTTCTTCAAGAATGTGTCTCAAAATTATTACAATAGTCAAAAGTAATTTTAATATCACAAAACTTTGAGGTATTATAATATAGTCATATTGTTCAGATTGATGATACATTTACCAAACACAACACTAAGTTTAATTTGCCCCAAATTTAACCCCAAACAAATCCTTTTGACTTTGCCAGGAGTTGCTGTTTGGGTCATATTTGACCTATTTTGACCTTTGAAAGCAATAAAAACATCCTAAATTACTTTCTTTTAGCTTTAAATTATAAGACTTTTTAAAAGTGAAATATATAAATATGTGGTGGTGAGGTGGTATCTCAAGGTAAAGGGAGGTTATAGGGAATCTTTAAACAGTGAAACTATAGATTGGCTCCTGTAGACTTTGGGATGTCATGGGGGAATCATGACAAATCAGAAGAGGAACCAAGTGTGTGCACAGCCAGGCAAACATATTCAAGTGTAACAAAAAGAGAAATGGCTCAACACTACCAGATTCTTTCAGTTTCTTACAAGAAATCTTAAGCAAGCAGCTAATAGACAGCAGGCATTTCCTGTAAATCACAAAATCTACAACTCCCAGGAAAGCAACAAAGTTCAGGGAAACATAATCTGTTGATCTTCAGTCACGTCTACACAGCACCAGCTGATTGTCAGGTTTGATAGAAAAAGAGTGCGTGTGATTTTCATACAGCACTGCAGTGTTGATTGATGGTTTTCGTGGTTATAATGAGACCCACTGTTCTTCACTGTTTCAGGTAAAATAAGACAATTGTGAATTTTTTTTTCTCCAAACAAGCCTAAATAACACATTCTCCCTGCTCTCTGAAAGACTAATGAAGGGCCACCTATTTATCAAAAGCTGACAGTATTAATATATTTTTGGTATAGAGACTAATCATGAGGGGACACCTGGACTGGAGCTATACTATGAAGGAGCATAATATATATGATATATATGACATAATATGAATTAATATAATTAACACTTCTAAGTAATGTACAGGCTGTATATTCAACGCCTGATTAAACAAATTGCTCATGTTTGGGGCTGATTAGTCTGAAAGATAATTCAAATACAGATTTGATTGATGTTTAATTTCCGTAAAACATCATTAGTATGCTTTCATCTTTCTTTATAAAGTCCACATAAAACAATTTCCATCAGAATTATCCAGGCAAATCCTTGGTGCGTGTAATAGTGTCCGCAGATTAGACAGGCTGATCAGCAGCTGGAGTAAGCATGCAGTAATGTTTGTGAACCACAAGATGGTAGAAGAGACTTATAAAAGAGCAAATGTCGCTTAAACTTTGAGTGATATTAGCTCTACAGCACTATGAGAACTGCATGGCAGAGCACTCTCACTTTCTGTATGTATGTAAAGCAGTTAAAAGCAATACCAGCCACCCCCCCTACCCTTCCAACGTGGTAAATGTTTAACTCCAGCTCCTATGTACAAGCACACAACACAACACGTCCTCCCTGGTGCCACAGTATAATTCCTAGATTAAGGTTAACGAGCCTCCCAAACCTTATTGCTGTTATTATGGCTTGGCAGCGGAACAAGAGAACAGAGCTTTTCGGTGGTTCTGTTCTGCATGCCTGCCAGATGTGCTGTGCCACTGCTGGGTATACAGGCTTACACTGTAAAAATGAATAAATAAATAAAAAATAAAAAATCACGATGCATGTTGTTGCTCGTGGTTTTGGTGTGGATTCAAAAGAAATTCCACAGCAAGTAACTGAGATTTGTCTTGGTCATAAACAGAAAGCAGCTTTATATGAGATGTGATTTGCCTCTAAGCAGGGTACTGGATATCGTTTTTGGATACAGGCCAATTTTACACACTGTAAAACATCACACAACATTTCAGCATTAACAGCAAATCTTAAATCTTTTATCAGCAACATAATGTAAATACATATATTTTATTAATGACAAATTAATTGAACTTATTCATTATCAAAGCCATTTCTAAACTTACAAACACATTTTTCTGACATGATGAATAAATGTACAGCTATAAAACTATTAGTGTATTAGTATATTTCCCACCATGCATTGTTTGAAGGTTAAAACTCTCCAGAGACCCTTCATATTTGTAGTTTAAGTAAAACCTACATGATGGAAATGTGTGTGTTTCCTATGATAGTGATTCTAACCATGATGTTGGTATCCTCTTCACAACTCACACTCCAACTTGGAACAAATTATTCAAGTTTAGTTCATTTAATTCACATTTTAAGGCAGCTGTTTAAAAGATAGATTGACCATTTTTATTTTTTTAAAGTGTCCAAATGAACATTGAAACAGGTTTTGCTTGTTGTAATCATTCCTACTTCATACTGCCCAAAGTTATTTTAGCACCATATGTCCTCTTTTTGCTATGATACTCCAACCTTAGCTCAACAGAGAAACACTGAGCAAACACAAAGAGGGATTTTTATATCAAAAAGACTTTAACTTTTGAAGATATCCACTTGCTTTGACTAATTCAAACTGTTGAAGTCTCATTTTGCCTTCAGATACACTTTGGAATATATTTTTGCACAAAACCGAGTATTGTGGATTTTGCCCCCCACAATTTACACTGTAAGCATATTTGAAAAGGATCTTTTAATAATTACAGTTTTCAGTTTTTCAGTGTTCATATGAGCACCTGACTTGACAAATTGTGAATCTATTTACTAACCTTTGTTTTTAAGTGGATGTTTTGTGGCATTTTTGCCTTTTTTTCACAGTTTTGAAAGTGCAGAGAGAGTGAGAGGAGTATAATGTGCAACAAAGGTATGCATCCAGAATCAAATCATGTATGTTTCGGCTATGGTTATGAAATATATGCCCCAGGTTATCCTATGTTTTTAAATGTATTATTCATGTTACAGCAGTGATACACTTCATAAATTCTTCTGTAGGCTTTACACCTGCTTCAGGACACTGACTGCATTCTATTTGATTCATTTTCTCAAATACTGTAGATTCCTCTGTATGACTTGTAAGGGCCCTAAAAAATGGAAAATAATCTGATACAGATTTGTGCAGGTGATCCCTGATGATCTGCACTGCTGCATGTCTGTCCAAGGAATCCTTCCTCTCAAGCAGTGGTTGTACTTTTAGTCCAGGTGTGCTGAGACACAGAGAGGGAATGCTGCCAGGACCTTAATGGCTTTTTTTTTTATGGGATAGCTTGCTATCGCCCTGAAAGAGCTGTATAGTCAGAAGTCATGCATTCCTCAGCCAGGCAGGAAGGGAGGGAGCTGCATGTGTGGAGCACTTCTTGTCCTGTTAACACCTTTTCACAGTTGCTCCTTCACCTTACCTTGATCCATGGCACTTTGTCTTTGCCAAGTAGGATAATTTACAGTTGGTAGGCCCTAGCTGTACCTTCAAGTCACTTAAGCAGAGCGGTATGAGGCCTGATAATTGATAAATAGGTGGTGTTTAACTGTACATATTGCCTGGTAGAGGGTTTCTGGCAGACTGGAGAGTGTAGGTTTCTCTCAGGGAGATTTACTGCATGCCAGAGGCTGAGGTTTGAGGAATGTCCCCCTGCAGTGAGAAAGAGAGGGCCAAGGGAGGGTGAGCTAGACAGGCTGAGGCATCTGTACTTCAAGATAATATAGGACCTGACATTAAGACGGGATTTTTTTTATACCTATCAAAGGATTTGGATCTGTTTCTGTGTCTCGTGGGACTTTCTGTGTATTTCCAAATTAAGACCTCAAACATCAGAACTCAGTATGAACTGCTGGAAATCACCCATTACTGATTTAACTGGAGAAGATGGTCATCGTTTTTAGCAATCTGGGACTCACATGACAGTGAGGTTGTGTTTAAAGAGCAGCCCTTCAAACACAGAGTGTGTTCAGCACTCTACACAGATGTTACACAATGCTTTGAATGTTTGATCGCTTTGGATAAGTGCGTGTTTCCCTTCATGACAAGCTGCCCCACATTTTGATCCATCAGAGTTACATCTGTTTAAATACCGACCATAACCCGCTCTGGGAGGACAGCGAATTAAGCACATTAATCCTTATCCCCGCTGTAAAAAGGACATACAAGAGTAATGCTCTAGTATGAGCCATATCGTGGCATAAAATCCTCCTACTTTGCTCCAATTTTATTTCTTACATGATCATTTTGTAGGCAAGACTATTGTCAGGTGACTATTGACCTGATCCTTGCACTCTGCACTATTGACCGCTTTTAGTTTTGGTGATCTACGTAGGATTATTAGAGATTAGTCTGTTGTTGCAGTCATTGCAAATCAACTCTGGATAAGATAAAATACCTCAGATCCGAAATACACAAACAACAAAACCATGAGGCTTTCTTTTGAAAGAAACTCTGTTAGATGATTATGATTTGTCTTATTCATCCACAAATTCTTATTGGGACAAACAAGCAAATGTTGCTGCTGGCTGGTGAAGGATGTTTGCGATTAGGAAGGATGTTGGCTTGAACACAGCTCTTCCTGAATCAGCTTGTATGCACTGTTGGAGATTACATTCCCTTGCAACCCATGTCCCGGTGCATTAGATTGTGGTCTGTATTATGCATTTGCATTTATATCATTTGATATATTAAAGCAAATTCCCAAAATGACAGAAACCTGTCTGTGCCTGAGCCAACCCTCTCAAGACAGATGAAACATGACCGATACTCATCCATAAAAAAAGAGGCGTTTTCCATGTCTGTCTTTACTTATATGTCATCTCACTGTTTCATCCCCTCTAATGGATTTTTTGTGCTCTTTGCAGATCAAGAGTTTTTTAAATGTCTGGAGCAAACTAATAGCTGTGGAAACTGGGGGATAAACCCACATCATTTTTCAGGACACACTCATTTAAGAAATATACAGACAGACATACACAAAAATATGTAGACAGATGCATGCATTTTCAACTACACCCTCGCTTGACTTTCCTGCTGTAGTGTTCAGGTGTCTGGGCATGCCTGGCTATGTGTTTGGCTTGCAGCAGCTTCTGAATGGATCACATTTCTCTTTGGTGTCTTTGGCCGTTTCCCCACCTGGAGAGAGTAACTGTTACGCTATTTTTACCTCGCCTAGCCCATTATGTCAAATGATATGATTAGAGCAGTGTGGCATTTAGAGAGGGAGGGATGTTAAATGAGGGGGGAAACAAAGGCCTGACTGTGGGAATCTCTATGAAGCGTTGTTTTAATTACACAGCCGTTTAAGTCACACAAGATACGGTCAAGGTCACTGATGAATGTGACGTTGAGTTACTGTACTTTCAGCCTTTCCCTTTCACTGAGACCAACAATATGTTGCTAATGTTACCTTTGAAAAGCAACCAAGCAGTATAGTGTCTATACCTGCTGGTGACCTCAGGCAAATGAAGCAATGTTTTGCAAGCATTAGTCTAAAAAGATACAAAGACAAACACTGTGTGTGTTTGCGCCCATGGGCAGGATTTCACATGGTTGGCTGGCTTCTTATCACACTCATAAAACTACAACAGAGATATTTTATCATCTTGCTGAAATTACTTTCACAGTTGAAGTTGGAGAATTTACTGTCAGGCCATAATCATACTGCAATAATTTACAAACGTTAACAATACACCTCTGTTATGATCATTATGTAATATCATAACAGTACACCTCAGTTTGCACATTCACTTTCACCAGACAACAACAGGGAGTGTGTCATGCCCAGGTATACTGATGGTAGAGAGGTTTAACTTAATTTCAGCACAAATTGATCCACATGTCTTTCAGAGCTGCTCTGGGTTTGGACTCGTGGGAGGAAAACAATTTGATGTGGTCTGGTTCAAGCTGCTGAACAACCCTGCAACTCCACAACATCATCCACTTCCCAAAGCAGTAGACTGTGACAAACAGTTAGACAGGAAGATGTGACTGTTATGTCACTGTTTTGCCTACTTTAAATGCCACAATAAATGTCAGTTTTTCTCTACCAAGTCTAGAACAAAATGTTCAAGGCCCGAGGGCCACCAATAGATTTTAAGATGATTTTAATAGTCTAAAGGAAGACTAAAATTAGTTTAAAGGCATTATTATGTCACTTGAACCATGAACAGTTTAGTCCATATCAAGTCACATTTAACCAATCCAGGGAACTGAGAAAGAGCCTTAGAGTGTGATCTTGTCAAATGAGGTGCAGGATCTCTTTTGCTGACATTGTAGGCTGCTTCTACAGTGAAAAAAATGTTGAAGCCTTAAATTCTTCACTGTTTCTAAATTTGAGGGTGCACAAACAGTGAAGTGCAGACCTGCCATTGCAAAATCAAAGCATATTGCACAACTATGACAACTATAATTTTATTAAAGACTTTTTTATATCTGTTTATATTCTACATTAAACATTTAAGACAGTTTTAATACCTGAAGTCAAGTTGCAAAACTTCATTTGCACCTTTATAACCACATAACCAGCAGAAAGCATGCTTGTGGTGAGGGCAATCTGCTTCTTTCTAAGAGTATTAACTGCAATCAAAACTCTGAAGGGTTTATCTTTACTAACTGGATACTAAATTTATAGCAATCTTACAAGGACATTGCATAAACATGTCTGAAACGTTGCTACAGGTGGTACTCATTGAATTCATAGTGATTTTATGGTACTTTGGTATCACTGTTTCTCCAAAGAGGGAACTGTAATAAATAATGTTAGGCTTAAAGAGAGTTTGATCTTCGATGGTGTTACGAAATAGTCCTATAATATGGCTGTGGAGGCTTATGAACTATCTGCTGCTGAGCCTAGGTTGTTTTTTATAGTTAATAATGTGTGTGTGTGTGTGTGTGTGTGTGTGTGTGTGTGAGAGAGAGAGAGAGAGAGAGAGAGAGAGAGAGAGAGAGAGAGAGAGAGAGAGAGAGAGATGCATTAACTCAGAGTACATAACTCTCGCCATTCACACAACCTCAGCTTGGATTCATTCCTCCTCACCGGCTTGACTTGTGGGGGAGAGAGGCGGGACCTCGCAGCCGGGAAGGGCGTTCTCTTTGCGGTCAGACCGGGCAGAGTCATCCCGAGGGGTGGGTCCTCCGGCAGCAGAAAAGGAAAACCCACCTTTTTTCATTGTTAAGGACGCGGTGGAATGTGATGGTTTGATCTCAAACGGAGCAGGGAGGGGAATATCCGAGAGGAAAGGACCAACGAACGCGTTTCGGGGAAAGGGGGAAACCAAATAAGCAGTCCCCCCCTGCCACCTCCAAGCCTCTGGTCTTGTCTGAGAATATGTGGATGAACTTGTCCTCACCGTGTTGTCGGCAGCAGTTCGTACTACCGTCCGCATGAACTCAACACCGTGTGAAGTTGTGGATTTACTGTTTGCTGTTTGTGAGTCGGCGGTGGACCAGCAGAGGTAAAGTTGTACTCTTTTTTTTGGGGTTTTTTTTAGTATTATTTCTGAATGTGTTAGGTGGTGAACATGGGAACGGGGTTGGGGGCTTAGACAGCAGCTTCCTGAGTTAAACCCAGTCAGTCGGGACTGCAGAAGTCTGAACTGCGGCAAGTTTTTCAACCCTCCTCCTCCTCCTCCACCACCTCCTCCTCCTCCTTGTCCTCCTCCTTCTGCTCGCTTTTTAGTCAAAATGAAGCATCCAGGACTGCGGCGAAAACCTCAGGTGGTTAAAATGTAGCGGTGGGTACGCCATTTCCATCCTATTTTCGGAACACATAGCATTTTTTTTAACAGTGTTTCACGTAGCCTATTTGGCGGCATAATTGTTACGTTGTGTGCGATTTGCTCACGTCTACGCACTTGGCGAGGCTTTTTTCATGCGGTACAGCACAAATATGTTTCAGCTAAGTTCAGAATGGGTTAAAAAACATACAAAAATAAGTTTTAGTGTAGGCTGCTCGGACATGTCATTCATAGCTCGTGTTCAGGCATATCAGGCCATCTTTCTGTGCACTGTGTCACACTTGGCTACTCAAACGGTTTCCCCTATTTCTTAAGCCGTCAGGAATTCCAGGGTATTTCATATGAATGAAGTCAAAATGTTTCACTTTCTCTTGTAGACATGATGTAAGGAAACATATCGAGACTTTGTACTGGACCACCGGAGCCACTGTTTGTTTCTTCCCGTTTCCTTCAGCATACAGAGACATAAAAGCAGGAAAGCTGTGTTTAGCCAACACACACAAATATATTAGAGTGTTTCCTACACTAAGTTTACAGAAAGTAGGTGTGTGTTTTGTGGGAGATGTGACATATTGTGTTAGTAACTGGGTGTGTTTAGCTATGTGCTGGACAAAGATAATCACAATTTGGACAGACTCACAAATTACAGTAGAGAGACAATACATTCATGCACAGACCAGTGGAGGATGCTCACACAACACAGAATGAATATTTGACTGATTTTGCACTTTGTAGTCAGGTCTGTGTAATGTGTTTATTGTAAATTGAGCTATTTTGACAGCTACTAACACTTATTTGCCTTATTGATACATCTGTCACTGAATTTATTGATAAATTGAATCATTGTTTGGTCCATGAAATATCAGAAAATTGTGTCAAATGTCGATGACTCCCCAGAGCCTGAGATGACTTCCATCTTTTTTTGTACAGACCAACAGTGTACAACTCAAAGATATACAGTTTACTATCATAGAAGACTAAGTAAACCATAAAATATTCACATTTGAGAAGCTGGAATCAGATAAATTTGACCTTTATTTTCTTTTCCAAATAGTAATTTAATAGTTACCAACTAATTGTTGCAGCTCTAAACTGGAGTCTCTGTTTTAACCTGTAATTACAACGGGTGGGTGGTGCACAACCTCATTGTAATTGTGAAAACTGAATTAGCGTCAGATCTCACGATTTGTCAATTGACAGAAGATCAATTAACAATAATTTTGATTATGAATAAATCATACAAATAAGTATCAAGCAATAATTCTTAACATTATGGGCTCCAAGTTTCTCAAATGTGAGGATTTGCTACTTTCCTCAGATCTTATGTGAATATTTTGGGGCTTTAGGATGTTTGGTGGACAAAAAAGCTATTTAAAGATGCCATGTATGTTTTGGAAACTGTGATTGGCTTTCTTCACAATTAATAAAGCAGCCTTTTTGGATTATTTGTTAGGTCAACAAAGAGTGTGACCAGACTTGCTTGCTGTGTTTGTTTGCATATATGTATGTTTGTTTTTCTTCACATGTGGTGGTATGTGTTGTACTGCATGGGTCACACATACCTGTATGAAACCAAGGTGACGGAGCCCTGAGTCTCAACAGTTACTAGTGTGCCCTTGTGCTGCCTTTACCAGCTATAGAGGAGTGTGTGTGCGTTTGTGCATGTGTCAACACCAAAAGAGGTAGTTGGTAGTGGTGGAATACTAATCTGCCAGGTGGGGCTCGTAAAGCGCAGCACAGGGAGGGAAGGAGTTGGAGGGGACCTGCCTTGACCTGTTTCAGACATGAAGGAGACACACAAAAAAAATCACTGATGACTTTCCAGTAAGGCTCACCCTCCCAGCCAGCTGTAGATTATACCAGCTGAGCTACCAGCTTGTGCTACTGCAAGCCCATTTTTCTCTTGGATTGTGCACAAGCACTTGCACGTCAGCCTGTCGCAGTGGTAGATGTTCAGACCCATGTGTGAAAGGCTTTCCTTCGGTATTTTGGGGGTGGATTATTACACCGCATGTGGAGGGAATGTGTGCAGTTTAGTAATGTGCTGTCAGGTTGGAAACATTGGGAGAAATGCAAAAGGAAAATCAAATGAGAGTAGCAGCAAAGCGAAGAGTGAGGTGTCTAGATTTTCCTTGATTACTGCTTGATCGGCGCATTTACAGTGTTGGGAAGGTATGTTCCCAGTTTGGTTGGGTTGCATTGACTGTCAATTAGGGTAATTCCCATCAGATGCCCTTCAGCCTCTTTGACCTTCTTTCTTTTAATTGAACATGATAGCTGGGCCCAATGATAGTTGTTAATATTGACACAGTAGGAGTGCCGCCACCACCACCACCTGTTTTGTGATCTTAGAAGTGTCTCGGATGCCAAGAAGTGAAAGTTACACAAAGGCAAGTTTGCACCATGTCCTGTCCAGGAGTTGTCGCCTGCCATAAAAAGTAATAATCATACCCCTCTCTCTTCTTTTACGACATGAGCTATACCACGCATGATTGGTTTTCCACTCCGCAGAACGCTGCGACCGCCCTATGAAACTGCCTGCACTGCTTTGGGTGAAACCAAAAACTAATCATTATGGGTGTCCAATAAGGGTAATTATCAGACTAAGCACTGGACCTGGGGATTGCGGAGTGGCTAAATGACTGCTCTGGGGATTAAATTAAAATATTGAGGTTTTCTGCCTGGGAGAATCAAACCGCTGGGAATGTCCAACCCAAGCCTGTTGGTGGTAGTATTACTGCCACTCCGCACATCAAGGTTTATGCACAGAGCCACTGCTGTTGGTGTTGCGCGATCACATCCGTGTGGAATTACAGTTGACGTCATGTGTTGCAAGTGCATGAGAATAAAATGGACAGAAAACATCCTTACATTATCTGTCACAATTTCAATCGGCCTTTTATTATAATATACATCCTCCCAGACAAACCCTAATTTATAAAACGGAATTAGCCAATATTAAAACATAATGATTATTAATACTAATAACTGTAACCCATGAAATCAATAGTGTCTATTAATGTAGGGTGTTTGTTTCTAAAGGGATAAATTGGAAAAGGAAGTCGGCAAGTGTCTGTGCAGCGTAACATATACTTCCTAATAAACTTTAATAGATCAGATAGAATTAGGACCGGATGGTGTTGGTGTTGGTTATTATTATCTGTAGACTCTCACTTTTAGCCTCGATAACCCTCTCACCCAGGAATAGAGCAGCAGAGGTTGCACACAGGACACAGAGTGATGTTGCAGGCGTCACAAAAAGGGGGCCTCCTTGAAATAGCATGGATGAATCATGGTCTCGTAGAGGCTTGTATTAAAGCCCACACACAGCCCGTGAGTGTATATCCTTTTGTGAGTGTGTGTGTGTGTGTGTGTGTGTGTGTGCGTATGCATGTGTGTGTTTTGTGATAATGCAATAATAGGCTCAGTATCCGGGACAGAGGCTGCTGTTGACAATACGCAGGCCAGCTGGAGTTGCTGTCTGTCTATTAGCAGACTTGCAGGAAAATAGCTCAGGCCTTATTCATACTGCCAGCCCAAATCAGTTTTTTTTGCATATCCAGATTGTCTCCAGATTGATTTTAGAAAGTCTGGACAGCAAAAAAACCACATGAAATGTGATTTTTGAAAAGTGGGTCCAAACCACATTTTGGGATAGTTTTGAAATGCAATTCCAGTCAAATTTCTTCAGATGCATCTCTGTCCGGATGTTCTGGTCACGGAAATCAGATTTCAAAGTGTCTTTTCCATCGCTGGTAACACAACACACAAGAACAACAACGTCAAATTCAGAGTGACAGAAGTGCATCAGAGCAGCTGAACAGATCCCATGCTGCTACAAGCAGAGCAATATGAAGGAGTAAAACAGTCTGTGGACAGATGCTGAAATAAGCTACCTGCGTACATAGAACCTACCACCTTGTTACCACAGCAGCCCATGTAGATAGGTTGATGTCTGGAAAAGAAATTTGATCTATTGCAACTAACAGTGCGGACAGTCTGTCTTAAAGATCTGGTTTAACAAACAATCTGATTTACCTGAGGCTGTGTATATGCATCGTATAGAGCTGCAGAGAGTAATCTATTAGTCAATTAACAGATAATTTGCAAATTGATAAATAATTTAAGTAATTTTTCAAGCACATATGGCGAAAGAATTGACTCAAATATGAATATGATAGTAAGATGAATATGTTTGGACTGTTGTCAGGATAGTTAAAAGACAAAAACTTTGGGCTCTGGGGAATCATGTTGGGCACTTTTCCCTATTTTTTGACATTTAATGGTTATTCAGTCAATCAAGAAGGTAATAGGTAGATTAAATGATGAAAATATAAGGCAGGTAAGTGAATTTCAGCTCCTTTGTGCTGTGTACACAGGTATATTTAGGCTCTTTTGTGTTGCTAATCTCTGCATTGTGTTGCTGAAATGATAAATCCAACAGAAAATTGAATCATCTGCAGCAATTAAGCAGTAATTAGTTTGAGTCACTTATCAAGCAAAATACTTAATATTCTCTGTTTTCCAACTTTTGGTCAGATTTGAAGAGCAGCTGCTTTTCTATCAATTAAGATGAAAAACTTTGGGGTTTGGGATTCATTCAGTAACTTGCTAATGAGTAAAACTTCTTTGTTGGTTAATTTCTAAAGCTCCTCTGCTCCTAAACTCTTTTCTTTTTCCCTTCACATCCTTATATTTAGTCTCTCTCTTCTACTGTACGCATTCATATCTTTTTACCCCTCTTCTTTCACCCCCCCCCCCCCCTTCTCTCCCCTTCCTGCCTGCCCTCCCTGCCAGCTTTCTTTATCAGTGTGGTGGGCCACTGACAGGGCAGGGCTCTGTGATTTCAGCTGGAGTTCAAACTACTTGAACTTTGTGTGTATTTGTGGGTTCTGTGTGTGTGTGTGTCTGTGCATGTATGTGTGCATGCCAAAGCACTTTTGCTTGGTGCTGTTCCCAGCCATGTAGATCTGTCATCAGATACTAGAGGCTGAGAGTGTCAATCACTCAGCGAGTAGTAGCCAGAAGTACATTTCAGCTCCAAGTGTTTGCACGCCTCACTCGGGCTCTCATTAACACTCACACTCTCTCTCTCTCTCTCACACACACTCATACACACACACACACACACACACACACACACACACACACACACAAAGAGGAACTAATTTCAACAGATATGTGCTCTCACTCTCAAGAATTCCATGTCAAGCAAGAATGGATGCTGTTCATACAACCTCTTCCGTGTGTTTATATATATATGTGTGTGTGTGTGTGTGTGTGTGTGTGAACGTGAATGAATCCTTCTCGTTAGTTCCCCAAAGCGTGCCAAACAGCCTCCTCATTACCGGCTGCTCTGGTGGGCTCTGTGTCCTGCGGTGGAGTGGTCCCTCACTCAGCGAGGCCTCACCACTGCTGTGCTGCAGGTGACTTTGATCCAAACCGACAGCTTGATCATGGAGATCTGCTGTGATGGAGGCCACAGGTCCACGTGACTGTACGACATCTGGTACACTGCAAGAAATATCTGTGATATCTGATTTATCTGATCCATGATATTTGATTTGATTTAAGTGAATTACCATATGCTGCCTTGTTGTTTGGTACAGTAAGAGGGGAACACATCATTCACATGACATGAAATAAGGGGTAAACTGTTGATGGATAGAATAACCATTTTTGGGCTAATCCAATGATTTGAATATCTAACAACAAATAAAGTTACTTTATCAAATTATACAATATATATTATACAACCATAAAAATGTTCTGCTCATTATTTTGCTACATTGACCACAGTGACATAATACACCCAGAAATGTTATTAGGAAAGCTACAATATAACAGAATCTCTTATAATAGACCCATTTTTTTATAGACTCACACTATTGTCTGTCCAACCCTACATGAAATTATATCTTATATTCAAGAAAACAATATTTTGGATAATTTGTTTTTTGCAGTTAGACCAACGTGTCCTTCAAATGATTTTGCTGCATATTATCTAAAAAATCAGATTACTTGTCAATACTTTATTTTTTCCTGAAAGTCTTTTTCTTTAACTTGAACACATTTTAGGCACTACATCTTAGTTTTTCATGCACCACACAACCTTTCTGACTGTATATAGTACACTAGATTTTGTAATTCAATTCACAATATTCAGCAACTTTATTAGAAGATTGTGTAACCCTGACTCCTATTTAACCAGTCAGCCAAACTGGCATCTCTGCTATTTCCTGACTTGCATAGGTTTGAGTAACCCTAACTCTAACCTTCTGGCTGGTCATCAAATATGTTGCGTGAGTGGATGGTTATGAAATTGGAATTGTTTTGTCAAAATTGGCTGTTGTAAAGTGATCAACTTTACTGATCCCTCAATGCTTCCGGCCACTCTGAATGACACATTTCAATTTCCTTGTATTCTTTTATATGTGACAAGCTGGCTAGAGAGTTTTGGCAGTCGGACGTTGCCTTTCCTTTGTAATTACTGAGAAATCCTCACAGCTCAATGGAGAGCTATAATCGTCCTTTTCCCTATTATGTTTGTAAATCCTTTTGCTCTATATGTAGCTGAAAGCCACTGGATACGCCAAGAGGTTAGCATGACTGCAAATGTATGACCTTTCAGTGGCTAAATTTACTACAGACAGACATTAAAAACATGTGGCTGTTAGTACACAAAACCTGGAGCATCACCAGATTCTGGACAACAAATGAATTCTGGGCGTCTTTCATGGCAAGTTATACAACTGGCACAGACAGAAGAAGTGTACAGAATCTAAACAGATGTCTTCAATGCTTCCTTTATTACCATTTTTCAGGAATTATCCACAGGTTGTAATGCTGACCTGTACCAGACTTCCAAAATGCTTCCTAGCACCATATTTCAGCAATTTTAATTTATGAACAGCCACTGCTCCCTATGAACCAAGGCAGCTGCCCTGCTGTTGACCATGTGAAGCTTCTTAAACTATGGCATGTAACTGAAGGGGGGGGGGTCATCATCTGGTCTTCATTTTGGCTTCCCAACCGTCCACCATTTCCTTATCAAAAGGGAACAGACAGAGACATAGTTAGCGTCGAGTCCGTAGATGCTAAACCAGAATGTAATTTATTATTTGCGGTCATGTCGGTTGATGATTAACATATGTTTAACTTTTTTTTCCCCAGCTCTTCCGCTGCTTCCAGTGGGCTCCATAGTGTTTTAGATCTTCAGTGTATGGTGGAGGCTCATCAAGGTATACTGTGCTGTGAATCAGCTTGTTTAGTCTTCAGACTTTACAGGGAAAGCTTTCTCGTGTGAGTCATCTTCGGAAGTCTGGTGTCTGTCTTTGTGCTTTTATAAACATAACATAATCTATTGTAGATGCAGTCTCATTGCAATTTACCACACTATTGATGGCCTGTTATCTCTGTAGTGTTCTTTGTATTTTTGAGGTTCATACTCCTTGTGTCTTTCTCTTAAACCCAGTGCCCTCAATGCTGAGTGTCAGTGTATTTGCTCTCCAACACTCTCTCCAAAAACGGGTTTGTTGCTTTAAGATATATCCTGATAGCTGCAGGTGATAAGTCCTCTAATGTTTAATGAGAGGTTTGGCCAGGCCAGCTGCCCTCACATGGCTGGAGTTTGGACCACATTGACTAATAATGTGGGTCACTCTGCTACTGTGTTTTTGTTTTACATGCTCTCAGGTTGACCTGAAACACATGAGTTTCCTTTTTGGCTTTTTATTTTTTTCCCAACCGGTTCCTGTGTGGGATTTAAGTTCTGTTGGACATTTTAGCCTCCAACAAGTTGTTTTACAGAAGGTCCCCGGTGTGCCTGTTTTGTTCCTACACTGTACAGGCTCCTCAAAAAATGGCTACCTTGTGGATCCTGGAAGAACAGAGGAAAGAAGTGCAGAGGAAACAGACTTCAAAAGCATGTAGGAGGCACAGCAAGGCAGAGTGAGGGAGGGGAGAGAGGGACTGAGATGTTTTTAACAGGGGAGAGCTAAAGTTAAGACATTTCTTGTAAATTCCTCAGCCACACTTTTATTTTTTTTAGGTGTTCTTGAATCTCCTTCTCAACAGGCCAATATTTCCCTTCTCTCCGTACGATTGTTATCTTGTCTTACACACTCTCTCCCTCTCTTTTCGCCATGCTAAAGAGGAGACCACCCCCACCCCTCCCTCCTTTTTTCCTGTCACTCCCCCTTCTCCCACTCGGTCCAGGAGTATTTTTGGAAGTTAATGAAAAGAGAAATCTGAACTGCTTACCCTTAAAAGGCATGTCTGGGTCAGCTGGGTGGAAACTTGTGTTATTAATGTCCTTAACATTTTCTATGTGAGTGGGTCATGTGTGATCGCAAGTATGCGTACGTTTGGTGCTGTGTACAGCGCAGGAATGCTGTGGGTTGGGGGACTCGAGGAGAAGGAGGGTGGGCTATCGAGCGGGCCTACGTATTCAGGAAAGGAGGGGGGTCAGGGGCATATTTGGCATATTTCAGGAGCCATTCCAGTCTGGTTCAAGATGCATTCTTCTTCCTAGAGATCTGGCCCGAGCAGCCAGACAGACAGTGATCAAGGGGGAAAAGGAAAGGTGAACATCACGCTCTACTTCCTATCAGTCTCGTGATGCTGGTGTTGGAAGATGGCACAGAATTATACGTTCCTTGCTTTGATTAAGCCAAAGCCAGAAAGCTGCCTTGTCAGGTGGTAGAAAGTCATGAAAATACCTCGTAGTGCCACCTACATACTGACACAGATGTCTAATTCCCTCCATCAAGTCTTAAACCTCAAAAATATCCATAAAAGGCTAAATGCTGAACCAAAGTCCTTCACCCAGCAGCAGGGTTTGTATGTCTTGGGTACCATCACTACAATTTGATGAGTGTTTATGTGCTGAGTGCTGTAATACGTCTCTTTCAACTTCTTCTCTGTGGCATAATAGTTACTGACTCTCTTCTCTAGGATTTATGGTGTTTTAGTCTGTTATTTGTAGTCAGATGGCTACTGACTGACGTGACAGCGGTTGGCAAGCGGTTGGCAAGCGTTTGTTGCGGTGGTACCAGTACAGAGCTCAGCTGAGATCTGCTTCAACCAGAGGCCGTGAGTCACTGTTTAAGGCCTGGTTAGAGAAGAGTTCAAAGATACTACTCAGTGTTTCCCACAGATCTGAAGGCAATGTGTGGTGGTAGTCCGGCGACCGACGGGGGGGGGGGGGGGGGTTGGTAGGTTGGTCGGTCGGTCGGTTTCGGTAAACCGGCCGACGGGGGGGGGGGGGAGAGATGATCTCGCTGATGGAGACACACGCGGTGTGCACGGAGGGGAGAGGCTGTGTGTGAGCTATGTGAGAGGGCCGCGTGAGTGACAGAGAGACGCAGGGAGAGCAGAGAAAGGAAAAAGGAAATGCAGCTTAACGAATACGATGCGTATTTTTTAAATAGCGTTAAAAAAAAATTAATAACGAAACGCAATATGTGGCGGCCGGTGTTGAATCTGTGGCGCACCGCCACAAATTAGTCTATGTGTGGGAAACACTGCTACTATTGAATTGTTTATCTCTGAAACATATTTCAGCGATAACATATTAAATGTTCTTTTTGTCGAGTCTCTTTTACACATTGACACTGGACCACACTCATAAGAGACTGAACAATTAGAATCTCAAATATACAAATAATTGTATATTTGAGATAAAAAAGTGGCAGTGGCAGAGTCACAACCACAAAAAGCGGTTTCTCATTGAGGCCCAAAAAAAGACATCAGATGTTGTGTACTGTCTGTCCTGTGCTTTGTTGTGTCTGACACCTCTTATGTTTTGATCTTGATAGGAAAAAGTGAATTAGAGAACCACTTCTAATGCTGTTCATTGTCTAGTGGACACTTAAAGCTGTCCTGGAGGCCTGTGGTGAACCAACAGCTTCCTTTTTTTGTCTCTGATTTGCACTCTTAGTGAGTCTGGAGAATAGTTATTGATGATTCAGTAAACCTTTACATACCAAAATACCAGATACATTAGCTCAAAAATATGAATCCTAATCTTTTGCAGCATGTTGGCATGAATATAAAGCACCTTATACGTTAAAATTGAAGTTAATAGTCATGTTAAAATATATGTGAAAGAAAATGTTCATTGTTGGAGCAGTTTCAAATGAGACTTAAACAAATGTTAACCCAAATACATCACATTCAGTTGTCCCTAGGTCTATAATTTGTAGTCTTTTTCCTTCCTTACCCTTATCCACATACTGAATGGAGATAAATATGTTGTTCTGCTCCATTTTCACACCCTATAACTTGTTCCATACTGGCTGTGTTTGTGTATTAGATTTCTCAAACAGCAAGACTCGACTTCTAAGTAGTCAGTGGGTGAGTAGGAGAGGAAAGCCAAGTGAAAAATAGCTGAGTGCTCAGGGGGAGACAGAGCAAGACGCAGCAGGCTACCTGTAAAACATGACTTTTATAATGATTGTGAGCTGTGATTTATCTGCGCTATTCATTGTGGGAGAAGACGTCAGGGAGAGAATAAAAAGAAGAAGGGATCTCTGCAAGAGTCAAGATGGAGAAGCACCTGACTATTAATTACATGGCTGTTGCAGGCTTAGGGCAGGTCTTGTGAAGGTCGATGTACTTGTCTCATCCTTCTTATTTTGCTCTTATTATGTTCACCATTTTTCTTTCACGTCAACAAGTAAGGGGAATGAAAAAAGTTGTCGACTCAGAACTAGTGAGGCCTGCGTCAACATCTTCAAAAGTTGCAATTAGAAGGTCACGCTAATGTACAAATACGTGTGGATGTTTGCTCATTGGATCATTTGTCAGTTTGCAGACTTGTATCAGCACACAATCTTCACTTGCAAGTCTGGTGATGCATACAGAGTCTCTGCTCTTCTACCTCAACTGTACGAGGGACACACGCAGTTAAACGCACACTCTCACACTCCTGTATGACCTGTTTCTAAGCTGAGGATCTACAGGGCGGCTCTCAAAATAAAATTCCTCCTGCAAGATTATTTTTCTTGTGATCAGAAAATATACATGTTCTCAGAGAGAGGAATGTTCAGACGCCATGGCAACCTGGCAGTCACTCACTTCCACTTCTTCTGTTTCTCTCGTCCTCTCCTGTCTTGTTTTGTCTTCTCGGTTTTCTTTCTATTTAGTATTTTTGCTCCTTGTGTGCTTTCTAGACACTTTTGCAAGAGGTTGGTAAATCTAATAAACTTCTAGCAACACTTTTATTGATGTATATGATATCATCAGCACCCTTATTTCCTGTTTGTCCCACTATTTTCACCCACTCTTATTTAAACCAGTGAAATGTCTTTCTTATTTCCCGGAGGCATCCCTCCCTACATTCCTCCATCCATCCGTGTATTAGCATGTCTGGTTTTAGGAGCTTTCATCATTGTGGTACTGATGCATGCAGACCCCGACTGCTAGGCTATTTTCAGCTTCTTTCCCCCCTCCTCTCTACCCTTTTTTCCCCTCTTCTCTGCTTTAGTTTTAGTTTGGAGGAGATCTCTGTACTGCTGCCTTTTGTAAAGGGCAGCTGAGGCTGGATTGGCTGGTTTTCCCCTTCATGCCAACATTGCTTTTGGAGCTCCTTCTCATGCTAGCTCTCCCAACCAGGGGAAGTGAAGCAGCACAATGCAAGCCATGGCGAGGCCATAAAAATAGACCAGAATTGCTAAAGTGCAGCTTTTACTTTAAGAGACATGCTTGAAGCACTTTCATGTCCAACTTTTATGTAGTAGGAGTAGAAGTAGTAGAAGAAGAATTTGGCTGAGGGGAGCTGCAAGTAAAGATTGTTTTCTTGACATGTTTCATCTGTGTTGGTCAGCTAACTGTAAAGAAAGAGACTATGAACAGAAAAATTGACTAACACAGCTGCAACTAATGATTATTTTGATTATCGTTTAATCTGTGGATTATTTTCTCAATCTAGTAATTTCTTGGTTTTATAAAACACAAGATAACATGTTCAAATCCTCAAAAATATTTTATTTACTGTAATCTAAGACCAAGAAAAGCTGCAAATTCTCACATTTAAAAACCTGCAACCATCAAATTGTCAGCAGTTTTGCTTGACTTATCAATGAACTGACTCAATTTTAAAATAGTGTAACTCACTAGAACATTTCTGTATTAACCTAATACTTTGAGTCACTGAGTGATTACACATGTACTCTCTCATTCTGAATCAGACGAATACACAGCGACTCAGACCATGAGCTAGTCATCAGCACCCCTCTTGCCAATCCCCTCATCTGCCCTTTGCTTCTTTTCTCTTGTTGTATCTGTGCATCACTTTATGGTCAAGTCAGCTAACATTTGCATAACTACTGGTGCCCATTTTTACAAAAGATACCATTTAACAAAAGTTGAGTTGGTATTTACAGTAAAAAGGTTGTTATTTACCTGTTTATCCCTTGCATTCTTGTGATTTTTTTAAATAGGTCAGTGTGCACTCATCATTGGATAACACACAGTCTGGCCCACTCTTGGCTGAGGAGTTTTTTTTTTGTGTGCCTATGTTTGTGTGTGCGTGTGGACACATTCAGACACAGGAGCCTCACAGGAATCCCATAACACTCTCAAGTCCCTGAGTGGCTCATTTGTGCACTGTGGAACATTGTGGACTACCAGGCATATTTTATGATACAACCTTCAGCCGGCTCCCTCTCTTTCTCCCAGCGTCTGGGTTTATTTGTGAAGTTAAGCTGGTCTGGCCGTCAGCGCCCCCTCCCCTCTCCTTCCCTCTTTCCGCAGAATACTTAAAGATTGTATTTTAGAGAGTTAGCTGATGCTTTTTATTCAGCTTACGGTGAGTGGGTGCAGCATGTTGGCCGAGGAATCAAATCTGCACTACTTGAGGCCCTGAGATGAATTATGCAGCATGGTTTGTCACCCTCTGAGAAGTTGAGGTCTCTGTGTGGGTATGTATGTGTACAGTATGTGTGTTTGTGTGTACATACCCCTCATCTTGTGGCCTTGACAAACAGGTCTACCACATGTGGTGGCGTGTTTTGTCTGCCTGGCCAAACAAGAATACTGCAGAGCTTAAAACCCATGGCAAAGACTGACTCTCGCCCACCCACTTGGACGAACTTGCAGTCTTTACCTCCTGGATTTCTCCCTCTAGTTATCCTTTTTTTTGTTGTCCTTATTTCCCTCCTCGTCTAAACCTTTCCAAATCTTTCCCAGTTGCCTCTCGCATCTCCCTTTCCTTAACTAGTCTCACCTCTCTCACTCTCTCATTCCCCTCTCTCTCTCTCTGTGCCTCCCTTCCTCTTTCTCTCTCTAGGTGTGGACTGCACAGAAGAATGCAGTTAAATTAGTGTTTTATCTCTCCTGCCAGCCAGCTGCATCTGCACTCCCAACCATGCCAAGCATTTGAGACACAATTGACCTTAAAAGGAAACAATAGCGGCCTATCAATTCTGCTCTGCCAGTCAAGGAATGGCTCACTCTTGCATGGGCAGGGTCCAGCTTGCACACAACACAAGGAAGTGTTTGGAAACTGAACTTTGAAACTGCTGGGAAACAAGTGAGGCCCAGTGCACCCAGTCAAGTTTGTCTAGTTATTTTGTAAAACATTAAATGATTTATAGCTTTATTGGAGCCGCTACTGTATGTAGTCGACTGTTCATTGACTTGCGAAAGTAAATTCTCAAACGCCTCCCTGCCGATCAATTGGTATCATTATTACGTCTATTCTTAAATTGTAGATTTGACCTTTAATAACATTTTGCCTCATTTACATGGCAGAAGGTTCCTGTGTTGCCAGTGTAGGTGTTCTGTGATATTTCAAGGTGTCATGTTACTGTTGTTGTATAAATGGATAATAGTCAGCGTTAATCATATCTGTTTAGTCAGCAGTAGTGTGTGAAAGTCTCAGCCCTAACCAGTTCTACAAGCAACAGCCAAGTTATTTGATATTAGGACAGGTTCTGCAGGTTCACAGTGAAAAGTGAAAAGTGAAAAGAGGTGGATGGTTTTCTATCTGACAGCTTGTAAACAAAATTCTTCCTCCATCTTTCTGTGGTGCAGGAATGCAAAGAGCAGCAGGAGGAATGCTGTTCACAGTGTTCAGTGGCAATAAATGAAAAATCAATCTCTTGCTCTATTCTTCTCTGGTGTTCCTTCTGCCTCTCTTTTGTTAGCTCTTGGTGTCTGCGACTTTCTGGATCTCTGCTTCCTGTCGCTCCCCATCTGCTCGCTCCTTCTTTCTCTCTCTCTGTCTCTTTCCCTTGTCCTTCTCTCTCTCTCTCTCTAGGCATCCTGTTCACTGTGTTTGATTTGGGCATTCCTTTCCTACCCCGAGCAGACAAAACAACCCCAGACCTCTCTGAACTGCAACCCCCAGTGTGTGCACACACACACACATACATACACACACACTCCCTTCTGCTAATCACTCACAGGAAATGGGCTCCCATGCAAACGAGGCCCGCCTGGCCAGTGGAGCCCAGGATGAAGTTTCAGGCCTTGAAATGTTCTCCAGCGGAGGAAATTGAACATGATCTCTCTCTTCCCCTTTCTTTCGTTGTCCCTCGTTTCCTCTCTTGTTTTACTTGATGGGGTTCCTCTATCACTACTTTTTGGCGATCTTGCTCGGTGTTCTATTTGAATACATTAATTTTGCTGTAAAACACTGCAATTCGAGCTACTTCTGCAAAGAAGAACTGGTACAGTCACTTAAATTTGAGTGAAGCAATTCTGTGTGTGGCATGGTTTAAAAATAATTGATTAAAAGTATGTGAATAGTTTAAACACTTTAAATGAGCATCTGTGCCTGTCATGTTTTTGTGCACATGGTACCAGTCAGACCAAAGTTAGCTTTAAGGATCTCCGACAAGGTATGATGCCAAAACGTGTGTGTGTGTGTGTGTGTGTGTGTCTAAGTGCTCAAAAGCATACACTGATATCTTATCAAGAGCTTTCCATTATATGTAAGATAAAGTCATACTCCAAGATAAACATTACACGATACAATGTTTATAATGAATGAAAAGAGCGGCGAGTCCCTTTAATAGGGATTTCTGCTCTGTTTGACACACTGATGTTTGACTGACTGGGCATGCATTACGGGTCAGGACAAGTGCATAATTCAAGATTGATAAATGTGCAGGAATATATCTACGAGATTTGTGCAGACAAGTTTGGACAGTTAATCTTATCACATGTTGTCACAGTTTGTACAGGAACAGAAAATGCAAAAGAGTGTACTACTGTGTTGGTTATAAAAAAGGGACAGAACATGAGTGACATTTTATTCAAAAGGAGATGTACATGTCACAGGACAATATTGAGATACAAAAGAAACTGCTTGTAAGCCTTTTTTTGATGGACAACTGACATCAGAATGCAGTTTGCAAGTTCAAGTTCAACAAAAGAAAAAGAAAAACATGCCATCAGATAATCAATGATGGGACTGTGCAGTAACCCAGTGTTACTGTTTAAAATTATTTTTTCTGTGTATAAAAGTGGAACACAGTTGATTGCTAATTGTGATTTAGCACACATTTGCAATTTAGGATTTATTTAGGAAAATATGTACTATTTTAATGACAGTTTATCATGCAGCCCTACAAGATAGTTCTTAAGCTCTCATTATGACATTGATGTTGATTAAAACTTGTATACATGCATTGTGCTGGAAATGATAATGGCTTCTCAAAGAATCTGTTAACTGAGCTGAAGGCTGATTGTTCACAGACAGTGACTGAGTGTGGAGGAAGTGTGACCTCACACTGTTTCAGTTAATTCTGCTGAGTAACAGAGTAACAGAATGGATCCTCCCCAACCTGACATGCTGTGTGCGTGAGGGGAATTGAGCGGGAGCAAAGGATGAGAAGGAGACAGCTGTTTTCAGTTTCGCTTGGTTACGGGTTGGCTAACTGTCTCAATGAATAGCTGTGACCCCCTCTGCACACACATGCACATGCACACACACCCCAACAACACATACAAACACAGACAAGCATGCGGTCTGTGGTCCCCAAGAGTATTTGGTGTCTTTTGGATTGCTAAGAATGTGTCGAATCTCATTTGTAAAATCACATATTTGAATCAAAACAAGCATTTATCTAGCTGCTAGCAGCTAGCTTTGCACTGAGTGGAACTGTACATGAGGTTTGGTGCAGTCTGGGAGCGTTTTGTGTGGCGTGAGAACGTCAGATGATTCAGCAAAACCTGTGTATCGACGTCAATGCTGCTGCCCTCATGAATCTAACATAATGGAGCTGAGCATTCTGGGAGAATGTGGGAGGATGAGACAGAGAAGGGATGAGAGTGGCAGCAGCAACTAAAAGACTGTTGCTCCATGTCCATCAGTAGCTGCTTACATAATCGAAAATGTCTTTAAGCACATCACTTGTCTCTACCTCCTCAATTACTGTAGTTTAGCCTATAAGTCAACAGAGAAAGCTCTTTCTAAACAGTTTACATGACTGTGAAAGGGAGAATGTATTACTTCACGCTTTTAGAGCTGAAACAACTGGCCAATGAATTAATTACAACAATTAAATAAATCATTTATATCATATCTAGTGCCTCCATTGGCTTGGTTTTCTGATATCAGCTGGTTTTGGACTTGAATGTTTGAAAACTGATATACATTTTTTTACTACATACATTATTTTAAAGACCATTCATCAAGAATGAATTGATTAATTGGGCAAACAATAATTGAAAAAAGTAAATATAACTGTTAGCTATAGCCTTACATGCTTTAATATCTGTGTTTGCTATGTTTTTTTCCATTTCCTTTTCCTACTAAAAACAAACTGAGGGTCCACTTACTCGCTTGTTGTAGGGCTTTCAAACATCACATGGTCTTCATCAGCACACAGACGTTTGATCAGTTGTCATACACAGTGACTGTAGTCAGATGTACAAATGTTTATTCTGAGCACCTTCTAGTCCATGTTTGGGTCAAAAGTCGAGCATGGCAATTCATTTCTGAATGAGTTTATGTAATGTTTGTTTCTATTGTACAGTTATGTCCATACCTAAGAGTCCTCTTGCAGCTTCCAGCTCACAGGAATGTTCCCCTTCTCCTTCAGTACTCCCCTCCTCTTTCTCATTTCTCCCCCTCCCTCCACTTCCCTCTCTCTCATCCTTTAAATTCAGTCCAGACTCTAGTCTTAAATCTGGATTCTCTGTGCTTAACCAAACATATGGAATGCTACTGTAGTGGAATGCTCCTCGTCTGGGTTGTTTTCTCTGTGTGTGCGTGTGTGCGCGCATATAACTAACCATGCACATGCTTTGAAACAGATGAGAGCTCCTAGGATGATGATGATTATGATAATGGTGCGTGTGTGTTTGTGTGTACCAGTGTCTCCTCAGAGAACTGAATGGAGCCTTCTGTTGTCGTGGCCAAACACTGCTTGTCTGCTCATGCATGAGTCTATTGCAAAGCCTACGAACGCGTCCCATATCTGAGCAGTTAGCTCATTCTTTAGCCCGTTAGCTTGACTGTGACCGATCTCCCCTACAGTGACTACATTGTCAGCCCGGCTGCGGGCTCACAGCCTTGCCAAGCATAACAATGCTGAAAGATGGCATGAGTGTGTGTCTTGATATTATGATGACCAGTTACTCCACTTTTACTAACCCCATGCCCCGTTTGTGTGTTTGTAACCACAGGATGGAGACTTTGGGAAGAAGAGCATAAGTGCTGCAGACTAAAGGATGCACCTAGAATGTAAGTTATGTCCTCCTGTGATTTGGTAAATGTTGATTTATTTCTGCTATTTCCTGTTTCTGCACATAATCAGGGTGTCTCCAAGCCACTGAAAGTCTGTGAAAGTCATCAAATTTATTAAATGAAGACCTTTTAAATATATCAAACAGGCTTTAACCTAGTGAAAAGAGGTTTTTTAAAACAGCAGATTTTAGTGGCATATTACCTTAATGCAGTGTGCAAACTATGCACTATGTCCTTAATGTCCCTTAAAGAAATTATTTGGGGAAATGTGGTTACTTTCTTTCTCTCAAGTGAGATAAAATATCTCTTGTCTGTGTGATCAGACAAGAGATCGTGCTGGAGGTTGAGAGGTGATTAGCTTCGCTTAGACTGAAAGACTGGAAGCACAGAGAAACAGCTAGCATGGCTCTCACGAAAAGTTCAAAGATACACCTACCAGCATCTTTAAAATCTCACCTTCTTATTTGTTTAATACATACACACATTTTGATTAAAAGTATAAACTTGGAATACCGTAGTATAGATAGTTGTGAGTGTTTGTGCGTCAGGTCACCAAGTCAGATAAAATCGATTCACAGGTTGATGAACTTCAGAATTTCCTCTGGCTCTCTTGACATCTTCCACTTCCTCCACTCCATCACCTCTCTTCCTCTCCTTCTCGTCATCCACTTCCTTTGCCCACCTTTTTCTCCCTTCCTCTCCCCCTCCCTCTCCTCCTCCTCCTCCTCCTCCTCCTCGTCCTTCTCACCTCTTCCGCCCCTCCTCTGCTCTTTGTGAGTCTGTTTCCTGTTGGGCACAAACGCCGGCGCCATGCTTCCTTCCCTGTAGCCTGAAGTCACACAGGAGTGGCACAAATACGTATATACTGTATATTCTATAACATATGGGTCAGTGAACAGTGTGTGTGGGTGTGGGTATGTGTTATTATTAGGTTAGTCAGCAGAAACCATGTATGTGTCACTGTCTTCCCATATCCGCTCCACTGTCTGTTCACACAGATGTAAGGTCAATGTAATGTAAGACGTGTTCTGTGTGTCTTCAGTGAACTTCTGCATTTACATGCGTTTATTATTCCGGATACAGTTCACATCCTGCTTGAGCTGAATTCATCCTAGATAGTCTGGAACTAACCAAGACCATGAAAACTGACAGTAAAACAGGAAAAGGAGTTTCTCATGTCATCGTCATGCTATTTAAGGCCTTTAAGTTTCTCACTATCAGGATATGACTTACTGTCAATGACTGTGCATATACAGTTAAGAATGATTCATACTTTTAAAACAAATAAAGCATTGACTATATGATTTTTTTTTTTCAGTGACATTCCATTGTGATTCCAGTAAACACTGGTGCTGACTATAAACACTGTCTCACTTGGTAATTTCAAGGGAAATTTAAAAATGAGTCATTGAGTCAGTATGTACCTTTTCAATTAGATACAGAGCAAAGTATCTCATTTATTTATTCATATTTTGTTGAATTTTTTTTACCTGTCAACATAAACAAAAAATGTCTAACGAGCAAATAGATTATAAAAAATCCATCAATACTTGGACCCACTTCAATAAATGCAACACACATATACCTAAATACCTGCATACATAAACATTTACCCTCCTGTCTTTCAATCCTCTACTAATTGTCATTTAGTTTACCTTCAGTTTAATGTGAAATGTAATAAGCTACGGAGCTTATCAGTTATAGTCAACATATTAAATTTACAATATGTAACAATAGCAGCATCCCATATATCTGTGTACGTCATCAGCCTCCTGTTACCTCTATCGCTCTACTCCTCCTCCCTCCCTTCGTTCCGCAGCCAGTTGCTGCATTCCTGCTGCAGTAATCCACTCTGGCAACTACCTGCTCTGCATTCTGTGGAGTCACCTCCCCCTCCTCCCTTCCTTTCTCACTCTCTCTCTCCCTCTGTTTCTTTCTCCCCTCGTCTCTTCTATCTGTCTTTGCTTACCTCACATTATCATATACATTTTTCTCCACACATTTGCTTCGTCTAAGGTTTTCTGCCACTACCCTTCACTTTTTCTCTCTCTCTCTCTCTCTTCTCTCTCTCTTCTCTCTCTCTTCTCTCTCTCTTCTCTTTATTCCTCATCAGAGAGGCACTGAGGTCGCCATTCAGCCGCAGCGGGCAGCTAATGCCAAGGCTCAGGCTGATGAAGCACTGCCAAGCTCTGCCAACCAAGCTTTGTTTTTGTGTGTGTGTGTATGTGTGAGGATGGGAAAGCCGTGAATGAACAGGATGTCAAGCAGCCAGGGAAAAGGTGGAAGGGTTATATGTTAAGAGCTATTGATGCATCTATGAATCGACAGTGTCTGTAGGCAGTTGTTGTCAGCTATCAAGTGCCCAGCTGGTAAAATGCCCCATCCATCATTCTTGGACAGTCAGCTGTCATCCCTCCCCTGTGCAGAGGACAGGAGGACATATTAAGGTAGCACAGTGGCAGGGGAATTAGGGAGAAGGTTAAAGGAAGGTTCAACGACAGAAATGGGGGGTTGGGGTGATATTGAGACGCTGCTATGCTGTTGTTCTTGACTTTTGCTGTAGGAAATGGCAAAATCTATAATTATTGACCTTCCAGTACAAATTCAAATGACATTATCATTGTCCACCTTCAGTGTTATTTTTAGTCTGAGACTTTTACAGAGATTTACTAGTAGGTCCTTCACATTCCTTATCGCTGCCCATCTGGGATAAGTATGTAAAGAACGGATGCGAGGTAGCGTTTGCACCATAAATTTCACCTTGCTGCTTTGATAAGCCTGCTAATGCATTTGTGCGCTCTGTAGCACCTGGTGCGTGGTTACATTTCTTACATTTTGCTTGGCGTGCCATGTCTGACGCTCTCAGACACAGTGTTGTGTGGTGTGTTGTGATCTGACTGCAAATGAAGTTAGATTTAGAAAATGTTGATTTAACAGTGCGTGAGAAATGAGCACAGTCTGAGGTGAGGTTTTATAATACCAAGTTCAGCTAGAAATTGTATATTTTTGCAAAGGTCACAATTTTTGTGCATGCTTTTAAGTCTGTGATTCTCTGTTTTATCGCTCTTAACCTCTCTTAACCTCTCTCTTAGCTTTTATGCATCTGCCTCACCCCATTCCCTCTCTGACTGACTCATACTTATTCACACAGACACTCAGACTGTTAGTTACACAGTGTTGATTCTAACAAGTGTCATCTTGTTGAGTTGTTGTGGTGTTCTCTTATCGGTGTGAAATGGTGACACACACACACACACACACACACACACACACACACACTCCTCTTTCAGCAGTTCATCATTGCTCACAACACTGCATATTCGTGTACACTCATTGAGTCATGTAAGTGTTTTAGCTGATATCTGCTGATACGTAAGAGTGCTTGAACAGCTGTTAGGCGTAGCTTTAAATAGGTAGCCAGTGTCAGTTCTGACAGAAAATACTGTCTTAATGGTCGGTCAAAGAGTTTCTCAGTTGGATTTAGTAAGATGGAGTCTTTACATCTGCCTTAATGTTTTTATTCATGTTTTCTGGATTCAGCCTCAATAAATTCAAGTGTCATCAACAAGGACTTCTTTGTAGAGATGACATTGTGCTTATCATTATTATTATTATCATTACTGTACCATCAGTGCAATTTCAAAGGCTGGTTAGACATTGACTTATTATAGGTTGACGCTATAACCCAGAATCACCTACAGCTCACATACAAACCTGTTACTCTATACTTCCTCAATCACTATAAGAAAGAAATGTTTGCATGTTACTTTTGTGTTTTTTACAGTATATAGGCCTTTTTCACAGCTGACATTTTGACTTGTCATAGTAGAAGCACAGTCATAAGTCATAACAGTGTGACAGGGAGCCAGCATACACAATGCTGAAGCAGCAAAAAGGAATTCAGCTATCATTCATTTTATTATTTACAACTGTGCTACTAGTACTACTACTACTTCTACCAAGGATCCCTTGAAATATTTAATTTTGACCAAAATATAAGTACACTGAGCTGAATATTTTACATTTGAAAAATAGTCAAGTGGACACACTGTATAATGATGACACTGTTTCTAAATTACATCAAAAATATTTTTGGTATATTTGTATCCTTTTTTGGGTAGGCTAATTATATGCTGGCATATCTGCAGTAAGCTAATGTCAGCTGATAGATCAGCTCAGCCATTTCATACATTGGTCGGGCGCTATTTTATTATTTCTTTTCTTTTCTTTTCCTGTGCCATTCAATCACATGATCAGTGTTTTAAATAAGCTTTAAATAAAGTTACAATACAGTCTTGCTTCCATATTGACTATTGTTACATTTTTATTTTAGTCATTCCCACTATAGACAGAGCTTGTTTTTTTAAATGACTCTCCCCATTTCATTGTCTTTCTCTTTTCTGTCATCATCCTATCTAATCATGACTCATTAATGTCATAATGTGGACAGACAGTTACTGTCTGTCTCCTTCTGGAGTCTTCCTGTCTATCACTTCATAACTGGGACTTCCCGTGGTTTCAGCCCACAAGACAGCAACTCTCACACACACACACACACACACACATACACACAAATCCATATATAAGTCAATAGAGTCTGCTGACACTCTGAAGTCTGAAATGCTTAAAGTCTAAATTGACAAATATTTATCATTCTCTGTGAACAACCACACTATTTAGCAACAAACTCCAGTGTTATTTTTTACAACCAAGTGAAAATGAAGCTGAGTTTGCCCCTGCAGTACAAAACAACACAATCTGTTCTCCTAATCAGGGCCTCACTCTGTTTTGCCCTGCTGTGTCGTGTGGAGTGTTTTGCATGTTTACAGTGTCAGTGACCTCTGACCCCAAACACAGAGGGCAGGAGGCTGAGGACATGCTGGAGTAGAGTTGGGAAATATTTCATGGAGGCTCGATGGCAAATCACACAGGACATAAATGTGTGTGTTTACATCAATAACAAGAGTATTTCCAAACTTGTGTTTATCTGAAGCACTTATTCCTAATCACATAAATGTTTATACACAAAAGCCCACACATATGTAGGCTATATACGCATTTTGGCTTATACATTTAAGCTGGATTGTGGACATTATTGTATATGTTGTAATATACAGTATAATATAAACAGTATGATATAAACATCGTCATATTTGCAGTGACTGATTCTTTTAAAATAACAAACATTTACAGATAACAATGCTGATTCCAATGGTGTTACATGTCACATTGTACAGTTCTGTCCCTGAATGTCTGAAAACAACTGTCCATGTCCCACTGTCCACACATCTGTAGTCGAGATCTGCACAGATCTAGAGTTTTAGATTGTTAGCCGTTATTGAAAACATGTTTCATCTATGATGTCTGTGACTCACCACATGACCAGAGTTGATCGAGTCCATTCGAATCCACAGACCGGCAGCATCACAACGGGACCCCAGTAGAGCCCAACTGACTCTGGATATTTGAGGCCAATACCAAATATGAGAGATAATGATGATAAATCATGATAAACAAAAACATTTTCCAAGAATCCATTGTGGGTTTCTTTTTAGGTTTCGGGACCAAGATACATACTGTGCAGGGGCTTTTTTCAGTCAAAAAATAAACTTTCTCTGAAGGACAAATTACATAATAGACTGCACTTTAGAGATACAGTATCTCTGGCATTTAAACCAATACCCATAGACAAATATATATATGCTGTATGTCTGTAAGCTAATAATATGCTAACATCTTTACATACACCTGACTGATCTTGGTCTCAGTTACTAACCAGATGGACCTGTGAAGACATTGGATCTGTAGTTTCACCTGTTGTGCCAATAACTACAAATACACTAGAAATGATGGTATTGTTTTTGACATTTGGGGTGAGTGCTGAAGCCGAAAGAGACTGGAAAGATGTTAGCGGTAACAGGGAAATGTAGCAAATTTCCTTATTTTGATGAGCATCCATCTGGATTAAGTGTTGTGGAGCAAGTCAACGAATCCCCACTTGCCTGCTTTTGTGTGATATACTGGATTTCTATTAGAACTGACTATATTTAAGTTGCTCCAGATCTCCTTGGCTGCAAATGTGCCTGAGGACTAGCTAGCAACCGACTGCCCAGTATTTTCATGTGTTGCTGTTTTAAATAGAGCATCTAATATATTTCTCCTGCTCTGCTTTTTGGTCACAGCAACAGTGACTGGTGCATGTAATCATGTATGCCTTGATGTTTTTATGCTGAAGAACATGCTCCACTTTAATGCTCTGCCACCACGATCAGGAATAGAGCCAACAAGCTCTGAGGGCTTTGAGTTTGACTCAACCTCTTAAAAGTCACATCCTCAATCAGTTCATAAATGCATGTCAAAGATGTGTTTTTATGTAGGAACGTCAGACATTTGCAGGTCATACTGACACTGTACTGTAACTCTTCTGGCTTTTCTCTCTTGCCCTGCCCTCTATCTCACCACCCTTCCACCTTTTCTCTGGCATTTATCAACCCCATCCCCCATATTTCCCTCTTTCATCATCTTATCACGCTGCCTCACATAGCAGAGTGCTCGTTTTAAGCCCCAGCAACAAGACTCTTGATGTAGACAGACAGACAGGAGAAGGGAGGGAGGGAGGGAGGGAGGGGGAGAGACCTAGAAAAGGCTCTGGGTTACTGGGCTAAGACCGGAGAGAGGATTGTTATTTTCCAGCCAAGCTTTGAACTAAAACTGAGCGTAACGTTCACATAAAAGTTTATCATAAGGAGAACCTTCACCCTTAAGCATAAAGTTTGACCTCACTGGCCTCACTTTGACATTGAATAAGGGGTGTGTCAATTTTGATTTTTGAAGGTATAGTGAATTTTCTTTACCTCCTTTTTTTTTGTTGGGCAGGAAAGGAGAGGAGAGGATGTGATTGATACATTGATACATGTAGCTAGCTTTGCCTTTGTTTTCCAGCCCATCTGTTGGAATGAACAGAATATATTAAAATATGATTGGAAAAATATCAGTGAAAAATACCCATTATAATTTCCCTTGTGACATCTTCATATCTCTTTTTGTTTGACCCACAGTCCCAAATTTCAAACATATTCAGTTTACTATCAAGTTTCACCACATTTGAGAAGTTGAAACCAGCTAATGTTTGGAACTGTGTAAAACATTATGAATAGATTATGAAAATAGTTTGTCAATCATTTTTTTGCCAATCAATGAATCCACTGAAGGTTGCAGCTCTACATGTGATACCTATTTGCAACAAGTTAGACAGTTTGATTTCTGTTCAGTTATTATCATAGGTGTTGGAGCATCCCAGGATTGTCCTTCATTTTTAATTTGTAGCGTACATATTGGGAGCTCACTTGTAAAAGTCAGAGTTGTCTTTATTCAGTAAATCCATTGGTTCACAAGTTCAAATATGTTTAAAATAGATAAGATAATTTCTTTTAAATGCTGCTGCTGTTTGGCAGGTACTCATGTCTGGCCAAGTCAAACAACAACCTCTGTCCTCAGCAATTCTATTTAAGAACTGCTATTGTACTTTGCTTTGAGTGTTCAGAACCAGAAAGACCACCTTGACCCTCTTAACATGTAAAATGAGATCAGACTGTTTACAAATGACAAACAGAAACAGAAATGTGTCCTTGAGCGTTTCCAGTAATCCATAGTTAGGCCTAGCAGGAAATGTCACATTATCATCTCCGTTGTTTGCATGACTATCTTTACTTATTTCATTCAAGGGAGAGAAATAAACCAAACTAAAACAAGAAGTATCATCACTGAGGAATATTTTAACATTGCTAATGCTAACAAGTGATGACGCCCTGAAAAGTAGACAGCCTCTTCTTTGTTGTTATAGTGATATTGTGGTGAACATCAATGTCTTCTCCCCAAAAACAAATCTATTCTTTCTACCAGAGACGATGTTTTGTTTACCCACTATTCCACCACATTTCAATTCTTATATTGTAAGTGGTAATTTCTCCCAGGATCTCAGGGAATCCAAGGAAAGAAGGTATTTCCATCCCATTTCAGCTCGCTTTAATGAACAAGCTACATAAACTTAGCTCATTATCCATTTTTCTGCTGAAATGCACTGTCTTCCATTTCTTTACCATTTTTCCAGAAGCGGTGCAAAACTAAAAGGGTGAAAGAAAACGAGAAAAAAGTTACATGACAGCTCAGGAAACGACAAACCGAACATTATGGGATGCCGGTTTTCTCTTTCTTGGAAAAACGGAAAAATGCAGGTCTCCACCATCTTGTGGCTTCCACTGCTGCGCCAGCATCCATCCACAGCAGCCGTCCCTCCTCACTCACACACACACACACACACACACACACACACACATAGAGTATTTGTCAAACATTCATTTGTGCAAACTGGCAGTAACCCCCTACATGAAGATGCGGTTGAGGCATTTTGATTGGACTGGGTCCCTTTATTAACTAGCGTTTATGAGGCAGAAGAGCTTCAAAACCATAAGTTCCATCCTAACGTCAAGTGCAAGAGAGAGGGGAATTTTTTTTCTCTTTCTTTCCTTCCTTCTTTCTCTCTTTCATGGAGAGAACAGAATGTACTGAAGGCAACAGGCAGGCAGGAAGAGAGTGGCTAAAGCCCTAATGATATGGTGTATGATTGTAACCTTGGGGTGTGTGTGTGTGTGTGTAGTGTGTGTGTGTTGTAGAGAGAGTGAGAGGAGTGGATGGACTGAAAAGTTTAACTTCCAAATCCTTCCAGTGTTTTTGGGTTTTTCTTTTTTTTTTTTTATCATTCCCCGTCGACTTGCATCCATCGCTGTCTGACCCTCTAATTGCGTCTTTATCTGTCTGCCATCATTTTCTCTTTTTAGATATGGAACAGGCTTGTAACTCACTCATAAACTCACTAAATTATGATTATATAACAGACAGTGCCTTAAGGCCCCATCGCTTTAGTTAATAATATTCTCTAGTGGTGCATTCAGGATTAACAAACACATTTTAAATTAAATAAAGTAGTTTGCCACATGGTGAGTCTGGAGCCCTCCGGAGCCCCGGGGGCAGTTGCTTGCTTTGTTCAGCCTTGCTTTGCATTAGTGACTGTGTCCTTGTGTTGCTACCGTCCCCTTGATCGTTATTTCTAATTCTAGTATCCTCGTTTCTGGATCTATCTTCGTATCTTCACCCCCCACAATAACTTTTATTTCAAACCACAGAGCCTCGCAGACTGTCCGTCTCGGTGCCCTGTTTTTTCTTGCATGGGTGGCAGTCACTCAGTGCAAATGGGACTGAAAGGTCGTGTCAGGAAGTCCCAATAATCACACAGGTGAGGTCTGTCTGCCAGGCAGTCTTACACAGGGCTGGACAGACCTTGCAAAAATACAGTAACAGGAATGTGTTCAGAAAGCAGTTACTGAAATTATGTCTGGACTCCAAATTGCTCAAATTTATTTAGCTCAGAGCAGACTGAAGAAAAATAATTTTAAAATGTTTTCATATTCTGTCTGGGTTCTGGCCAGACTCTGGTTAGGAATGGGTTTCTTTGCAGCGAGGGCCTTGGGGAGTCTGTCGGTGGCCTGGTTAAGAGCAGGCGAGGCAGAGCGAAGGACTGGCAGTGCCCTGGTTAGTCTATCATTAGGAATGTGTCTGCATAAAAGGGGTCAGTTTCCCTGCCTCACAGCTCCTACCCCCCTGCAGGTTTTCCATAATTGTCAAACAAAGCACAACACAGGGGAATGAAACTGTTGAATTCAGAGTTCAGAGTACATCAGCAACCCCTTCTTGCCGTACTTCCCCTCTTTCCCTCCCTTCTTCAGTCACTCCTCTTAAAATCTGTTCTTGCCCAAACAGCACACAATACACCTTTTACCTACATGAAGAAGAGTTGGCAAACTGGAGTATAATCGGCTCTTACGTATGCTTATGTGAATGTTTGTGTGTGTGAGACTATCCTTCCAGGTCTTGAGTGTGAAGTGTGGAAAATCAAATCAAAGGAATACAGGAATTCAGGATTTACGAGCACATATCTAAGGTCCTAAATGGAAGGAATTCATGGCTCAAGTATAAATGCTAATGACCTAAACTCCAGTCTCGCTGTCTCTCACATGTAACCACTTATTTTTATCCATCTTTCCTTCAACTTATCTCTTTCTTCTCCCTTTCCTTCCAAAACACTACATCTTTCCATTCTTTCTCTCCTCCTTTACATCTCATCCACCACGCTTCTTATTCTAAGTCCCCTCTGTCTTGTCCTGTATATAGCTAATGAGGCCCCTGGCCCTGTGATAAGTGAATCAGGTATGTTGATTGGTTTGGCAGAGGCAGACCCTTGCCAGAGTCGCTTTGCACGCACTGCCGCCCCTTAAAAGTGCCCACTTGGCCGTGTTGGTGTGCGTGTCTGAGTGAGATGGAGGGGAGAGATGAGGGAGGGAAGCATAGAGCTGGCAAAGAAATAAAGGCAGAATGAGAGAAGAGGTAGGCAGCCTGCCAAGACAGGAGTAGCTGGACCTAACGGACGCCATTATTAACCAGGACAGGGCTCAACCAGAACTGCTTTTAGAGTTGTTAAATTTGGAACATGAGCTACACAAGTCCAAAAATAATTTTGTAGTTGCCCAAAACAAGTACCTAAGAAGATTAGAAATCTGTGAAAACCAGAGGGATGTTTGATTACTAAGAGAATGCCACCAGATTGTATAAAAACATCTATTTAGTTTTGGTGTAGAGGGAATCCCTTTTTCTGCTTACACACATTGTTTAAAAGTAATTCTCTCAACTTCTTCAGTGGTTACATTTTCCTTGAACAACCTAGTGCAGCTTGAAGAGCTGTCTTGAAAAACAGAATCATACTTGTTAAGAATTTTTCATAGTGTTTTACTCCACTGGAACCGGATCAGCCAGGACAGGTTTTGGACAACAGCAGCCAACTCAAGACAAAAGAGAAAAAGTGGTCTACAACTCGCTTAACAAGCCACAGCTGGACAAAGCTAATGCAGCACAAAATGACTTTATTGACTAAGGTGTTTTGGCATTCAAATGGACAGCTAGGCTAGCACTTTTCTCTCCAGCATTTTTTTCTCATTTGTCTTTTGCCTACTCCTTCTGCAATCCATGCATTTCCTTCAAGTCTTGTACTCCACTGAGAAACCACTAGACCTCATGAAAGTAAAGAATAATTTAAATGCTACAGGGAAACGCTTTGTGTTTTTTCATAAAGTAATTGTTGCCATATTGACTTTCAAAGCTGATTGCCTTAGTTTATGCTCAACAAGACATTTAATGAATTGCGGGGAGAGTGGTTTGGGCTTTTTACACCAAATGAAACGATAGAAAGTATGTGAAGCTATGCTAAAGTAAACCATAATGGCAACTTATACCTTGTTGTATACAATGTTATATGCACATAGTTCATGTAGATAAAAAGATGTAGCTCATTTACTGCACTGGTTGATCTTTTTTACAGCAAGTTATTTAAAGTAAAAGAAAATGTCTTGTAGCGACAGTAGTCTTTATGTGTAGTGGTTTGCAGCTTTAGAAAAGGCAGTCTTTGAACATTGTACTGTAGACGAGGGGGAAAGAGGAGACACGGAGTGGTAACTGGTTGTCAGGGGGTTGATAAGTGATGATGTGTGCAGATGTTATGTCCTACCCTCAGGTCGATTTTTCCCTCGCGGTCAATTGGGGGGGGGGGGCTTGGCAGAATGACGGGGGGAAGGGTGGTAACAGGATTTAGAGGCAGTAAAGCCCGCTACCTGAATATTGCAAGAGACAAAAGCTTCAGCTTTTCGATTGATGGAGGTCATGCTGACATCCGGACTGTGCTGTGCTAATAATCGTTGTTCTCATCACACTGATCAATGCAGGGCTGAGAGATAGAAGAAGGTTGTAAGGAGTCAATTGTACTGACTAACAAAAGGACAACACAGCTGCGGCATCCTTATTTGTAGCTATTACTAGATTTCTTTAATATGGGATCTTGCCTCATGTTAGAGCTAATTCATCTCTTTCTAATAGTCCGGGTCATAGTTTTGTTTTATCATCACAGCCGTCCCAAGTGGCCCATGAATGGTGTAGTGTTGTGACGGGCCTGATGTAGTGGTTGCCTCGGTGATGGCTGTGTATGTGCGAAGGAGGCCGGTATTATTGAGATATGCTGCTGTCAGCAGAAGGCAGGCAAGCTGAAATCAATGTGGGATACAAGAGCAGGGAGACAACAAAGTGTGTGTGCATGTGCTGGCATGTTTAAACCCCCATCAGCACACACACATGTAAGCAGTGCAACCCACCCACAGCTCCCTTAAAGGACAGGCAAGGTGAAATACATGGTGGTTCAATGACAGAAAGGAAGAGAAGGGTGCAGCATATTTGCATATTATGTCCATGTTATACCTACTCATATAGTTTTATTTTTATGGATCAAAGGTTGGCAACTCGGTTGGTAACTAGTCAAATTTGTAATTAACTTCTCTAAAATAGTAGGTCTTGTATCATGTCCCTGTCACATTTGGTTGTCTGCCTAGGATTTGCGTGTGTGTATGTGAGAGTGTGTCTTTGTTTATGTGTGCCAGCCAGTGTCCTATGGTTTGTGTCACAGCAATTAGATGAAACTGTGAAATAATATCCTGACTGTGCTTGTGTGCTTTCATGTGTAGCCAGCTAATCTCTTTTTTCCCCTTTCTCACTCCTTTTTAATACACTGAGTTACAAGAGTTAGAATGCAAATGACTGTCATTGACAAATTGGCGATGACTAAGTGTTTGTTTCCTCTCTCACTCCTACAGATGACAGATTTGTCTGCTAAACACCACTCTGAGGGAACTTCAAAGTTTTAAAGACAGTCACAAAAACAAAACAACACGGACCGCTGAGAGAAAGGAGTAGTGACAACACCTCTCACATTGGCCACTGTATAACACTTGAGGCCAGCCTAAAGGACACAAACACAAATGTGGACCTCCCAAAACGCTGTCATCAAATAACCAGAAGAACAGAACACATACAAGACACTTAACTCAAAGAGATTTGTGGCCATGTCTGATCACAAAGACATGACACACCGCCACCTGCGGCACAAACTGCAGAGTCTCGGTCGAAGACTGGATGAACTGGAAGAAGCCACTACCAAGCTGCAGAAGTCCGAGGATGAGCTGCTTGACCTCCAGGTCAGTACTGGTTGATTTCCGACAGTGTTTGTGTTTGTTTGTTTGTGTCTGCTTTTCAGAAGCAATTGAGTGGATTGAAGTGGAACATAAATATACAGTACATAAACAGATTAATGAATGGTTGATCTCTCTTTTTCTCACTTCCCTTCTCTCTCTCTCTCATCTACAGGACAAGATCATCCAGGCAGAAGGCAGCAACTCATCCCTGCTTGCTGATGTGGAGGCCCTGAGAAAACGTCTCCTGAAGATCCAGGGTAAGGATGAAGAGGTACGCAAAGCTGAGGACCTCTGTCGCACGGTGAGAGAGAAACTGGAAGAGGAGGAAAGTCTCACAGTAGAGCTAAGGGCAGAGATTGAACGTCTACAACGGAGGATGGCAGAACTGGAGAAACTGGAAGAAGCCTTTGGGAAAAGCAAGTCTGACTGTAGCCAGCTCTGCCTCAGCCTAAATGAGGAGAAGAACTTAACCAAGAAGCTCTCGAGTGAGTTGGACATGCTCAAAGCTCGTTTGAAGGAGGTGGAGGGCTCTGAGACAAAGTTGGAAAAAGCAGAACAGGTTTTGGCCATGGAGCTTGAGAAATTCAAAGGATTTACCCAGACCTTTGTGAGTGAGCGTAAGAGGCTACTAGAGAAACAGAGGGAGGACGAGAAGATCATCCTAAATTTGACAGAAAAACTGGAGCACCAGAAGAATCGACTTGGCATGTCCGCAGATCCTGGTCGTGCAGATTTTATGAGATCAAGAATTGAAGATGAGCTATCCACAGGACTCCTCAGCAGTAAACTGGCTGGACGCAAGAAGAGCCTTGACTACTTGAAGCTGACTGATGACAACATTGGCCTCATGAACAAATCTGAGAATGAGAAAAACAGTGAAGGATCTCAGGAAGAGGACAACAAAGTAAAGGAGTTGACGCAGGAAGTAGAGAGGCTGAAGAACCGGCTCAAGCAGATGGAGATAGTGGAGGAGGACCTGAAGAACTCTGAGTCCAAAAATGGCGAACTTCACGAGAAGTTCCAGATGGAGCGAAACCGGGCTCGACAACTGAGCGAGCAGGTGGAACAGCTCAGGACGCAGCTGTACGGAAGAGTTGGAATTGGAGGAAATGGAACCAGTAATGTGGATAAACATGGCAATGGAAGCTCTATCATTTGCTCCAAAGGCCCCGCTAAGCTCCTGGAGAACGGCAAAGCTGAGAATGAAGAGATTACTGTAAAGGGAGGTTTCAGACAGGAGAAGCCTAAATACAGGAGTGCTGCAACTGTCTCAGAACCAAGCTCACCCAAACACAGGAGCAGGGATCTCTCTCCTCAGCACAAGAGAGAAACCAAGCTGAGGAACAAAGAGCTTAGCCACTCGGAGGAGAGCTCACCTAAATCTGTGAGGAGAGCTCTCAGCCCTGCTCACAAGAGCAGAAGGACACCCAAAACCTCAACTACTGCAATTTCATCTGATAACGGAATAAGGGAGACAGGACGAACTGATGACAAGACACGAGCTGCCACATACAGCTCTATGAATACACCTTCTAGTGATGTTAAAAAAATGTCTGTTCTTAGTCGCTACCCTCCAGCAGCTAATGACCAGAAGCCACTGAGGACAGTTCACAAACAGAACGAACAGTCTGAACAGAGCAAAAAAAGAGCAGACAAGTTTTCAAAATTGTATGTAGGTAGTGACAGTGAATCAAACAGCTCTGATGTAGTGCCTGACAGCTCCAGTAACATCAACAATATATCTGCACTAGAGAAGGACATAGCATCTGCCTCAGATCAGGAATCAATAGACCAGGTTCAGGAATCTGTCTCTGTGTCTGTCGCCTCCACCCTGTCCAAAGCCAATGGCTCCTACACAGCCTACAGATCCCATGTCACTCCACTGCTGCCCAATGACCAGGGGTCAGAGGGTCATTCCTCTGCTTCAGAAACTGAATCTACTGGTTCAAGACCCTCTGAGCCAGAGCCTGCAACTGAAACGACTACTACAAATATAAGTAGTAGGACTGCAACCTCCAGATATTCTAGATACTCCCATGTCCATGACTCGCAATCAGAGGGATCTTCCTCCAGGAGCTCCTTTGACGAGGAGCTCCACAGCAAAACAAATTTAGCCGAGGGAGGCCACCATGGGCCCACGCACACTCCATCAGGGATTGAGATCCAACGTGTTTGCAGCCCGCGTGAGGCACTGAGATCAAGAGCTGTCATCAAGCCAGCAATTGTTGAAATTGACAGGAAGGAAGTGATGATTTCAGAACCCTTGTCCACAAATGGCAAGCCCAAAATCTCCACCAAACCGATCGTGTCCACCGCTAGTAAAATGACCAGTAGTATAACCATCTATCCCAATGACCCAAACTCCTCCAGAACCAGCAGCCGCAGCAGCAGTGTTTCCAGTGAACCCCTGCCTGTCAAAGAACGCCACACATCCACCAGTAACATCCTCATAGGTAATGTAATGGTCATTTTGACAATTCGCAAAAACAATTACACTTCAGTAAACTCTCTAGACCGTTTTACACATACATTCTGTAATGGTAAATGAAAACATTATTGCAGTAAAGTGTCTGTTGATCGCACATGCAATGGATGCCTCCCATCATCGTGACATGAGGCCATTCATACACCACCTTCAGTACAGATGAAAACTTCTAGTATTAGTGTGCCTGTAGTGTCATACTTTTGTTTACATTTTGAGCCATTTATATTATTCATATACTAGCATCACTACATCTTGTGCAGTACAATTGTACCTTCATTAATAATGTTTGGTTTTATTTTTAAATAAATCTTTGTGTTGTTATAGTATTAAATTTAAAATAGAGTATTTTCCATTTCCATGATTGCAATAAGATTTTGTTGAAGGACTAAACACAAACATTTATTTTCACATCACTACATTGCTGTGAGCCTTTTTTCTCCTTTGTTTATTTAACTTTTATTAAATTACTAGGCCCCAGCAGCGAGCACCATGGCAGTATCTCCATCCCCTATGAAATCTCCATCCCCAAGAGTGAGATCACCTTGCGGCCATGCCAGGACCAAGATTGTGGGGCGGATGACCACAATGATTCCTCTTTAAGACCCAAACAACACAACACTTCTAGACTGGAGACCACCACCAGTCACCTGTGCTGCCAACGCAGCAACTTCAGCCTCCAGTCCCCAGACACAACCTCCGCAGACTTCAACGACACAGAGTCGGGCTTTGAAAGCAGCAGCAGCACCACCACAGTCACCAGCTGGAGAAGCCAAAGACAAACCCAGCACTCCCAGGAAGAAAGTATACCTGACATGAAGAATGTGACGGTTAGAAGCACCTGGAAGAACCGTGGCCCTGGGTCAGTGGATGAGATGGGTAGAGGAAGAGGGGGTGCCAGGACGATGACGGACGGTGTGTCAGAAGACGAGGCAGAAACTGCGACAACATGGAGGGCCTATCGGGCGACCACCATTGACACAGAGGAAGTGGTAAACAGAGGAGCTGGTGGGAATACTGTAGAAACAAAGGGAGCCAAGCCATCACCTGCAGAGGTAAGATAATGAATAAATGTGTGACACCATATCTTGAGTTGATAATGAGAACATTTTTAGCACTAAAAGAATAATAAATTGGTGTGAACTACTTCATGGCTGCATGAGTTTTGCTCTTTGTTCTTCTCAGGTGTACATGCGTAGAATCAATAGTGTGGTTACTAACACCAGAGAAGTGGAGGAACCAGTGCTCCGTCGAGGCAAGAGTTCTCAGTCTCCCACCATGGAAGCAGGAAACCAGGGAAAGACTGTACCCCACGCACCTGTTACCTCTCAGTCCTGGGGCCGATCATACACGCAACAACCACAGGTAGGATGAACATCTTTAGGTTCTTATATTTTTTTGCTCACTTAAAATGTGTTTAATTAAAACAGTACAAGAAAGAAAGAAATAATTAGATAATCAAGTGGAAAGAGGAAAAGGAACTTCATACTGCACAGGAAGTAAAAAGTATGATAAATATTAATTTGATGTAGCCTGAAATAAAGAAATAGTGTTAGTATTAGTATTTGGCAGAATTAGGTAATAATATTTAAGTATTCAATGTTTTTACGATGAGGGAAAGTGCTACCTCAGAGAAAACATGAATAGAAGCAAAGAGAAACATTTAATTAAAAATCTCTTTATCTAAGTCATGTCTTATCACTAATACATGGTGTGTTTGTCTACATTAATATGACAAATGTTTCCTTGTACTGGGTTGAAGATGATAGGGTTTTGTTAACATTGAATACCAAATGCATCACACATGGGACATGGGAGGGAAAAGCCATTAATTTAGTTGTGTTACACCCTTGTGCAGTGTTTATTGTAAAGTTTTCCAACATTTCTGACATAAAACAAACATATTTCTAAGCTATTACTGCAAATACAACTTTTTAAAATACTCTGTCAGATACAAATTGTAATACAGGTGAAGGTGTTAACCATAACACTCTGAAAGTAGTTCTATATTTCAGATAAGAGTCCAGAAAGTAGAACCACAAAGCTTAGCTCCTGGTGTGTCCACTTTGCACGAGAGCTCAGCTTGTATTTTTCCCTGACGCCAAGCTCTGCGCCTTCAAGCTTAGCACAGCAGTTCTGCAATGCCCCACTCCTGCTGCCCCAGTAAGCACAAAAAGAAAAGGGTGGGACAAAAAGAAAGAGGGAGGATGGAAATGAAAAAGACCTCAACAGGGGGAAAAGGAGGTTAGGAAAACCTCAAGGAGAAGAAAATAGTTTTCTTGTATTATGTGTGCCACCACATTACAGTCTGTGCCCCTTCCAGGCTGCATTGCTTCTTTATACAAACATTAAGGAAGATAACTGCTCAAATACTTACCTCTGTGTACTCTCTCTCTATATAGTTTTACATAAAATATTTAATATGTGTCCATTACTTTGAGTTTAACAACAACTCAACTCTATAGAATATCTGGACTGAGTTGGGCATTCACATGTAGATTGTGAGCATATCTACTTAAAAAATGGAGTGTGAAAGTTTATACAAGTCGTCAGAAAGATGAGGTGAAAAGTGCTAATGGGTTAAAGTATTAACTTACTTGTCTATTGGTATATAATATATTATCATATGGCTGTAACACTGCTTACAGAATGGGCTCCACGGCTGCAATAACATGTCATCCTGTCAGTTTGACAAACTAGGCTGGACTAGAGCCCTTGAGTAAGCTCCCTGTGCTTGCCTCCATAAGTACCAAGGAGACGTTACCAAGGAGACAGACACATACATGCGAGATGTATCATCAGTCATATTTGGTGTTGTTTGTTATTAAGGGCAATGAGTTATTTTAGTTTTGCATTTATTCAGTACACTGAGATCTTCTGTTGATAACCTTAGAAAGAGTTCTCATGATATGGGTCTTTTTTGACATTTTTTGTTGACACAGTATATTATACATGATTAGATTATTGAATTAGTGTATTGCAATAAAGTGTGTTTATTTCTGCTGTTCTTGATCAATGATTGCAGGGGTAAGCAAAGACAACGGACACAGACCTGGAGAGCCAGGGTGTCTTATTTCCAGCCGGGCGAGCCATTGTATTAAAACATGGCAACTCCATTTAACATTGTCTTTAGGACCACTCCCTCTCATTAAAACCTCAGTGGGCTTCATGAAATCTGTCTAACACTGAGCCTCAACCCTTAAGGCCTCATGCTCAGTGCTGATATAGACTGGTAGAAAATATTAGGGGACTTTTATTTAGCCTCTGACTGCTCCCCTCCCTCTCTATTCCTTTTTATTCCCATCCTCTTATTTGATTTTTCATCCAGACCTTCACATTAACAAAGTGGCTTCGAGTCATGTATTTGAGGGATTGTGTCAGGCTCGGTGCCCACGTCAGTTCCACCACATGGAGCCACTTTTTTCAGTTTCAACTCAGCTCATAAGTCTTTGTCTCATCTCTCTGACTGCCCTACATCAGTCACACTTGATGAATCTGGAGATGGGCTATTCGAATCAAGTCCCCATCTCTGCTGTGATGTGGTTAATCAGCCATGACCTGATGAACCGTTGTACTTCTTTCAGTTTTTGTTTTTTGTTTTTACCAGTTATGCATTTTGTACTTGGTTATGGGAATTTCCTTAACCCCTTTGATTGATTCTATGTTGTGGTGAAACCTTGTTCATCCCCATGTTTGATGCATGAACTGGTCTCTTCATTTGGATAGCAATTATGATCAAGAATTGCCAGAGTGCAAGAAAAACATGCTTCAAATCACAATTGGTCTTTTTAAGCATGTCTTATAGACGATAATGTTTGGTTTGGATTTTCAGTACATTTCAGTGGTCTTGAACTGCGTCCATTCCCGAGAGGTTTGGATAAATACAGCTGGAGTCAGGACAGTGGGAGGTTAGGGATTAGTTTGTGATTGCGGTGTCAAAGGTTGACAGAAGAGAGTTGTATTATTACAAGCTTGTAGATGGGGCCACATGGTTTGATGGAGGAGGAATGTAGCTAGTCATCATTAACTGACATCCTATTGATGTTCACTTGTAGCTGTACTCCTCTATATTTGGCCAAACCACGATCCCTTAAAGCTGGAGTAGGCGTGTAATTAGTAGCTGTTAATCAATATGAAGTTAGTGTTTTGGACATTTATGCATAAAAAACTGGTTAAAACAGCATGAGCACAGGGAAATTCTCAGAATAAAATCTCTCTCCTGTCTACATGACTGTCATTTTTTTTTATGACCACTTCTGTCAAACACTTCCCAGCGATGAGAGTATTGCAGAGATCGACTTACTGCACTGCAGATGAACTGCCATTCAGGAGGAGACAACATTCCCAATCCCCTAAAGTTCCCTGTAGCAGCCTTGGCAAACTAATAGCCTATTGATTACATTTCTGTTTTTAACCTTCATCTATAAATTATTTGGATGGCATCTATTCAACCCATGTGGGGACAGAAAATAACATCTCTTCATTGATTGAAAGGTCATATCATCATGGCTGTCCTTCAGTCAGTTGAAACCTTAACTGTTGGGTCTGGTTTCTTCAGACCAGTATTAATGGTGCAAATGTTTTGCCACACTAGCAGCATGGTTTGATGGATGCAATATCACTCTGTCCACAACTTTGTTCCAGACTGAACTATTAGATGGATTTCCATGAAATGTGGTACAGACATTCATGATCCCCAGAGGATGAAGCCCACTGACTTTGGTGATGCCCTGAATTTTCTATTAGCACCACCAGCAGGAAAGTCTTTGTACTTATCCATGGAAATATCTTTACATCTACTAGATGACTTTGACAGATAATGAATTCCTGTGACTTTGGTCATCCCTCTAATATTATAATATGGTTCACATTTGTAGTTTAAAGTGAAATATCTCTTCAGTTATGAGACTTGATATGCATGTTCCCTACATTGCAAACTGTAACAACTCCTTTAACCTTTCATTTTTCACCACTATCAGGTCAAAGTGATAGTTTGTGTAATACTTTGGTTTAGACAAAATAGCCTACCTGCAAAATGAATGCCATTCACAGCAGCCTCAGCTGTACTTTGTGTTTTGTACTAATTAGCAAATGTTGGTATGTCAGTAACATTGTAAACAATATCTGCTAAACATCAGCATGTCAGCACTGTCATTGTGGTTATGTTAGCTTACTGATGTTAGCATTTAGCTCAAAACTTACAGAGCTGCAAACATGGCTGTAGACTCTTAGTATTGCTATTGGCTCTGATAATAGAGGTGGTGAGAAGTAGTCGTGGGGAAATAGTTTGTATTTGGTTGATATTTTGTCAAAAACAGACTTGAAGTTCAATTCCGATATGAATATGCCTAATATTTCAGTGTTAAAATCAGGAGTGGTTTCTCTCTGTAGCTGTCACTCCACACCTCAGAGTACAGAACAGAACAGTATTGTAGTACTTCCTCCCCTCTGTAGCAGCAGGAAACCTCAGCCTGTACATGAATGAGCCGTGAACTTATGTTTGGCTGAGGACAGCGAGGCCGATATGGCTAATGAGCGAGATACCAAAACATCCTTTGTTGAGTCAAAAACCAGCAGCAGCAAGGTAAAGTGTGGGATCCGAGCTGCTCTGCCTCTTCGCCTGATGTGACCCGCGGGGAAAAATCCCTCTGGAAAAACAATCTGTGCAGCAGACTGCAGCATGGTGTTTTCAGAAAACAGACACTGCACAAATGACCCATGAGAAGCAACAAATCAATAGCTTTTTATTCATCACAACCAACAAATATCATCTGAACAAATCAAACATAAACTTCAACTCTTTTAAAACATTTCACCTGGAGTGTCACAAGTATTGTCTTCCTGAAGAGGTGATTTAAGAGTTTGAGTTGGCGAAGCAACATTGTTTCTTTTTAAAATTGTGTGTGTGTGAGACCAAGGGCAGAAAGATTTAAAGCAGGGATCTAATTTGTTCTGCAGGAGCTCTGACACGTTCCTTGTGTTATTTCTTAAATCTGTTGGCCTTCATGCTGTATTAGAAAGCAGACTCACAGCTTCTCTTTGGTTTTCTTATAAATGGCACTGATAAATCCTTTGTTTGCCTGAAAAATCCACGCGGCACATTTAACAAATAAGGGCTTAATTAATTAATTCCATAAATGTAAATATTGAACTGTGAAGGCTAAAACTTTATTTATCTTACAACAGGAGAGTATTCTGTCCACAGCCAAGTATTGTACCCAAGAGTGCTTCTTTTCTCAGTCTCACCTTTTCTCTCTTCACATATTGTCTGATAAGCTGTGTTTCCAGAGACGATTTAATGTGTCTTATTGTGACAGCCTGTAAATGTGGGTTTCCATGGCCGAAGGCATTCAAATGTGAGCAGGAGCAGGTCTGTGATGACGGCAGCACTTGCTGTTCCCAGTAGATTTCCTCTGCTGTGGCACATCAACTTACTTAACAGCACCTATTACAGGCTGAAGTTCCTCTACCCCAAATATTTTTCTTAAATTAACTTTTAGCCACATGGGAAAAATCTCTCCATTGGCACACACAGACTTTACTTACTTTTCCTTCTACTGAAGCTACACATCTTTTTTTTAAAATGTTTAGTTTAGTGTTAATTCATTTTTAAGCTTTTTGTTTTAGCCAGAGGAAACATACTGTGTTTTTTCTGTTCAGTTTATTATTTTAAGCCCATTACAGAATGCTGAATAGTGTACAAGCCTCCTGCTGAGTGTAGGAGGAACACTGGAAGCACATTACATAGCAACCTTGTGAAAGCCCCCAGTCCTGCAGCAGTAGCTTACCATAGAAGGAGAATATGCCACTCTCCCGTTTCCTCCCCTCTGTGACTGGAGCAGGAAGTGACCACATAGAGCACGCCTACTTGCCAGGGTTAGCCGGTGACTTATTTCCTGTCTGTTACCCCTGGAGACGGAGAAAGGCAGTCCAGCAGGGCTCCATTAAAGCCAATTAGCGAGAATGTGTTCTAAAACTGCATCAGAAGCCAACTCCAACCCACCAAATGTCACTAATTATGGTGCTTTTTTAAAGCTGAAATTACAGGAGCGGGGTGCTGTTCCTGTGTGTTTTAGGAATTGCATCGTCATCTAACTCTCGCTTTCTTAGAGCAGGGTTACTGAGGTTATGAAAGGGGACGTGCCGTTGCAGCCACCAAATTATAAATCTCTCAGTTTGGGGTTTTTGGTTGGGGATTTTTCCCCTGGCACAAATCCACATGGCAGACTTTCCTTGTCACACACCAGTTAACATAAACAGCATGTATTTAATGCCCACATAATACAAAGGTCCAAACAAGGCCCCAAACCATTCAAACCAAATGCCTACATCTCCTGTACATAACTATGAGATTTATTGAATTAAGTGACCTTTGTTTTAATTTGATCCCAACTCAATCCACTTATTGAACATAAACTTTCTGGAGCTGCTAGAAGGTTTGTATTGACTCATTATCTATATTTTTAACCTCTTCAGGCCACTGATAGCGTAGAGCCCAGTCCCAACACGAGCCACAGCCCAGCCTCCTGGAGACGACAGATACCCAGCAGCGACTCACACCACCTGGGGAGCTCTTATGACCGGGTGTCCAAGACAGCAGGGGCTTCATCTAGAGGGGAGCTCTGGTCTGGTCGGAGTCAAGGTTCAGGAGCCAGGGCAGAGAGGGGTGGAGCCGGGAGTCGACCGTGGAGCCACCGTCAGTCTGAACATCACTAGACCTCCCAGGTCTGAGCAGGACATCAGCAACATAGAGGACAGGTAGAAGATGGCAGTCTCTGTTCTTTTCTTTTAAAACATTAAACAAAGACAAACACTCATTTATCAAAGGAGCCTGATATGATTTACTCATTTGTAATTATGTCACATCTCTTTAAAGAGCTGGATGGCTGTTGTACATCCATCATGGTGGCAGCAGTAGTCCTAGATTCACTTTAAATAAGCGGCTGTAGTGTCCATGAGCAAGGCCATTCCTTAGGAACTGTAGTGTAACCAAACTAAGAGAGTCTTTTGGGTTTAAGTTTAAGTGGTAGGTAGTCATTTTTTCAGGTACTTAACACATTGTACTCTTTAGATAAAGGCCAGTGTCACTTTACAGTATAGCAACCAAAAGTATATTAATATATAAGATATAATGTCACAATAGAGCAATCAACCTTTATTCCAAATATGTCATGACATCAGTCTCTTACCAGTGTAGATGAAAGAGGAAGAGAAACCCAGAAAATGTGTGTGTGAGGTGGGGGGGGGGGGCTGACTACTTCTACTGACTACATAACACTGCCTCCAGCCTTCATTTGTCCCTGAGAATCTCTGTATAAAATTTAATTTTGGAATAGAAAATTATCATGTTATGTTCTTCCAACATCAGTTCCAACATTACCAACAAAACCAGGACCTTGAGTTGGTAGTGGGAGTCTGGCTTTCCAGTAAATTACTCCAACCATCCTCAGTTGTCTCCAGGCCTGATTCTCTCCTATTTCCATCTGACATAAACAGTTTTTTGTAAAGTTTTGTATTCTATTATATAATCATGATATTAATCTTGTATGCCGTTGACCAGATAGGTACACAATCCTCAACTTGTTTAATTATAAATCTGTTTATAAAGAAAGGTGTATAAATGTGATGAAGTGTCAAGGGGACACATAAAGTGAGAAAAGTATTAAGTAAGATCTGTTTCCTCTTTTTTTAACAGCACTCCACCTCTCAGTGGCAACGGGAGGGCCAAACACCAGTCTACCATCACCTAATGGCTAATGTGTCACCACCATCTCCAACAACATCTGCAGCTTTTATTACAAGAAAAATAACAACAAAATAACATTTGCAGGCATCCAGAACAACAAACCACAGCTTTGACATCCTCACTCTGACCTTGAGTGTACACTGAGAAATGAACAGCTCTTCCTATCCGGAACATTCTCTGCCCCCAAAAGAGGCATAAATGGAAAGACAGTGCCTGCACAGTGTTTGTGGGGGTTGCCTCACCAGCCCATGTATCCTCTTCTGCTTCTTGTGTTGGATGTATTATAGTGTAATCCTGGAGCCTGACAAGGGAGAGGCTGGCATGCTGGGGGACGGCTGGAGATTTTTCTGCGTGCCAGAGAGGGTTTAAAGAGAGTTAGAGGAATGGAGGACTCAATGCTTTTTCTCAGAGGACCATTACTGTGACCTCAGTGGAGCTGGATGTGTGTCCCTTTTGCATCAAATCAGAGTTTCAACCTTTTTGTTATCAATGAAAAGACAACACTATGTTTAATCAGCAGCAATACAATGTTAAAGATGCATCTTCATCTCGCAGGGTTGGATTTTCATGCAGTATACTTCACAAACTAAAGGATCTTTACTTTAAATGTGACCAAAAACAGGAAGCGAATTACTCTTTTTTTTTTTCTTTTTTTTTTTTTTTTGCTGACTCGCATCATTTTTTTTACTGAGCTCATATTTGCTTTGATAATAAAACAAGGCCATATGTCCCTTTTTCCTGACTTCTCACGTGTAAATCCACAACACGTACAAACACATGCACATTTAAACTTTAGATTTGTTTTTAACCCGTGTCACCACTTTCTGGCATGCGCCAGCCTCAAAACTGGATTTAATTTGAGGTCTTAGATGTTGAGAGAGCATTTGCATGTTTTTAAGTAATAAATGAAGAGCACTTGAAAGATTGTGACTCAGCATGCACTCTGCTTAAAGGATTGCTGGTTGGATGCATTTTAGGAGCAGACACACATATATACACATTATACCTGACAGACTGGGACCTTATTTATGCTTTGTGCCATCTTAACCAGTTATTTTGATTCTTTGTAATTCGCTTCCTGTTCTGCATCATCTTTTCCCTTTCTGTCCAACCATGTCAAGACAAAAAAATGTTTGCACGCAATGAAATGCAATGCACATGTAGAAAAAAATTGAGGGGATGCGGGGGGGAGGGTGGGGGTTGTTTATAACCTCAAACCATGCTACAATTTCCATGGTGCTTTGTTTTACAGCTGTTGCAACTGTCCTCATTCGTGTGTTTTGAGAGAGCCATAGTTAAATGGAGTTTCTGTTTAAACAGAACATTGGACCTTGGATTACCAGCAAACCTGGCCTGGCAAGGCGGACATATTTTCAGTGCTGCTGCAAACACTGTGACATGCCAACCAGTCAGTCATAGGAAGACACCAGGAGTGGGGTTTGGACTTTTAACCACAAGGAACTGACAGTCCAGCTTGTGATGCGACTGGGTTCGCCGTGCGAATCGTCCCAGTTTATCTCCATTTCTTATTTCTATAGAGGTGTATTATTTTGTTATTTTATAAAATATCAACTTACGGTTGGTATGTTGGAGCAATGTCTCATTAGTGGGGGCCATTAAAGCAATGGGGGTGCCATAAAATTTAATTTTTGCCATTGGCCAGTTATGGAAAATGTGTATTCTTTGAGGTAAAGTGCAGTGCAAAGCTATGTCAGAAACCTCAGACATTTTCAAACTGTCTTTTAATAGACCCCTGCTGGATTTAGGTCTGACACATTCACTGCAGTACAACAGGCAATGTAAATCCTACAACAAAATGTACAAATGTTGCGAAGGAATGCAGCTGAGAATGACCAATCACTTAACGGCTTGATGCACAAGTTCAACATGACTGCGGTCTTTAAGATCACAAAACCATAACTGTGACAACTGGGGACACGTGGGATCCACTGAAGAACTTTTAAAGTCTGGTCTCCATCTGGCTCCTTCGCTGTTATGGATTTTAATGCTGTTGTGTCAGACCCTGCTGGAGATGGTTTCAGTTCTCCTGTATCTACCAGCCACCATCTAGCTGTAATATTTATTAGTCTTCATATATATATATATATGTATACAGGTTTCTTTCAGGTGACAGCAGTCTGTCGCCGCTTTGCCACTTTACTGTTTATGCAAGCAGGAGATTATATGCAATCATTGAACTGCCCCCCCCCCCCCGCCCCCCGCACCCATGCAATGTCTGTAACTATACCAGTCAGTCATATAAAGTGGATGTGGTGACTGTATAGTGATGAGTCCGCTAAGTCCAAATTAGAAAAATGTGTTTACCTTCAAACTTACTCACATTACTTTAACTTCTAGATATCTACAGTACGTTCATCTGTGCCTTGAGATAGAATAGAGGTGGATTGTCCCGACAACTTCAGACTTGCACCAAATTCTGCAGATAAATGACATGCATTACTGATTGTAAGGTTCAATTTTTTTTACTGTATATTTTTAACATTTGAGGGATTGTTGTATGGAACATTGTAAAACTATTTTGGTTCAAGTTGAGGAACTCTTCCCTGAGGGATATCAAGACAAGGTTCCCTGAGAATATGCTAGTTTTTCTTTCTTCTTCCGAATGCAACTTGAAAGTACCCTTTTAAAGAATATAGACCGCACCGCCCAAAAAGCTATGTCCTTTGGATTTGTCTGTCAGAGTCGCTGGGTGCAGCGCAGCCTCAGAAAGGATTGCCATGTGGCCTCTTGACGGCCACTGCCGGCTTTATGATAGAGCAAAAAACAGACCAGACGTGCTGTTTAGAGCTCTCTGCGCACATGCCAACACTCGATCATATAGTCCTTCCCTCTGTTATTGTTTCTACTACCACTCTTCTCATTTACCAAGAGGGAATGCCATATTTTCCACAACCTTTTCAACCAATTCCAGTTTTCCTTTTAGCATATCAGAGAAACCAACTGTCCCTCCTTCAGTCCTCTCTATTTCTCCGCATCCTCCTTGGATTCTCATTTCCTAAAAGGGAAAGCTGTGGTCTTTACCAGTGATGATATGTGTTGTTGGTCCAGAGAATTGTTTATTGGAGGCCAGAGACCTGTCACCAGATAATGATGGGCAGCTCCCTTGGTAGCCAAAAGGTCAGAGGTCACGGCTGCATCTAATCCTGTCTCTACGTCTTGACTCAGGGCTTCTAAATACAGGAGGGAGGACGACAGACAGCTTGGCAGTGATGTCCACGTTAGGGATAATTAAAACAGAGGAGGGTATCGCATATCATCCTGCCAGAGACGCACTTGGTTGTATATCGGTTGTTCCCAAATAAGAAGGCGCTGAATGACAAGTGAGCACGTGTGTTTGTCAGAGTTGTTATTTTGTTTTGTTTTGGAGGCTGACATCACTGTTGGTCAGGATTAGTGTGTGTGTGTAGCAACCAGGTGATGCAAGCGCTAACACCGATGCCCTCCTCAACCCTCTCCTGCACTTGCTGCCCCCCCCCCCCCATAAAGTTTCCTGTGTCACCTATTTTCCTCCGCCCATTAAATTACAGTCTACAGTTTCACCCGTCCTTACTATAGCCATACTGTTCAACCATTGCCATTTATTTGTCTGTCTTACATTCTACCGTCTTAAACCTTTCTCTCTCTCCTGTTACCCTGAAGAGAGGACTCCAGTCAGGGGTCCCAGAAGGAGCCCCCAGCTGTCGGAAACTGTAGGTTTTATGACGTGTCGGTGGGTTTCCCTCCTGGAGACCCGCTTCAAAGAAAGCAAATCTTTTTTAAGGTGCAAAGTGGAAACTCCATCCTCTGCTATGCACGCTTGCCTTTCTTCCTTACAAGGCCCCACAGTACACTAATACCACTGCTAACCCGACCTTACATCCACTCTCTCTGCCCACTGCTGCCCAAATGGACTCTTGTGTTGTGCCAGGATGAAGACCTGCACCTGGACTTGGATGTGTCCAATTGTGGCTATGGACAACATGCCATTACTCACATGTTATAGGTCTCATTTGTATCATTATGGATTGTGCTGACTAGACACGTGGGACTCAAGTGATGACTTTACAGGGTTCAAGACTTCTGTGGCTTTTGCTCCTCTCATCCTTGAGTGATGGCAGCTTTGCAAAAACATTGTTGAATCAGAGAATCTGGATGATGGCTGCTGTTAGAGTTTGAACCAAAAGGCCAAAAAAAGAGGTATTGAAGTTAAAGAGTGGAGAGAAAAGAGACTGCTTCTACTTTCTTCTTCCAGCGAAATAGTTAACAGAAAACCTCCAAAGCTCTGGTGGGGTATGGATAAAAATCCGTTATTTTCAAGTAATTGTTTTTTTCCCCCTTTTTTATAAAGTAGACTAGAATGTACTTAGTGGAGATTGGAGTTGCAAGGCAGAAATGGCTTTTGGGCAGCGAGCAGGCCCCTTGTCCTCAAAGGCCTCCATTGTGAGGCCAGGGTCATGGTGTCATTGAGTGTCGAAGGCTGTAATCCGCACTTAACCAGCACTTAACTTTAAGACCTCAAACGACTAATGCCCTCCCCTTATTCCCCTTTGTCAAAAAGTTTCCCTGCTTCCTCTTTTGTGTCCCAGAATGAAACTCGGTAGCTGTTTGCTGAATGTAATGTAGCCACATGTGTTTTTTTGCACCAGCCAAATTAGAAAAAACAAGTATTTAAGAATCATCTCACCAGATTAAGAAAGGACATTGTTGTACATTTGAACAACATTTCTCAGAGGTGTGGCACCCTGTTAAGCTGCATCTCAGCCTTTTAACATTGTGCCAAAATCATTCCACAGTATTTCCAGTTTACAGTGAGAGACAGTGCCAGTGTTTCCCCCAGATGGGTACCCTGTCCCTAAGATACTGAAATAGAGGGGAAATAATCAATTTGAGGGTTTTTTTCTGCTTACCTGTTTTTATTTCTTTGTTAAACAAAAGATGTCTTATATCAGATAGATTTTATTTAAGGAAAATCTTGTAATTTTGTAAAGTGGGCCTTATTATTGAAATATTTTAAGTATTTGTCATCTTGATTTTAAGAATGATATTTTTTTTTGCAAGATAATGTTTCTTCCTCATTGTTATAACACTCCTGGAGAGTTCTTCTTCCTGTATTTTGTGTTTTGTTATTTTAATGCAAGACATTTCTCACGACCCAGAGACACGGTGATACGCCGTGGATCAGAGAGAGACCATTTAATAGTAAGAGAGAGAGGGAGGGGGGGGCAGGATTGTGTCATAGTCATTGAAGAATGAGAGCTATGTGCGTTTTATCAGAGGCAAGTAGGTCCGCAGAGCTGAGTGGTTCGCCATGTGTCGCCCCCCTGTTTTTATCAGGAACCATCCAGCACTCCGGCCTCTGCTGCTCTGTGTGCTCCCTTGCTCATAAATTCAGGGTTTGTACATCTTCAGTGTTGTATGTTAGTAAGTGCAGCCAAAGAAAGACACGTAGAGGCCCTCAGACGCACATACATAAGTGTGTGTGTATGTGTATATATGTATATATACATACACACATGAACATAAACTAGTAGGAATAATCTCATAGGAACTAAAAAGATGTAACTGGAGCTCATCTCTCTTACACACACACACACAAGAATTTCAGGCCTGTACAATCATACCTTTGGGTTGGAACTGTTTGGTTTTGTCTTTTTAATTTGTGAGTGTTAATAAATGAATTTGTGTACAGAAGAAGGAGACGAACAGACAGAGGTGTCAAACACAAAAATGTATGTAATGAAATCAGATCAAAAGGGTTTTATGATTTATTCTTTTCTTGTCAGTGTGTCAGCAATGCGAGATGGACTGTTTAGGAAGGCTGTTTTTTTTTTGTTTTTTTTTGTTTTGTTTTTTTTTCCTTTTCATTTTTAGACTTAATACATTGTGCATGTTTTAACCTTACTGTGGCTGGCGCACTCTGCATGTAGGTCTCTTGAAGCTGCCAACTGTACAGCAGACCATATGTATTCCAATAAAAATAAAAAACGAACCTGTTTGTAACACGTCTCCCAAGTTGGAACATGTGTGTGAGCAGAGCTGATTCTGAGTAAAAGGCAACCATGTATGTTAATCTCTTTTATGCCTTTTGTTGAACAAGCTCAGCAAGTTTTGATTTCATAGCGGTGCACCCTCTGTACGTGTGTGTGTGTGTGTGTGTGTGTGTGTGTGTGTCTCTTTGTGAACTCTGTCCAATCCCCTGGTTTGTTCAGAGAGAGAGAGAGAGAGCGCAGCAGCTGACGGTATGCAAAATAAGCAGGCAGACAAATGAGGCAAATTGGTCAGGTACAAAGAGGAAAACCACAAGCTGTTGTGGAATGCAAAGTCAGCACACACAACTTTCTCTTAAACAGCTACACCTCCGCTTTGTGAACGCCAGCAGTTCTTTTTTCCCCCGCAACTTCTGGTTTCTTTAAATAATCCATCACAATCTGCACTGTATACTTTTAATAACCACAGTCTTGATTCTCAGGTTCAGTTATTTTTATGAACCATCGGTGTGATGCTCAGTGCATTTCAGGAGTTTTAATTTTACCCACTTCATCTCGAGTTGCCTGGTAATTTCCTACATTTCCCAGAACAGCTGTGTACTCCTGAGGACAGGCCTGAACGTGTTGCATTCAGCTGCATGGCTTTAATGTGAGGGTGTAGAGAGTAATACTAATAGATTAAGAGATCAAAACTTTCCAGTGAAGAACAAATTATCTCTGGTGCAGTGCATTCTGGTCTATTGAGGCATTCTTCCTCCTTGTGGATTTCAAAATGGCATTTCAAGTCCAAGTGAATGATGTCATTTATATATATCTTTATAGAGCTTTATAAAGCACAAATAAATAGATATTTATAGAGATATTTATATTAAGTTCCCTTGACCAATTTGAAATATTCTGCCACCAATGTGAAATTCACTTATTCATGAACATGTGTCCCACTTAAATTTTCATTTCTTGTTCCACTTAATTTTGCCATTTCACTTGCATTAACAGTTTAATCCCATCATACTTCATGGTGTCACAAGATGCTTTTAGAAAGTCGCAGTAATGTGGGGAATTTCACAACCACTACAAGCCACAGTGGTAGAAGAAGTGCTCAGATCATTTAAGTTAAGGTATTTTCCTGTGAGCAGAACTGAAAGTATAAAAGCATCAATCCAGGCTTTTTCACTGAAGACATTTTGACATTTCACAGTAGGGAAAACACAGGTACAGACGATAACATTAATTATGGCTGAAGTCTGTGTAGCTGCTTTGGTTTCAGGGTAGTAACACCTACGCTTTTCCTACTAATGTGCGGTGAAAAAGGCCTATTTATAATCATGAATGTTTGCAGCCTCAAGGCGTCATGTAATTTTTAACTTGCAAGAAAAGAATGAAGAGAAGGCCTCCTTTTCTTTGTGGGGGGTGTCTTTGAGGGTCAGGGTTTAATGCTGTCTCCTGCTTGTGTGTTTTAATCTGTCCTAAATTCATATGTGGGTGGGGTGGAGGTGCCTGTTTGGACCCTGGTGCTCCTGAGCTTCGGCACTGATGCTTGACCTGAATTAGTGTTGTCAAGTCAACCATATGACTCAGTGGCACTCCAGGCAAGTGGAGGAGTGAGAGAGCTGCCTACAACAGGTGATGAGGATGAGGAGGATGTTGAGCTAGAGCTTGCAGCATTGAATAACTAGAAGTGACACATCCTTGATGATTGAGCATGTAATGTGGGGTGTTATGTAATTTACTGCCAATAACATTGTACAGTGACTAACATTTCTTGATTTTTATCTAACATTTGTTTGTTATGTATGATGACAGCATGTGGGAGGGTGTTTGTACCTGTGAGTTTGCATTCCTCCTCCTCACACCTCTGAATCACAAACCTGCTGCAGATGTGCTCAGGCATGTCTTTTATAACTCCTTATCTTGACTTTGTGTGTCTCTCCCTATCGAGTAATCAGTTGATGTGGGCTTACTTGAGACTATTATGGAAAATACTCTCACCAGATGACAGTTAGGCTTACACACTGCTCAGAGCCATACGGTTTAGCAGGGAGGTGAAAATACCCCAAGTGCTGCAGTCCAAAACCTCAGCTCAAATTACTGTTGTTACATCAAACATCTTCTTTGGTCACGATAATAATAACCGCAGCTCTGGGGGAAAAACAAGGCCCGTGACGCTGAAAGCGCATGGAAACAGAGGGGGCATGGAGCCCTGGAACACGACTCCATAGAAAAAAAGCTCATAGCTCATGGTTGACCCCCCCCTCTCTCCCTCAAATTCATCAAATCCCCCACTCTGTGGAGCTGGTGCCAGAGACCCTCATCTCTCCCTCACAGATACAGTACCACAGACCCTGGAAAGCAGCCAGACCTGCAATGAGGGAGGGTCGTAGGGAGGTCAGAGTAGGAGCAGCCATGTTCTTTTTGCACATGCCTGTAAAAAAATCTACACTTTTCAAAGAGGTGATAATTTGTAACAGTGGATCTGTTCACTATTCAGTTCCATCTTAATAGATTGAGGAAGAAAGACACTGATTTCAATATGCAATTTCTGTCTTCTTTTAATAACAAAAACAACTGACAATATAAAAAAGTGTGGGACGACAGTATGTGATAATAACCATAACAATACTTAATGCTATGGCAACAAAAACATTCACAATTCTTTCAACAAACATCTTTTTTTAGCTTGTAATAAAAACTATTTTCACTAGTCTCTGCAACCTAAATAATATAAATTAAATTTAGGAGGCACACAACTACAATTTTTTTCTTTTTTTAAACCTTAAGACAACCGAGACAGGCCTCTGGAATGACACCAATGGGAAATGACTATTGTTTATCTGCCTTTTTATGTCCGGTTTGAGGTCGTGTGTACATTTTTCAGCCATTCTTAATGTTCAGACAGGGGCATATAAATATATGTTGGGATCTGCAAATAAACTCCACATGGATTCATATACACTGAAACACTCCCAAGTACCAAAAGTAAAGCCATGCTTCTGTTTTTAAGACTGGAAAAATCACATTTATAAAGCCTTAGATTAATTATTACATTAGTATGTAATAAAAACAACATTTAGTCATCATGCTTCAGCATATCTCAGTCTGTAGATCTGTCTGTTAGTCAAATGTAGTTATAGTGTATGTATATTCACAGATATTGCTGGGAAGAACTGAAATACTCAATTCAACATTATTGTGACTCATCTGAGCAAAGGCAAAGTCGTTTCAGTAAATTCCAAAATCTTCCACGTACAGAAATGTCAACAGTAGATGGTTTGTGTTTTTCTCGTGTTGTTGGTCAGTCCTGGACAGTCCTGAGTTAACAGGAAACTGGCAGAGGCCTCTCAGATGCTCGGGGTGGGCTGAGCCTGCTGAGGGTTGCTAGCGGCTGTAGGGGTGGCCTGTCGGGGAAGTGTGTACATGGCACCGAGAAACTGATCTGCGATGCGTCCTGCCTCGCGGAGCCCGCTAAGCAGGGCGCCGTGAACTGTGGCTGGGTAGTTCCTGATGGTGTGCTCTCCGGCGAAGAACAGACGAGGCACGGGCTGAGGGGGGAGGGAGAAGAGATCGATGTTAGATCGTCCCAACACAAGAAATTAAAAGAAAACAGAGGAGAAGTTAACTGCCAGATCTCATCAGTTAACGCATAAATATGACTTGTTCACATCAATCAGCACGCCAACACTGAAACAGCCAAAAAAAACATCTGCTCTGCTTTGGTTTGGTTGAATATTTTGGGCAGGCTCACATGCCATCTCTCTGTCGCTTTCTCACACACATAGATTTCTCACTTCCCCCCAAAAGCCTCCTTTTCTTGTTTGCATGCTCACCTGCGAGGCTCCTGGGATGGCAGGGCCAGGTGTGATGGGCTGTGCCATCAGATCGTAGTCGTTACCCGAAGAACCTGCTGCAACATACGAGTAGGAGCCCCGTGCCCAGGGGTCAGCACGCCAGCGAGTGACCACGGTTTCCTTTGGCTGCCATGACAACAAACAACGACAGCAACACAAACACAAAGGATTTTTAGGGTTTTCCATTCTGATATCAGAGACCTGTAAACAGCTGGATGGTGAGCAGTTCCAACGCTGGCTTCCATGCATATGATTTTACCCCATTTGAAACCATAAGCAAATGATTTATAATGACGGGTGGTTTGGATACGACTCTGCTTGTGAGTGCCTTTCACATATGCTATGCAGTGTGAAGCTGTGCTGGTTGTGGGGGTCAATTCATGAACGAACTTGACATTCCACTTAAAGTACTGGAAAAACCAGAGAAAACCCTAATGATGAAGATAATCCACCACTGTTTCTATGTAAACAACAGACATAATGAAGCCGTATATGAACAGAACTAGTACTATGTCAAATTATGAGGATAGTTTTTATATACTGTTATGATATTGGTTATCTATGTTAAACATGGTCAAAGTTCCAAAACTTGAAGTTAACATATGTAGAAATACTTCCTGCAACTCAAAAGTGAAGAATTCAACCTCCTCTGAATGCTTTATTTGTTGTGTTTTTTTCTACCTTACCAACTAGCTAATGTCAGATTGTCGCACGTGCCCATAACCAGCATTTCATAGCTTTGGTTGCTAATATTTTGCCATGTGTTGTTTGCATTGTTTACATTTCAGATCAGATTACAGACGTATTTGAGAAGTTACCATTTTGAGTAAAGAATGAGGAAAAAAAGATAATATGTTTCATGGTATGTTTATGTAGCCTCCTGAGCAGCCAGAAGTCAGCTGTGATGAAGCTTCCAAAAGCTAACTAATGAGAACAAAGTAGTCTCAATGGGAGGAGGACCTTAAAGAAACAGAATCTAAAACGGCCTGTTTCAGACAGCGGCTGAACTAAGCAGTTGCATTAAGAGCCAGTATAAGATAAAAAAGGATTTTTAAAAAATGTGGTCCTGCAAAGCTACTGTAGTGGTGTCCCAGAATAAAAATATAGAGGTACAAGTTAGTACTTAAAGTAAAAGATGGACACCCTAACATCTATTGAAAATAAGAAAATGTGTCTGTTTTTAACATATAATACACAGATGTGTATACCTGTGGTACAGCACTGCTTCCAAATATTCCTTTAAGAATGGCCAGGCAGCGTCCGACAATGACATCATCACTGATGTTCTCCATGATGCCAGCAGCCTCACCGGCCATCAGAGCGAGTAGGATCGGGGCTGACGAAGGGAAAAAAAGTCACATTTGTTATAGACTAACCGGGAATATATGAAAAGGAAATGTTCCAGTGATATGGCATCCCTGTGCATACTTTATCTATTCATTATAAGTTAACATGGCATCATTTTAAGAAGTGCTGCAAGATTAATGGTTTCAAGAATTATGCAGACAACATCAAAAGCAACAATTGCAGCTTAAGCTCCAAGTAATCCTTGTCACCTTTGTAGAGGTTCCAGAAGAGGAATAGTTCGCCTCGACTTGCTGTGGTGGAGCCAACGTGACCAAACAGGTTGACACTGGGATCCCAGAACACACGGTCAAAACACAACACCACCTTTAGGAAGGGAGCAACACAGAAATAATAATTTGCACAACATTCAAATCATTCATTTTCATCAATTGCTCAAACAGGCAGTGAGATGTATCTCACAGTGAATGGTAGAGCTCCCTCTGTTGGAGACAGCAGTAGTAGCAGCTGATATTGCATAATAATGCAGTATTCTCTATTGCAGCAGAATTAAGAGATAAACTACTGTGCTGCAGATGATGCTGGGGGGGTGGGGGGCTGGTGGGTCAAAAGTGAGGCAAAATGAGCACTCTGATCGGATTACAAATGCAATGCCAAAAACTAAAAATTCTTTCATTCGCACACCAACAGGCTCCGACTCCCTCTCCATCCTCCTTTTGATCAAAGAGCCAGGATGAACAACAAAAGCTTTTCTCTCTGCAAACTTCACCTTTACTGATTTATCAAAGATAAAAGAAGACAGAAAGAGGGGGAGGGACAATCTGTGGAATAACTGCAGGGATGCTGATGTAGCACCTAATAGAAAAATAATACATAAACCTTCAGGGAATATACTCAGATTCTGACTGCTCATCAACTATTGTCCCGGAGGAGGAGTCCAACAGCTGAAGGTCAAGTTGTCCGCATAAGGACACTGCAGCAGAAATAACAGCAGGAGATCCCTAAAGGGACCAAAACCTCTATTCTGCCGTAAATATGCTGCATTATTAAAAATGTAAGTATGAACATGATGACTCATTTGAAGACTGTGGAGTAGAAGGGTGAGGGGATTCAGGATTCAGATCTCAGGCCTTCCACAAGTTCAGGATTTTGCGACTAAAATCTAATCTCCTGTAGCTGGAGCTGGTTAGGGAGAGGAGGAAGGAAAGAAGGAGTTTGTTCTGATGTAGCCAAAGCACTGTATGTTTATCGAGACCTTGTTGAGGTTGCCGAAGCCCATCCTCTGTATAGCAGCTGTCTTCCACTCGGGCAGCGGGGGAACAAATTGCACCGCCGGCGGCTGCTGCTTCAGTACACCAAGCGGCAAGGTGCACAGCACAGCGTCACATTTATAGATAAAGGTCTGGGTCGTGGAGCGAGTGTTGACAGCGATCACCTCACAGCCTGGAGAATGAACAAATAAATGTCTGGTTAATATACATTTACATCTGTATGGACACTGATTCAGCACGAGTAATCCTGCGCACATACCGGAGGCTGTGTATCGGACCTGACGCACTGCTGTGTTAAGTTTGATGTCTAGGCCCTCGGCCAGAGCCACGGGCACACACGAGTAGCCATTCCTCACTGTCAGGTGGCTGCCGGTGAACTCAAAGTCATCGTCCTGTGGATTAATAAACATTCTGTCACTTCAGCAGCACAATGAACTTCCTAATGCAATAAAGCATTGGAACACAAGTCTGTATCTGTTTTAACTCTGTGTATATGTATATTGTTTTGTCCTTGTATTGTCTTGTGTTTTGTTTTTGTTGATATGGACCTGCAGATGTGTCCCAAAATAAAGTTTTATTGAAAAGAATGACAGAAGTGTTTCATAGTTGAATAAGCAGTGACCAACACGGGATTGAAAGAGGCCTTTGCTGTGCAAGACAACTGTCAGGACTGCACAGTTAAGACATTTCACAGTGGGTACATGTATATACCTGATCCCAGTGCTTGAGAGAGAGGGTGGAGAGAGGCGTAGCGTTGGCAAACTCCAAGTTGGCAAAGTGCCAGTCTAGGATCTGCCTGTCCCTGGATGACAGGTAAACATCACTGTGGGAAAAGAAAGTAAAGAGGGGAGGTGAGACAGAGAGAAACACACAGTAATATATCCTGACAGCTACTGAGACAGAAGGAGGACCGGTTTACTCAAGCACAAGCTGAAAAAGCTAAACATAATAATACATAATATAGGCACATAACAATTATTATTAAACTATTAAAAACTATAACATGAGCACAGGACATAGCACAGGTAAACAGCTGTTGCTAAGGGCTGCATTACTCCAACAATTATTTTTATCACCAATTTAGCACTGTTTTCACTCCACACATACAAGCTAATATTGCTTCAAAATGGCAACATGACATAGAAAAATGAATAACAGTATTCCTCTGGAGATCTGCAGTTACGTCACCGGCTGCAACAAGCTGCTGTTGCTGCTTCTGTTTCTGACTGGATTCATATGATTTAATCATGGTGTTTTGTGACCATATTGGATCAGGAATATGGTGTGTGTAAATACTGTAAATATGGACCATATATGTCACTGCATTTTAAGTGAAACGAAACCAAAAAAACAGCGGAACTGTGAAGCAGTGAGTTACCTGGGTGGATTAGCTTCCAGCTCCTGCAGCTTCTCCTCCAGCTTCACCTGCATCTCCACCAACTCATCATACTCCTACACAGAGACAAGAAATAAAGCAGGGAGATGTGACTGCATGTCTATATTTCATATCCATACAGTAACACAGCTGCTGGAAAATACTGATATAATATTTACTTAATTTTTATAGTTATTATGATATGTTATTTATCACAATTAAAAGTTCTGTTAAAATAAAATTTAAATGAACTAATTAAAACTTCATGAAAAACTGCTATTAAATATCACATCAACAACTTGACAATTTTAAACTACAGCTAACAATTATGATTCATTTCAATGTTACAATACTACTATTGTGCCATGATTTCAGCATTAAAGCTGCAGTTGATAACTTTGAGGAGAGAGAGGGCTTAGCATCAAATTTGAAGAAGTACAACTTTCAGATCCCTCCCCCTCCCTCTCTGCTGCACTCCTGTCCTGCCTCCAAAGTCCCTCCCCCAGAGGAGGCTGACGTGCGCGCGACCATGGATGTGCACGCGATCGGTAATACATGAACTACACTCCACACAGCTAGATATAAAACGCTTTACAGTAACTTTCACATGGCTCTACCTTACCTAGAAACTCAGAGACATGAGCTTGACTGAGCTGAGGAGGAAGGGGGAGGGGGCTGTGAGGAGGAAGGGGTAGGGGGCTGTGTGCATGAGCAGTGATTGACAGCTGTCAGACACTCCACAGACACAATCCTGGCTCTGATTGGGTCTTTTTGTCTGGTCACGGTGGATTTGCAGTAGGAGCAGTAGGTGGGGCTAAATGAGGCCTCTTTTTTTTTTTTTTTTTTACAGATTACTAGTTTCATGTAATGCTGTCTTTACATAGTGACAGTCTTAGCAAATATGACAAAACGTTACTTTTATAAGACCAACTGCAGCTTTAAGCATGTAAAAGGATTCCAAATAACGCTAAAAAGCCATCACACTGAATTTTAAGGAAATGGTGACGTATCTAGTGAGGTGAGAAGAAAAATTGGCATGCGTGTGTGTGTGTGTACACACCCAGATGTTTCAGGTCATCTAGAAAGGACAAGCAGCTTAGACAAAAAGGGCTGACTCAACCTGTTCATCAGTACACCACAATAGAAATAACTACGACAGCAGCACAGAGTCTGGTAATACCACCTACCTCGCCAGACCTTGTATAGAGCTTCACTGAGGCAAGCCGAGAAACTTTTAACATCTTAATGATGCCTCCAGGCTAGCAAGCTGACCTGGGAAAATACTAAAAACAGCAAGAATACTGGAAAAATATCCTGACGCAGCCATCCCTCCTTACTGGCCTTAAAATCTTGTTATATGGTGTAGTCATGCATGTCATGTGCAAACACACAACCTCCTAAATTACTCTGTCTTGCTGGAAATGTGTGTGTGTGTGTGTGTGTGTGTGTGTGTATCTGCATACATAAAGACAGTCAGACCGTGATTCAAGACCTTGAAGTGGTTTCTCAGACGGCGGATGGACAGCAGACAAATGCAGCGCAGACACCAGCTGTGTTTAAACCAACTAAAACCTCCTTCTAAAATACACATAGCAGTAGTAGAGGTGATTTATCCGCACCAAAAATAAAACAGCAGCACTGGCTCTAATAATACATCCTATCAAGGCATTAAACCACTTAAACATAGCCTGTCTGGTTTACTTAGATAGCGCCTTACAGCTTTAAAATTCTGTGAGGCACCCACCCTGACCTACTAGTCCATAAAATATGCCTTTTACATGCTAACTCCTTGCCAGTATTATAATACTGTTACAAATTACTCAATCTTTAAGTCCAATCATATCCTTAAGAACAAAGACAAAGATTCTGTCCTGCAAATTGTGGTGGTCATCCTCCTGACCTCTGGAAACACCTACTAATCAACCCATGAAATTTAATAATGATTTGAAGTAGTTCAAACTTGAGCAAAAGCAAACACAGACACTATGTAATACCCACAACACCACAAACACAGTTGAAAATAGTTCCATTTTAAACTTAACTGCTTTGACTAGAGTATTTTAACTCGTGCAGTCTTATTTCTGCTCGGTCTAAGACATCAGAGAGAGTAATGAAAGTATCACAAAAGGAAACTCTTCTAGAAAACAATCCGTCAACATTACTGGTCTGCAGCTAAATGGTGTCTGGGCTCACTTTGCACAGTGCGGTGAGGTCGCGGTGCTTGCTCTTCACCAGGAACTCGGCTGTGATATCTCTGGGTGGCTTGACTTCACTGGCCTCTTTATACTGCTGGTGGAGCTCTTTAACTCTTTCCTTGGTGGTCACCATCTGAAAGAAAAGGGAAAAGAAAAAGAGAGAGGGAAGGAGATAAAGAGAGTCAGAGGAAGGAAGTTGTGTGTCATGATGGTGGATGAAGGAAACAGGTGTGTATAAATAAGGCAGAATTAACTAGAAACAATTTGGTTTTGCTTTTCCGCTTTCTACAATCTGGATTTGTTCCAATCAGCATATGAGTCAACCGAGTGGTGTTCCAGTCTCAAGCCAATTTTTCTTAACATAACAGCACTTTGACGGCACCTTCAGATGTGTCTGCCTAATACTAAAAGTCTATTCCATCTATTACCTCTCCCAGTAAATCAATAAAGCAACTGATAGATGTTTGCCAAATTTCAATGGGACTTTATGTTCAGCAATTCAGATTTTTTTGGCCTTTTTCCCCACCAACCAATATGACAAAGAACTCAGAAGTGGACAATGAAAAAGTCATCACCACAATTCCAGGTTTTCCCCTTTAAGTAGCCTTTAAAGTAATTGGTAAATGTTTGAGGAAATGTGATTGTTTCCTCCCCGAGAGTCAGATAAGAAAATTGATACCACTCATGTCTGTACGGTAAATATGAAACTAATCTGGAGTCTTGTCACCATGAGTCAGAGGAGAGAGAGGGAAGGGGTCAACTTATTAACCACGTTGAATGCGATATGATGTTGAATTCTCACCTTGTTGAGAAGATCCCTGAGATCTTCCTGCGTCTTCACAATCTTCTTCCAGTGTTCTATCTGCTCATCCTTCACATGCTTCTCCTGCAGCCTAAACAAACACACGATTTCTGTATTTTTGTGCATCTCTACATACACATCTCTTCTTTAGGTAAACATGTGCAGGATACATCTGTCACCATCTCCTGTGTGTGTGTGTGTACTGTACTCACTGTATGACCACCTCCAGGGCCTGTCCCAGAGAAACTGGTTTGTTGTTGAGGAAGTTAAAGTCCAGCTGGTGGCTGAGGTAGGAGGTGGCCTCTAACAATCTGTTGAATTCTTGCTCTACCATCTCATCTTTTTCTTTTGGCACCTGGACACACATATTCAACAAAGACACCAGGGGATCAGTCACACTTAGTACAGCAGAAATTAAGTCTACAAAAAAATTAAAATAACAAATTGACAATACAAAAAAACATACCAGATTCAACTACAGCTAAAAACACATTACTTTTTAAATACACTGTATCATAACTTGTTCAAAAAGCAGAATTTCTCTAAAAATCTTAATGGTGTTTATACGTCACTCCATAATTTGACTTTTAACACAATGTTGATAGTATAAATTAAAGTCATTGCCCTTCAAAGACACTTCCAAACATTTCATGTCTTTATAAACATGCAGTAAAAAACTTAAAACATGCTTCAAAAATCACTTAATATAGAAACCATGCTAGAATATAAGCAGTTTTGTAGAAAATGCATTACTAAAACACTTAGGCTGTTAAGGAAAAATACACACTTGTGGAATTAGATTTGAACAGAGCAGTAACATATTTGACTAATAATTCTTATGTCTACAAGCTATCATCTAGCCACTAGTGTTATCAGATTAATTAGTAGTATTTATGGAGAAATGTCTAAAGCCTAATATTAATTCAAAACAGAGTAATCCTATATTTTAGGCATTAAACAAACTCATTTGTTCTCTTAAATAAAAAGAAAGGTGAGGTTTGTTTTGCAGGTGCTTTTCTAGAAGATGATGTTTAGACATGAGCTGCTTATTTGTTTTTGTATTTGTTTTCTGCATGGACAGTAAATGGTCAGTAAACCAGAGTTAAATTAAATGGATGGAGCTGAAAGGTCTTTTAAAAGTGACTCTTAATTAGATAAAGAATATATTATGTAAATGAACCAATACATACACTCGTGCACCGTTCACCCTTTTGTAGTTGAACATGGAAGGGTTTGAGAAGACAAGGAGGGAGAGGGGAGAGAGAGAGAACATATTAAGTAAGCACAACTTTAACCTCAAACAGGTTTGCACAAAAAGTAAAACATATACATTTAATTTGTCTTTTCCTGCAGGGGAGGAAACCAGTTACACATGATGTGGACGCTTCAAGAGCCCTGCTTGCTAGTATTTAGTTCAATGGAAGTGCCCTGAACGTGAACCTAAACATCCTAACTACTGTTGCTGCCACTTGACGGACCAAACAAAAAAAATTAGAGGGGGAAAAAACACTGATTATTTCCAATTTAATGACATTAGGGTTATATCCGTTTTCTAGTCAGCTCTGTGCTGAAAGGAAGCGGAGCTGTTGTTGATGACATGCAATGGTAAGCAGTTAAGTGAATCCACAATCCCTTTTACTGGGGCTCAGAGAATGCCAGATCCCAGCCTGAGGACAACAACCGGCTTGGAGAACAGCTATAAACCTAAACACAGGGCACTTCAGGGAACTTGTGTGCACACATAATCATCTTCTGTTAAAGGAAGTAAACAACACAAGGTCTTGGTTTCAAAAATGTAATTTGGATACACGTATTTAATGCAGCTGCACTGACGTGATGGATGGTTATTCTTGAGGTTAGCTGTTTGGGAGAGAACTTTACCTAATATAGCGCTAAAAAAATGTCAGTGTGACTGAAGCAGGCGGATATGTTTTCATGCATCAGCTGGCTACAGCAAATCACATGCATGCCTCTGCTACCATTAGCCTCTTGCCATCTATCAACCTATGAAGTTTGTTCTTGGCTTAACAAGAAAACCCAATTATTTTGGCAATCATACGTTTTATTTAGAATTATACATGTAACCATCTTGTTGAATATGAGAATGAAGTGAGGAGTTTGGCTATAGCAGGATAATGGATGAGAGGCAACACAGTTCACTGGGACATGTAGTTATACTCACAGCCTGGCCGTTGGCCTCATACAGTGGACATTTCTGTTTGATCTTAGCCAGCTCCATGTTAACCTGCTTACTGATCACTGCCATGGGATTCCCTCCTGAACAAGCACACACACAAAATGAATAGTGACACAGTATTTATATGGACAATATCACCCTCTACAGGTGGATCTTACTAATTGAATCTATGTGGGAAAATGGCTCAGTTGAAGCATTAAACCAAACTAAAAGGCTACAGGATGCTTTGACTCAGTGTTGTGAGTGATGTCACTATTCACAAAACAAAACAAAACAAAACATGATCTGAATCTTACCCAGGCCTGTCACCACCATGGCCCCCAGATCAGCAACATAATTGCCCTTTCTAAATGTGGCCACTCTGCCTCCAACCCGGTCCTGTATGGGGGGGGGGGGGGGTTGTAAAATGTTGTCACATGGTACACTTTCTTTATAGAATGCAAGATAGATTAGGTCACTATTAGTAAGCAAATGAGCACATAGAAAACAGTTCAATCATAATACATTCAGTGATTAGATGGTGTCACTAATTTGTTATTAAATACAAAATAACAGTACATGTTTTACAATTTAAATCATTTATAACTGGTTAAGAAAATGTGGCAAAATCACTGAAGGATAAATGGTCCAGTTATATGTGAAAGAACAGATTTATAAGAAGCCGTTAGTGACTTACCCTGGCCTCCAATACTGTAACATCCATCCCAAAACTCTGCAGCTGTCGAGCTGCTGCAAGGCCAGACACACCTCCACCAATGACGATAACCTTCCCAGTCTTCTTAGCTGCAAAAACAAGCATGGAGAGCAGGAATTGAGCATTATAACAACACTGATCATTCTAAGATCGATGTCTCTGAATTAAATTGTCTACAAGACTGAGAACTCACTGGGTAAAGGCTTGACCCTCTTGTAGATGCCAAAGTTAATGAGGCCATGCCTTTCAAGGTAGCTATGTATCCTGTGGACCAGCATGGCATCACCTTAATAGAAAAAAGTGCATTAAATCTCAATTTCTACAAGATTTCTTAGAAAAAAGAATATTACGGTTTCATTTAATGACCTACTGTTGTATGGAGCTTCAAGTTGCTGTGCTGTGGCCTCAAAGGTTAGCTGGATCTTAGGGTTGTCCAGCCACAGTTGGAGCTGCATGTGGTTGATATTTATTAAAATACAGTATTGTTTATAAACAATTATCCTTGTTTTGAAGACGTAGCAATGCATGTAAATGTTCACTTACTGTACGGTTGCGAATGTAGAGAAAAACTTTCTGAGTCTGTTGAGGGCCGCTGATGATGTCAGGGAAGCAAGCGGCCTCCTGGGACGTCATACGATCATGAGGGAGACGGCTCTGAAAAGCAGCTCCTTCCACACCTAAAAAGCAAAATGTTATCATTCTGTTAACACTGACTTCATCTCCAAAAGGTTATTCTTGGTTTTTGGTAGTTGATGACAGATGACATTTAGGAGAGTTGATTTTATTTCACTTCTTTGACATAATCCTCCATCAACATTCAGACTCACCAGATGGTTCTTCTGGTTCGCTGTCATTCTCCTCCTCTGGAGGGGGAGGCGGAGGAGGGATGACCTGCTTCCTCTCTTTTTCTGCCTTGGCGTTCCTCTCCTCTTCAGAGTAATATTCGTCCTCAGACAGATTGGCCAGGCTCTCGTCCATCTCGCGGTACTCCACCTGCAACAATAGGCACAATAAAAGCATCATTAAAACCACATCCTTCAATGGCTGAAAGTTTCTCATCTCACTTGAAAGTACGGAAGCTTTTCCAGGCATAAGAAACCAATACCATGTGCGTCAATCTGCAATGAAAAGAAATGCTTTTTTTTTTTTTTTACAGACACATGCAAGTGAAAACCTGCACCTGAAGTTTCAATGATGATGCATGTCTTGATAGTTTAGTCAAAGAAATGATCTGAATTTAGTGAATTCTGCCACTGCCAAACAAAACCTTCATTATTTGTTAGCTTGTTTAATGCTTCCCTCTCGTCGCGTACAGGAAACAACACCCTAAAATGTTTACTTTTGCTCGCTTGCGTCGACTCGTCCTGCGGACTTCAGCTGAGTCCTGATCTGCCCCCCCAGGGCCTGCTTGGTGGGGCAAAGGGGCTCCACCAGGCTCCCCACTGGGGGATGACCTTTCTTTCTTCTTTACTTCCATAACTCCTGCAGCTGAGGCTGAAGTACCAGTCTGTGCATCAGAAACCTGGGGCCTATCCCCTCCTGCTGCTCCTGCAGTAGACGAAGAGGAGGAGGAAGAGGAGCCAGCATCTGACTTCTTACTGGACAGCATCATGGAGGATGTCGGAGGCCTCTCCTGAACAAAAGAGGGTGACAGAAATGTGATGAAACCCATCAAAATTAAACAATCAATAGCCAAGTAATTAAATAAATAGGAATGGCGGAAATTTAGATGTTGAAAATAGTATAACCAATGATAAAGGACAGCAAGATATTTCTAAAAGAAAAAATGAAAATGATGAAGTGTGCCTGCTGAAAAACAAACAAATTAACAAAGAAGAAAAAAATCAAACAAACAAACAAACAAACTATTTGAAATGTGTGATCTCAGTTATGACACTGTGGTATTCCCAATTGAAAATAGGACACAGACTTATTTGAAAACAATAACCTACAATACGGCAGGGGGTAGAAAATGTATGCCAAATCTCTCACTCTTAAAGTATTTCGAGACCTTAGTCACAATCTCTACTGGTGTCATTTACAGTGATGGATTCTTTATAGCTACCTTACATTAAACCCCTTTGTGTAAACTGGGCACTTCACCTTTGGGGACGATAAATCCACCTGCTGACCACCACCAAATATAATAAAGCTTAGGGAGACATCATCATCATCCAAAACTGTTCAACTTTAGATGATTTAAGTAACTGTAGTTAACTGTGCGTGAATGTCATGATTTTATGAAATGAGGGCTCCATGGTACAGTAACCTTTTCTTGTTTTACCCATTTCTCCGTGCACCGGGTAATATCCATTCAAACACTAAGAAATGAAGACAGAACCAGAAATATGATTACGAACAGGACCAACTAAACAAAAAAAGCGTTGGCCTTTTACATTATATATCCACGATTACACTAGACATTTACAACTGTGAATAAATATAGTATGAATTACACAATGGGATCGGGTGAATTGTGTTTCATTGTCGTTTACCCTTTAAAATGTTATTGTAGGAGTCAATATTGTTTGTAAATCAAACTCTACAAAACTGGTAACACCGAGAGTGGCCCTGGCACTTTTTAATACATTTATCTAATAGTCAGGAACCCCTTTCGTAATGTAAAGACGAATAAAAGCCGGTTGTAGTCCAACATAAACAGATGGCTAGCGATAATTGCACAGCTAGCAGCAGAGTGGCTACCTACGTTAGCTTGCGTTAGCTAACGGTAGCTTTCTGCATAACGCCGACTTAAATTAAACATATTAGGATATAAAAACGTGAGCGTTTTAATTTCAGTTCAACACACGATGTACTTGAAATAGAGTTGAATCGCTTCTATGTGTTTTTCCATTTAAACTTCCCCCTACGAGACCATGCTACGTTAGCTAACGCTGCTAACAATGAGACCCCCCGGGCTAGCACCAGCAGTGGCACACAGTAGCAGGTGCGACTTGGGAGGGAAAAAAACAGTCGGCTTCGTTTGACGAAGGTGTATCGATACAGTTCAAGCACACTTCCCTGCATGCGGGAGCGTTGTTTTAAGAAATAAAAGCATACGCGAATTATTAAAAATATTAATAATACCTCTCAATCCCCCGAAGATGTCAACACAAAGACGGCACCGTAGCAGGTCTCCTTTCAATGAACTCCTTGCTGATTGGCTGATCGCAAACATGACCCAATCCCATATTGTTAGATAATTGGTTGAGATAAATGTCAATCCAAAAATGAAGGCGGGACTTATTGGTTATATAGCTGCTTGATTAAAACAAATATCTTCATTGTTTTAAAGTAAAATAGGGGGAAATAATCTGGGTTTGGATTTTCTTTTGTTGCTGATCAGGATTCGGCATTTACTTCAGGTTTATATTCCGTTTACTCGTGTAGAAATAAAAAGACTGATCCCAGATCCGGGCATATCAGCCCTGCAGACAAACTGACGTCAGCTAGGGAGACAAACAGGATGGGTGGGTGAAGTGAAGGCAGGCAGGTAAAGGTGATTTGCTCATTTCTCAGGGAAGCATACCGATGTTTTGTTGCCTCTCCTTCGTTTCTCCATTTTGAGCTGACTGCATGTAAGTAACACTTAAAATCGACATGTAAATCGCAAATTTACACGTTTGTACCTTTTATAGCTAGAAACAGTCCTCCTAAGCAGTGATTTTTCTTTTACAGCGGGTGTGAAGTAATTTCTCTGGTCTGTGTTTGTTTCAACTTTATCTGGGTGTTGCTGCAGTTAACTCTCTAGATGTGTGTGTGTGATATGAAGCCTTTTTAGGGTTGGGTGGGCTAACTTATATGGTGTTGTAAATAAGAAATGGTAATTGTTGGCACCTTTATGCAACTCAAAATGAAAGTAAGGCATATATTTAGTGAAATAAATGGAGAGGGCTTTAGTACCAGAGCAGGGAAAAGAAAAGCGATTTATCTAGGCCACACATGGTGTTTCATATGTTTGCCATGGTCATTATACAGTACACTTGATGTAAGATATAGCACACAATATGAATGATTACAACAAACTGATTAAAAATCCATTTTACAGAAGCAAGAAAATGGTGAAGCAGGAAGAGGAGTTAGCCAACCGGCCTGACAACACTGCCTTCACTCAGCAGAGGCTTCCGGCCTGGCAGCCCATGCTCTCTGCCGGCATTGTCATCCCAGGATTTGTCGTCATTGGTCTGGTGTTCATTGGCATTGGTGTCGCTCTCTTTGTCACTTCGCAGAGCATTCAAGTGATGGAGGTATGATTGTTGAAAGAATACATGAGTCTGGTGTCATGTTGAGGATTAAAAGTCAAATGTCAAAGAAAAAAAAAAGCCAATGAAAAAAAAAATCCAGTTTTTAGTGTTGAGATGAGCAACTCGCGCTGCTATATCCTCACAGACTTGTTGCTTGTAAGTGATATCATACCCCTCATTTGAAAGAGGTGCGGTGTCAGTGACAAGCTATTGAGATAGGTGTCGTAGTATGTGTCTTACTATCAATATTTAATAATCTTCCTTTTTCTCTCCCATGCAGATTGACTACACTGGGATTGATACAAGCTCACCATGCTTTAAGTGCTCTGACCCAAATGCGTCAAAGAAATGCGTGTGCCAGCTGGACTTCAACATCGATACCCTTTTTAAGGTGACAATGGAGCACAAACACAAGCAGGACTTTCATTTATATCAAGTTGACCCTTGGCTGTATTTTTTTGTTTGGTTTTTATTCTGTTGTCTTTGACAGGGGCCAGTGTTCTTTTATTATGGTTTGTCCAACTACTTCCAGAACTACAGGAAATACTTTGCATCCAAAGATGATAACCAGCTGTCTGGAGACCTGACATACTTTAAGGTGAGTTAACAACATAGGATATTGGGGGGAATACACACACACACACACTTTGATTTTTAGGGTAAAAACAAAACCCATATGTCCACAAAAAATAAATAAGTAATAATTTCCTTGGTTTAGAGGCATGTTGTTTCAATAATGACAACACTGTTTTCTTCAAGAGTCCCAGTGACACCTGCTCTCCCTATGAGTATGACAGCAACGATAGACCAATTGTACCATGCGGAGCGGTAGCAAACAGCATGTTCAATGGTAGGTAAAGGGCATATGAAATGATGAATTTGTATTTTAGTTTAATCACTGTGCTAAGGGTTATTAATTCTTGTGTTTTTTTTGGAAGACACCTTCAAGCTATATCAGAACGTGAATGGTAAACAGAAGCTGGTGCCCTTTGATGGAAAAGGCATTGCTTGGTGGACAGACTACAACATCAAATACAGAAACCCCTCTGTCACACCTCTGAAGAATGCATTCAATGGTACTTTCTTTGCTTAATTTTACTGCAGCTTGCTCCTGTTGTGTTGTTGAGTATTGTGCATACATTGAGTAACTTTAGTACAGCAAATGTAATTGACAGGGCTAGTGCTTTTATGTCTTTTAGGAGAAATTGCAAATCTCCTACCTTTTTTTTTTTTTATGTTTGGAAATTGTCATAGCTGATTAAAAATTTGATTTGCAGGCACAGTGAAGCCCCTATTTTGGTCCAAACCTGCTTATGAGTTGGACCCCTCAGACCCTGCAAACAACGGCTTCATCAATCAAGATTTCTTGGTGTGGATGAGGAGAGCGGCCTTACCAGATTTCAGAAAACTCTATCGCCGAATCACAGATGGGGATTACGCAGAGGGCCTTCCAGCAGGAAACTACTCCCTCCAAATTGCTTACAGTATCCTTTTTATATGTTACAGATGGAATGTTAAAGGCGGCTTCTTGAAAGCATGGGCAGTTCTTTTTGTTTAGCTTTAATCCTGTGCTTGAAGTTTCATCTGTTTCCATCAGGCAAATGAGTACTGCAACACTATCACATTTTACATGTTGTAGTTTAGTTGTAGGATTAATTAATGTATGCACCATAAATCAATATCCAAAGCAAAGGTGTAACTTGCTCCTGGAGATAATTTTCAACATACTGGCACACATTCTGTTATATATGTATGCATTATTTTTCCTGCTTGTCACAGACCTTTCACTTGTGCTGACAGACAGCAGCAGCGGTCAATAATGCTAAAGGTACCATGAAAACCATTAAAGACAAAATGACTGAGATCATATCTTTGGCATTTAGCTTTGAATCAAGACATGCATGCAAGCAAGTTGAATTTTGGTCAATTATGCACAAAGAAGGGATTGTGAACTGTTGCATTAGCTGTGGAGGGTATACAGCATATAAATCTGCATGGTAAATATTATACTCTGCTGATAATTCTACACATGTTGCATCTTATACAGAATGGGGAGATTTACAAAGCTCCAAATCTACTTAAAGGGGTCAACCATTGAAATGGGCACATGCTGGGTGTCATGTTACTACATCAACTGCAGCTTTGTATAACTTGTTTGACCAGTTGGGTGTGGTTGTGTTTTTACTAAGCAGCATGAAGACAATGACTCAGGAGTTCTTGAGGTGAAAACAAAACCAAGCAAATAGGCAGGTAAATGAGCTAGGCAAATGATAAATCACATGATGGACTGATATTTAACTGACAAAGGCCTATATACATTTGTCAAAAAAATGTCCATCTTCTCTAAAGTATAATACTATCAATGTGTTTTGTAAGTTTAAATCCCTTACTACGTCATCAAATCATATTGCTCAAATAATATATATGAATGCAAGCCAGACAATTTTAGCTTTATGGATAGGTTTTTTTTTTAATTCCTTGAAAAAATACTTTTGAGTATTAGCATGAATAGTAACTAGTATTTAATTGTCCTTAATATTCTCTGTCTACATTCTTGCTGTATATCCTTAACACTTTGTTCCACAGACTATCCAGTTCAGAGCTTTGGTGGCAGAAAGAAGGTGGTGTTCAGCAACGTGTCCTGGATGGGTGGCAAGAATGAGTTTCTGGGCATTGCCTACCTTGTGATTGGTTCGATGTGTATCGTCATGTCCATAGTCATGCTCATCGTCTATGCTAAATTCAAGTTCCCTGAAGAGGATTGAGCTCCTTTTCGTGGACTGTGGTGTAATGGGATATTTATCTTCCCCATCAACTTTTTTTTTTCTTAATGAAATGGTGAACGCAAAGTTCAGTGCTGATGTAAAGGGGAAACAGCTGGAATCAATTGAAGAACTGAATTCACATTTGTTATTCTGGACGAGAAGGTCATCTCTGCAGATGCAACAGAAGCCTGCTGTCATTTTGTGTGGCAGGACTTGATACTGGAGTTTTACTTATTGACTGCAGAATAGGAACAAGCTTTGTGGACACTGTAAGATGATTTTCTTGCAGTATGTCTGCAAACACATCTATGAAAATTGGGCAGCTATAAAATGCTTCTTGCTGGTACCTCATTTAAATTATTATTAGGGAACTGTTATTGCTCACAAGCCAAGTCCAAAATCATATTAATAATGTATTGTACTCCTGTTATAAATTTATCTACAGAAGGCTGAGTGGATATGCATTGTTTTTCTCAGGTTTCCTAAAAACTGTATTTTTTTTAAAAAGTTCTTCTGTCATCACGCAATAAGACACCAACTCATAGGTCAGTAATCATAGCCATTATCAAAGCCTTTAAGCCATTTTAGACTTGATGACAAGTTACATTTTATGTGTCTGAAATGTGTAACATAACATGGGAATGAATGCTATAAAAATCAGGAATATACTGCTCTTCTTACTCAGGGATCTGGTGTACCGGCTATACAAAGCTCACATTGTAGGAGCTTTTATGTTTCTGTTTTAACTGTTTGTTTCTGAAATTTTACTTTATGTTAATATTTATGTAATAAAAGAACAGAAAAACCATACTGCGTCTTGAGGTTTGTGTCATCATATTAGGGCATTACTACTGTATTGAAATGTGTGGTTTCCTCTTACAGTCAGTTTTGGACTTGTATAGGTCTATCACTCATCTACTTTGAATTTGAATTTCTAATTTACAGTTTTACAAATCACAGTATTCGGCATAGAACTTCCCCCAAAATTAAATTTCATTAAAATAATCCAATCTTTGACTGTCTCACTTGCAGAATAATTTTCCCATAGGTTTTTTACAGATTATGTGGGGAAAATGTAACTCTCAATCTATTATTAATACAATCTGATTACTTATAAGTGATCTGATTACTAATCAGTTTACATATATATATTTATTCATCAGATTACATAAGTAATCATATTAGCTTCAGATAAACTTATAAATAGGCCTACATTTTTGCACAGGAGGCTGGTGGATTTTGTCCCATCATATGCATTGTGAGCAGGGATCTTCTACTGGCCAATATGAGCAGGATAAATGATTGGCAAGAATAAGTAACCTATATCTATGTTAATTTGGACACCTGACTATTGTTTTGAGACGGACACATTGTGAACCCATCCTTTAAGGTCAAGCTTCAGTAGGCCTACCTTTGTAGCCATCAAACCTTTATGTCTTGTCTGGCCTTTGACAGCTGACTCATGTCCCAGTTCATGTTACCATAATTGTTTACCTGTCTGGATGGTTAGGTTATTTATTTTTAAGAATACAGAAGTACCAGACTACTAACAACTGAGATGCATACCAAAACAAGTACAGTTATTATGCGCTATTATACATCAACCAGTCAAATTGTGATAGAGGTTGCCATTAGCTTGTAGAAATTATCATTTATTCATTGCAGAATTATAAATACAATTATTAAAGGTTTCTCTTTGTATTGCTGTTAGCTCCATTGTTTGATTTTATTGCTGCATCATGTTAGTCAACTCCCTTTCCCCCCCTATCAGTCATACCCGGTTAAAGCAAAGAGAGAAAAAAAAAAATCTGATTCGCCCAACTGCATTGTGGGTAGTGTAGTTTGTAGCGTCGGAGTCTACTACTGGAATACGCACCCTTTGAACCACAAGTACCACAATCCATTGCGCTCTTAAATCTGACGGCCACGGTTGCGGTACTGACAGCGGCAGTCAGCCTCTGGACAGCTCGGTAGTTGCTACAGACAGCCACATTACACCAACCCCGTCTCTTTGTTCACTTTCAAACCACCATTGGTCGTCGCTGACAGCTTTAAAGGATGTCTGACGGCGGGGGGACAGAAGATAACTCGGGCACCATGGAGGTGTCGGCCGTCCAGACGGTCGCTGACGCCTCCGTGCTGCAGAAACATATTCGGAAACTTGTCCCGCTGCTCCTGGAAGATGGCGGCGAGGCCCCGGCCTCACTGGAAACCGCCCTGGAGGAGAAGAGTACCGTGGAGCAGATGAGGAAATTTCTGGCCGACCCCCAAGTGCACACCGTCCTGGTTGAGAGAAGTGCACTCAAAGGTACGTTTAGCAGGGAGTGGTCAGCTAGCTGGTTTAATCTGATAATGCACGATTTATTGAAACGTTAGCTGACAGTCACATCAACATGTACGCGGTGTATCTGTAGCTGTTAAATTCAACATGAATAGATTTAGCTAACTGTAAACTCAGTTTCACCTAGTTGACGTTAAAAGTGAGCTACAGCTATTTGGCAGAAGGCTAGATAAATAATACTAACCTGCTATCACATCGTTATTTTGAAAGGAAACTGCGCCACACTGGGTGGGGAAGGAAAACTTGGTCTGATGACAATACACACTAATGAAAACACTCAATGTTAACTACTACATTCAATTTTAACGTATGATTTTTGTACAAAAAAGAGAGAAACAAACAAAGTACAGATACAACACAAGCTCCCATTTTAAAATCAAGACAAACGTACCAAAATATAAAATCAACAGAGAATGGATCCTGTGTTAGAAGTACAAGTCATGTTGTGTGCACTTTCTCGGGTTTTATCATGTGAACTGGTTTGTCACAATGAATGCTTTATTTTCAGTTTCCTCCGGGCAAATTAATCCAGAGCTTCAGAGCCTTTCCCCCACTAATGTTTTATGAGTGCTAAACTTTGATCCCTTGATACTGCACGTGACTGAGCCTGCAAGGTTTTGGACTGCCAGTCAGGGCGTGACTGGCCCAGTCTATTTGTGTTTTTGCACTAAAACTGATGCTGCAATGCAGACAGTGCAATGTCTGCAGATGGCTTTTTTCTACAAGCCATGACCTCACTTGCAAAGGGAGGGAGAGAGGAAGGGGGGAGAGAGAGAGATAGAGAGGAGGTGTTTGGAGGCAGATGATTGCGCTGTCATCCTACTGCAACATGGCTTATTAATATACACAGATAATCTTAGCCCCTGCCCAGCATCCTCATAATAGTGACCTGCATAGTGAAAAGCCTAAGCACCCAGGCTGACTATCTTCAAAGTTCAAGAGTCTTTTTACATAATAATATTTTATATGAACTAATTTTTTTCTTCACACAGAGGATGTTGGAGATGAGGGAGAGGAGGAGAAAGAGTGCATCACCTACAACATCAGCATTGATATACACTATGGGTTGAAGTCCAACAGGTAAAAGATGAATTGCTGCCTACTTTCCACCATAGCAACAGTACTATTGAAAAGATTTAGTTTGATTTACTGCATAGAAATGAACTCCTATTTATCCTTTTTCATTCCCCTCTGCAGCTTGGCTTTCATCAAGAGGACAGGTGTCATCGATGCAGACAAGCCCATATCAACCCAAGTTCGAGTTCTGACCTTGAGTGAGGATTCTCCCTACGAGACACTCCACTCTTTCATCAGCAATGCTGTCGCACCTTTCTTCAAGTCTTACATCCGCGAGTCTGGCAAGGCAGACAGGTAATTCTCAGAATGTGACTTTTTATATTTTTCTTTCTTTAAATGTTCCCTGAAACTAATTGAATTTTAAAAAATAAATAAATGTTGAAACAAATCTAAAAAAAATTCACCTGTCTCACTACATTCTCTTTTGCAACCTCTGTAGAGATGGGGATAAGATGGCACCCTCAGTTGAGAAAAAGATTGCTGAGCTGGAGATGGGCCTTCTCCACCTGCAGCAGAACATTGAGATCCCTGAGATCAGCCTGCTCATCCATCCCATCATCACAAACATCGCCAAGCAGTGCTATGAGCGTGGAGAGAAGCCCAAGGTCACTGACTTTGGGGATAAAGTGGAGGACCCAACCTTCCTTAACCAGCTACAATCTGGAGTGAATCGCTGGATCAGGGAGATCCAAAAGGTAAGGGCCATTCTTTTCTTTTTTTTAAATCTCAGATTTAAACAAAACAGTTCTGATTTATGATTTTCCACTCATGCATACCACTTTCTGTCACCCATCATCAGGTAACCAAACTTGACCGTGACCCAGCATCAGGCACAGCCTTGCAGGAGATCAGTTTCTGGCTGAATCTAGAGAGGGCCCTCAACAGGATCCAGGAAAAGAGAGAAAGCCCTGAGGTTCTGCTCACACTGGACATCCTCAAACACGGCAAACGTTTCCATGCTACTGTCAGTTTTGACACTGACACTGGTGAGTCACAACCACTGGAAACATTTCACTTGCCTTGTTTCATTTATGTTCCTTTTTTAGTTTGAATAAACTATTGCTCAAATGGTTATCCTTTCTACTTTTCATAGGTCTGAAACAGGCTGTGGAAACTGTCAATGACTACAATCCACTGATGAAGGACTTCCCCCTCAATGACCTGCTCTCTGCCTCGGAGCTTGATAAGATCCGCCAGGCCCTGATGGCCATATTTACTCACCTGAAGAAGATTAGGAACACCAAGTACCCCATCCAAAGAGCACTGCGTCTAGTCGAGGCCATCTCCAGGGACTTGAGCTCCCAGCTCCTTAAGGTGCTGGGCACCAGGAAACTCATGCATGTTGCCTACGAGGAGTTTGAGAAGGTAAGGGTGGCAAGCTAACAATTATATTTTTCCCCAGAGGAACTTGCTTCTGCATATTCAAATATTGCATATCTTTCAACATAATTTATTACATGTCCTTTTAATGTTTTTGTACAGGTGATGGTGGCTTGTTTCGAGGTGTTCCAGACCTGGGAGGATGAGTATGAGAAACTGCAGGTTCTTCTGAGGGACATTGTGAAGAGAAAGCGAGAGGAGAATCTGAAGATGGTGTGGCGTCTGAGCCCTGCCCATAGGAAGCTCCAGTCTCGTCTGGATCACATGAGACGTTTCAGAAGGCAGCATGAACAGTTGAGGGCTGTCATCGTCCGTGTACTGAGGCCTCAGGTAGAGTATACATTTAAGGATTTTATTTTTCCTGTTGATCATAATAAATTATTCATGAATATTTGTTTTACCCATGCTTGATTTAGAAATGTTTCATGTATCTTTTTATCTCCAGGTTTCTGCTGTGCCACAGCATGCCCCTGGGGAGACAGTGGAGCCTCAAGACATGAAGGTAGCTGGAGTTCTCTTCGATGCAGCTGATGCCAATGCTATTGAGGAGGTCAACCTGGCATACGAGAATGTCAAAGAGGTTGATGGCCTGGATGTGTCAAAGGAAGGAATGGAAGCCTGGGAAGCTGCCATGAAGCGCTACGATGAGCGCATCGACCGTGTGGAGACCCGCATCACTGCCCGCCTGCGTGATCAGCTGGGAACAGCCAAGAACGCCAACGAGATGTTCCGCATCTTCTCCCGCTTCAATGCTCTCTTTGTGCGCCCCCACATCCGCGGTGCCATCCGAGAGTACCAGACACAGCTCATCCAGCGTGTGAAAGATGACATTGAATCGCTGCATGATAAATTCAAAGTGCAGTATCCTCAGAGCCAGGCATGTAAGATGAGCCATGTCCGGGATCTGCCACCTGTGTCTGGATCCATCATCTGGGCCAAACAGATTGACCGTCAGCTGACTGCGTACATGAAGAGGGTGGAGGATGTCCTTGGAAAAGGCTGGGAGAACCATGTGGAGGGGCTGAAGCTGAAGCAGGATGGGGATAGCTTCAGGGCTAAACTCAACACTCAAGAGATATTTGATGATTGGGCTCGCAAGGTATGGATAGGATCATTGACTTAAATGCAGACATTTTTCTAAAACATGTTAACCTTGGTTACATTGCGTGTTTCTGTCATATAGCATTGATAAATATTACTTAAATAATAATAATAATATTTTTTTTTTTTTTTGTAAACCAGGTGCAGCAGCGTAACCTTGGTGTGTCTGGCCGCATCTTCACCATTGAGAGTACTCGTGCACGTGGACGCACAGGAAACATGCTCAAGCTTAAAGTCAACTTCCTCCCAGAGATCATCACCTTATCCAAAGAGGTCCGCAATCTCAAGTGGCTTAGCTTCCGTGTTCCTTTGGCCATTGTCAACAAAGCCCACCAAGCTAACCAGCTGTACCCATTTGCCATCTCTTTGATTGAGAGCGTGCGCACCTATGAGCGCACTTGTGAGAAGGTGGAGGAAAGATCCTCTATCTCCCTGCTGGTGGCTGGGCTTAAGAAAGAGGTTCAGGCTCTCGTTACTGAGGGAATCACTCTGGTCTGGGAGTCCTACAAGCTGGATCCTTATGTTCAGAGGCTGGCTGAGACCGTCTTCAACTTCCAGGAGAAGGTCAGTCTGGAGGACTTGGCACCACAATGTTAGTTTAGAACTAGTCAACAAATGTTATTGTTTACTTAATGTCCTTTTTTTCTGCTGTGTGTGCTTCCAGGTGGATGACCTCTTACTGATCGAGGAGAAAATAGATCTCGAGGTCCGCTCTCTGGATACTTGCATGTTCGAAAACAAGACCTTCTCTGAAATCCTCAACCGTGTCCAGAAAGCTGTGGATGACCTCAATCTGCATTCTTATTCCAACCTTCCCATCTGGGTCAACAAGCTCGACATTGAGGTTAGCATTTCAAATGTGCAACAATACAAGGATTATTTGCCATTCTCAGTCACTTAGATAGTGACCACCAGAATGGGAATGCTCTGAATGATTTAGCCTTTGTTTATTTTCACATGTGGCTGACATGAATGGTTTTCATTTACTTTTGTATTGTTCTCATAGATTGAACGCATCCTGGGAGTGCGTCTGCAGGCTGGTCTCAAGGCCTGGACCCAGGTGCTCCGTGGTCAGGTAGAGGACAAAGCTGATGTAGACATGGACACAGAAGCTCCACAAGTGAGCCACAAACCAGGAGGCGAGCCCAAGATCAAGGTGAGCACTGTGACTATTGTTGCTATGTGGCACGTCATTTTTTATTTCTACATTAATTAGAAAACATTAAATACCTGCACACAGCTGACATTTTATTAAAACAAACCATATTGTTTTCTTCTCCCAGAATGTTGTCCATGAGCTGAGGATTACCAACCAGGTGATCTACCTTAACCCACCAATTGAAGACTGTCGCTACAAGCTCTACCAAGAGATGTTTTCCTGGAAGATGGTCATTCTTTCTCTTCCCAGGATCCAGAGCCAGAGATACCAGGTTAAGGGCCATAAAACTATTTGAGTAGTGCTGTCTAGGTCATTTTTAAGTTCCATCTTATTTCACTTGTGCTGTTGCTTTTGTCTAAACAAGTCTCTTTCTTCAAAGGTGGGTGTCCACTACGAGCTGTCAGAGGAAGAGAAGTTCTACCGAAATGCCCTGACCAGGATGCCAGATGGTCCTGCAGCCTTGGAAGAGGCCTACAATGCAGTTGAGGACATCGTCAATGAGGTGGAGCAGTACGTTAAGGTAAGAGATGCCTGTTTTAGCAACATAAACAAAATGCCTTGTCATAAATTTAATACCATTTATTACCATTTTTCATTCACAATCTTACTTGTAGTATTATGCATATTGATTTGTGATTATCCCTCTTTAATTCATTGACTTTTCTGTCTTGTTTATGTACAGGTGTGGCTGCAGTACCAGTGCTTATGGGACATGCAAGCAGAGAACATCTACAACCGCCTGGGTGAAGACCTCACCAAGTGGCAAGCCCTCCTGGTCCAGATCCGCAAAGCACGTGGAACCTTCGACAATGCAGAGACACGGAAAGATTTTGGACCTGTGATCATTGACTATGGCAAGGTAATAATGACCTGACATGTAGAGTAATTTGAACCTTTGTTTACAGTTTTATGAACTCACGAAAACAAGATTTTACAGTTCTATATTATAGTATTCTCTTATTTGTGCAAATGCATTATTTTACAATGCAGTGGGAGTTTGTGTTTCTTCCTCCAAAGTAATATCATATTGAATGCCTGCGCACTTTTTAATAAATGTTTATATTTTTCCTTGACATCAGGTCCAATCCAAGGTTAACTTGAAGTATGACTCGTGGCACAAAGAGGTGCTGAGCAAGTTTGGCCAGATGCTTGGACAGAACATGCAGGACTTCCACGCCCAGATATCCAAGGTAAAACATAAAAAGGGAGAAACGTCCTTTAACCAACTACGTTACATTCATCACAGAGAAATACTGATAAAATTATTAATTTGTAAAATCATTTTTCTTATTGCGTCACTCTTTCTTGTTCCCTCACTAGTCCCGTCAAGACCTGGAGCAACATTCTGTGGACACTGCTAGCACCTCAGACGCTGTCAACTTCATAACATATGTTCAGACCCTCAAGCGCAAGATCAAACAGTTTGAGAAAAATGTGGATGTAAGTACCCTGTAAAACATACAGTATGCTTTCTTTCACCCTCCTCTGTCACTGCCTGCTTAAATTTAATTCTCCCTGTTGTGCCCCCTAGATGTTCCGTAACGGGCAGCGGTTGCTGGAGAAGCAGAGGTTCCAGTTCCCTCCATCTTGGCTCTACATTGACAACATTGAGGGAGAATGGGGTGCCTTCAGTGACATAATGAAGCGCAAGGACACCGCTATCCAGCAGCAGGTGGCCAACCTGCAGATGAAGATTGTCCAAGAGGACAAAGCTGTTGAAAACCGCACCACTGATTTGCTGAACGAATGGGAGAAGACCAAACCAGTTGCTGTAAGACCACCTAGAAATGTGTTATAGTTTTGTGGAAACATAAGTGGTAACAGCTAATTGTTAAAATTATCTATCAAATTAATTGTATTATTTGACATTTTTCAAATGTACGTCTGATCATCTGTTCACTAGGGGAACCTGCGTCCAGAGGAGGCTCTTCAGTCTCTGACGATCTATGAAGGCAACTTTGGCCGTCTGAAGGTTGAAAGAGAGAAGTGTGCTCGTGCCAAAGAGGCTCTGGAGCTCACTGACACAGGCCTGCTCAGTGGCAGTGAGGAGAGGGTGCAGGTAATGTCCACACATTTATACAAAAGCTTTTTAAGCCACCTTTTAAAAAATACAAGAGTTAAAAAGTATTTCGCCTAACACCAATTTAGAATATAATTAATATTTTATCCATAATGCATGGATTTTAGGTCTTATTTTATATCGGTTCCAAAATAATAGTGATGACTAAACAAGAGATGCTTTTTATGACTCATTTATGCCTTTAGGTGGCACTGGAAGAACTGCATGACCTGAAAGAGGTATGGTCCGAGCTGTCAAAGGTCTGGGAGCAGATCGACCAGATGAAAGAGCAGCCATGGGTGTCTGTACAGCCACGCAAGGTAAGAAATGCACAGTAATGATTCAAATGAGTCGGATTGATGAGTCTCCATTGTATATTTGTCAGATTCTGTAGTGTAAATAACAAGTCCTTTATCTTTCTGTTTTGTGTTTGTAGCTTCGTCAGAGTCTGGATGGTCTCCTAAATCAGCTGAAGAACTTCCAAGCAAGGCTGAGACAGTATGCTTCTTACGAGTTTGTCCAAAGGCTGCTTAAGGGATACCTCAAGGTCAGTCACTTGATTTTTCCGCACGTTTTGACCCACAAGAGAGAAAAAAGGGTTACTAAATTCTCAACCTATTCCTTTCTCTGTCCAGGTCAACATGTTGGTGATTGAGCTTAAATCTGAGGCTCTAAAGGACCGCCACTGGAAGCAGCTGATGAAGCGTCTGCATGTGAACTGGGTCCCCTCTGAGCTGACCCTGGGACAGATCTGGGATGTGGATCTGCAGAAGAATGAGATGGTGGTGAAGGACGTTCTCCTCGTGGCCCAGGGGGAGATGGCTTTGGAGGAGTTCCTCAAACAGGTAAAAAGGGACGAAGCGATTATGCAGTGTAACTGTGATGCTAATGGGGGGCAATAGACATTTTTTAAATTTATGGTCTGAATTATGAAGCTCGGAATAATATTATACCTGTGGTTATTGTCCCCAGATACGTGAAGTGTGGAACTCATACGAGCTTGACCTGGTGAACTACCAGAACAAGTGTCGTCTGATTCGAGGCTGGGATGACCTCTTCAACAAGGTCAAGGAACACATTAACAGTGTGTCTGCCATGAAGTTGTCTCCTTACTACAAGGTAAATACAGGTTTATTTTTATGTTTGTAGGTTTCATTAAGACAAATATTTAATTTTCTCAGAAATTTAACAATACCATGCTCCTCTGTCTTTTCCTCACAGGTGTTTGAGGAAGATGCCCTGAGCTGGGAAGACAAGCTCAATCGCATCATGGCTCTGTTTGACGTTTGGATTGATGTTCAGCGCCGTTGGGTCTATCTGGAAGGCATCTTCACAGGCAGTGCTGACATCAAACATCTGTTGCCTGTAGAAACCCAGAGGTTCCAGAGGTAACCTGGAGGACCCTTATTTTTATTCTTGATTTTGACAAATTTTTCTTTCTAATTTCAGCCGTCATGGTGACATTTTAAGTATTGTAACTACTGTAATAATGTTTTCTCCTATAACCTAATGTAATTTGTTTTTCCTTTATTCCACAGTATCAGCACAGAGTTCTTGGCACTGATGAAGAAGGTGACAAAGTCTCCATTAGTAATGGACGTGCTGAACATTCAAGGAGTGCAGAGATCCTTGGAGAGACTGGCTGACCTTCTTGGAAAAATCCAGAAAGCTCTGGGAGAATACTTGGAGAGGGAGAGATCGTCATTCCCCAGGTAAGAAGATGACACAGAGGCAGAGAGAGCAAAGAAGGGAATGTGCATTGTTGTCAGTGTGTGTAATGAAAATAAAATGTAGAAATGGTTGTGACTAATACCCTCAGATAATCATGCTCTTTTTGTTCCAAGGTTCTACTTCGTGGGAGACGAGGACTTGCTCGAGATCATCGGCAACAGCAAGAATGTGGCCAAACTGCAGAAGCACTTCAAAAAGATGTTTGCTGGCGTCTCCAGCATCTTGCTCAATGAAGATAACACAGTGGTGCTGGGAATCTCCTCCCGTGAGGGTGAAGAGATTTTATACAAGACTCCAGTCTCCATCACACAGCACCCTAAGATCAACGAGTGGCTGACGCTTGTGGAGAAGGAGATGAGGGTCACACTGGCCAAGCTGCTTGCTGAGTCTGTCACAGAGGTGGCAGGCTTCAACCAGGGTACAGCTATTGACTTGAGCCAGTACATCAACTGGATTGATCGTTATCAGGTTGGTATATCTATTATACTTATTTAAAGTATTCAAACCGAATAGAAATGTAAATAGGGAGGCATGTTTACATAATTCCATTTTTGTTTACTCTCTCCACAGGCCCAACTGGTGGTCCTTTCCGCCCAGATTGCCTGGTCTGAGAACATCGAGTCTGCCTTGACCACCATCTCAGGTGGTGGGGACATGACGCCCATGCAGGGAGTACTTACAAATGTGGAGGCCACCCTCAACGTGCTGGCTGACACCGTGCTGATGGAACAGCCTGCACTTCGCAGGAGGAAACTGGAGCACCTGGTGAGGGGGATTTTTATAAAGTATGTTTTTAAAAGGATGTTGTCTGAAGAAAACTGTCTGAAATCTTTCTTCTGCTCTTAGATCACCGAGCTGGTGCACCAACGTGACGTGACCAGGACTTTGATCAAGAACAAGATCGACAACCCCAAGTCCTTTGAGTGGCTCAGCCAGATGCGTTTCTACTTTGACCCCAAGCAGACAGATGTTCTCCAACAGCTGTCCATTCAGATGGCCAATGCCAAGTTCAACTATGGCTTTGAATATTTGGGTGTCCAGGACAAGCTTGTCCAGACCCCTTTGACAGACCGTTGCTATCTGACCATGACTCAGGCTCTGGAGGCCCGCCTTGGAGGGTCACCATTCGGTATGGCCATTTTTTTTTCGTTTTCTTATTGCAGACAAGAAATGGAGATATAGATACAAAGTTACATTTTTACATATAAAACACTGAACTTCATGGAATTTGTCCTTCATCTAGGTCCTGCTGGCACAGGGAAGACTGAGTCAGTGAAAGCCCTGGGTCATCAGCTGGGCCGCTTTGTCCTGGTCTTCAACTGTGATGAGACATTTGACTTCCAGGTACATGACTTCATTCAGATTCTAACCCCTCAGACTAAGCACATCTAAACTAATAGAGCTTTTGGTTATTTAACAGGATTTAGTTATTCATCATATCAATCATTTAACTTACAAATCTCTTTTGTTGACCTCCTCGTCTTTAGGCCATGGGTCGTATCTTCGTGGGTCTGTGCCAGGTGGGCGCTTGGGGCTGCTTTGACGAATTTAACCGTCTGGAGGAGAGAATGCTGTCTGCTGTCTCCCAGCAGGTCCAATATATTCAGGTGGCATTGAGGGAGCACAGTAACCCCAACAGAGACAGGAGTAAGTATTATATGCATGGGAACTAGGGTTTTATAATGCTCTTACAAAAAGAATTTCCAAACACCTTTGCTTTCCATTGCTAAAACATAAAGGTCAAAGATGATGCAGCAAAATGTGAAAATGAATTATTATCTGTCTCCCTCTCAGGTGTGCCTGTCACCACAGAGCTCCTGAACAAGCAGGTAAAGGTCAGCCCAGACATGGCCATCTTCATCACCATGAACCCTGGCTATGCTGGCCGTTCTAACCTGCCTGACAATCTGAAGAAGCTGTTCCGCAGCTTGGCCATGACCAAGCCTGACCGCCAGCTCATTGCCCAGGTCATGCTTTACTCTCAAGGTTTCCGCACAGCTGAGACCCTTGCCAAGAAAATTGTTCCCTTCTTCAAGTATGTAATTTGTCTAAGTAAACTTTAAATATCCTTAAGAGGATGTTGATGTTAGTGTTCCTCTTAATCCATCCCTTGCCTCTATTTCAGATTGTGCGATGAGCAGCTGTCATCCCAGAGTCACTACGATTTTGGTCTCCGAGCTCTCAAGAGTGTGCTGGTCAGTGCTGGTAATGTCAAGCGTGAGCGCATTCAGAGGATCAAAAGAGAGAAGAATGAGCGTGGAGAAAACGTTGATGAGAATGAAATTGCTGAGAACCTTCCCGAACAGGAGGTATGAAAACTAGTTGTAGTACTGAAAGTACTGAAATTGTTGTATTGTTTAGAGCTAAGCACACTAGGAAAAAGTTGAGCAACACCAACATACAAAATACTAATACTATGATTGGATGATTTGAGTTAAATTTGTCGTTTCATTCATTCTGTGTGTGCTCTTCCTTCACTGTAGATTCTGATACAGAGTGTGTGTGAGACCATGGTTCCCAAGCTGGTAGCAGAAGACATCCCCCTACTGTTCAGCCTGCTGTCAGATGTCTTCCCTGGAGTGCAGTATATGCGTGGAGAGATGACTGCTCTGAGGGAGGAGCTAAAGAAGGTCTGCAGGGAGATGTACCTCACCTACGGAGACGGTGACGATGTGGGCAGCATGTGGGTGGAGAAGGTATGAAGCGACATGCAGCTTACACAAATAATTAGTGAGATACAGCTGTGGTCCTTCTGCTGGAGGCATGGAAGCCCCAGAAGGCATCCTGAATAGCCACTGATTTTCTGAATGTCATTCAACCTCTTCCAGGTGCTTCAGCTGTACCAGATCACACAGATCAATCACGGTCTGATGATGGTGGGACCTTCAGGTAGTGGGAAGACCATGGCATGGAGGGTGCTGCTCAAGGCCCTGGAGAGGCTGGAGGGTTATGAGGGCGTGGCACACATCATTGACCCCAAGGCCATCAGCAAAGATCACCTGTATGGAACCCTGGACCCCAACACCCGTGAATGGACTGATGGCTTGTTCACACACATCCTCAGGAAGTGAGTTACTTTTAACACGTCATCATAGGTTATGAATGTACTCAGTGCATCTTTTGTATTTAATAACTGATGTAAAATACTTTTCTTCCTGATTCCAGGATCATTGATAATGTGCGAGGTGAACTGCAGAAACGTCAGTGGATCATCTTTGATGGTGACGTCGACCCTGAGTGGGTTGAAAATCTCAACTCTGTCCTGGATGACAATAAGCTGCTTACTCTGCCCAACGGAGAGCGTCTCAGCTTGCCTCCAAATGTAAAAGCACCAGCATTTCAAACAAACACATTTTTTTGCCTCATTATGCTCTGGTGGAATCACATTGGTATTTACCCTGAGTTATTCTCTCTTCCCTCCAGGTGCGTGTAATGTTTGAAGTACAGGACCTGAAGTATGCCACACTGGCCACTGTGTCTCGCTGTGGTATGGTGTGGTTCAGTGAGGACGTCCTCAGCACCGATATGATCTTCAACAACTTCCTTGCTCGCATTCGCAGCATCCCACTGGACGAGGGAGAGGACGAGGCTCAGCGCAATAGGAAAGGCACAGAAGATGAGGAGGAGACTGCATCACCAATGCTGCAGGTAATTAAAGCCGAGATGATATTTTTAGATGAAAAAACACAACAAGCTCTCAACCCATAAATGTTTTTCGAAATATGACCTTTCTTCTTTACTGATGTCCCATTGTATTTTTTCCACTAGATCCAGCGTGATGTTGCAACTGTCCTGCAGCCATACTTCACCTCCACAGGCCTGGTCATCAAGGCTTTAGAGCACGCCTCCAAGATGGAGCACATCATGGACTTCACCCGCCTTCGTTGCTTGGGTTCTCTGTTCTCAATGATGCACCAGGCCTGCCGTAATGTGGCACTTTACAACAACAACCATCCAGACTTTCCCATGCCTATTGAACAGCTAGAGAAATACATGCAGGTAATATTCAGTTTTCTGCACTCCATCACAAACTACTGTTTGAGTTTATTACAGTAAAAATATGTACATTTTCTTACAGTTGATGAAACTTGTTGTGTTGTCTCCCTATAGAAATATCTGATCTATGCCGTGCTGTGGTCCTTCTCTGGTGACGGCCGGCTGAAAATGAGGGCTGAGCTTGGAGAATACATCCGTCGCATCACCACCGTGCCCCTCCCCTCTGCTCCCAATGTCCCCATCATTGACTATGAGGTACACAGGATACAGAGGAGCCTTGAATGGCCTTGGCCTCCTTGTAGAAAAATTGGATTCTCTGTATCTGCAATTTGCTGAAAGCAAACCAACTATTTTGCAATCTTGTAATCTGAATTTTCAAAATGTTCTTACCATTCAGGTGTGCATCTCAGGTGAGTGGCAGTCTTGGCAGGGCAAGGTGCCTCAGATTGAGGTAGAGACCCACAAGGTGGCATCCCCTGATGTTGTGGTACCCACCCTGGACACTGTTCGCCATGAGGCTTTGCTTTACACATGGCTGGCAGAGCACAAACCACTGGTGCTGTGTGGACCTCCTGGCTCCGGAAAGACAATGACCCTGTTCAGTGCCCTCAGGGCCCTGCCTGACATGGAGGTGAGAGACTAGATTAAATAATTAACATTGATTGTAAATACTTGAATCAGTGTAATATTGGAATTTGATGTATCAGAAAGGTCTAACTCACCCTTAAAATTCTAAACTTTTGAATATTATGAAACTCCCTATTAGGTTGTGGGTCTGAACTTCTCCAGCGCCACTACCCCAGAGCTTCTGCTGAAGACCTTTGACCACTACTGTGAGTACCGGCGTACCCCCAACGGCGTGGTCCTCGCCCCTGTCCAGCTCGGCAAGTGGTTGGTGTTGTTCTGTGATGAGATCAATCTCCCGGATATGGACAAGTACGGCACACAGAGAGTCATCTCTTTCATCAGACAGGTATGCTACACTGTTTGCAAACGGTCACAAGGGCAAAAATAAAAAAATCTCGACGAGTTTGGTTTCCTTCCTTTTTATGATAAAGGCTCTTCTGTTTTCTTAGATGGTGGAACATGGAGGCTTCTATCGCACCTCAGACCAGACTTGGGTCAAACTGGAGAGGATCCAGTTTGTGGGAGCCTGTAATCCTCCCACTGATCCTGGCAGAAAGCCTCTCACACTCAGGTACAGTTCTCAGTTCAGTTTTAAACATGACAGAAATATAAGACATTACATATTACCAACCCTAACAGTGGCTGTGTTGTTGGTGTGCTGTTTCTAGGTTCCTGCGTCACGTTCCTGTGGTGTATGTGGACTATCCAGGTCCAGCTTCCCTCACCCAGATTTATGGAACCTTCAATCGCGCCATGCTGCGCCTCATCCCATCTCTGCGTACTTATGCTGAACCTCTTACAGCTGCTATGGTGGAGTTCTACACTATGTCTCAGGTAAAGGAAGAGGCAAAATGACAAATTGATAAATTTTGCATAATGATGTTACAGAAACTAATGTACATACTACAGAAAATTACATTTTATTTAGTTTTATTTAGTTTCCTTTCATTCACAATATTTGTATTAATTAATTTGTCCCCTTTCTCCCCCCTTCAGGAGCGGTTTACCCAGGACACCCAACCTCACTACATCTACTCTCCCAGAGAGATGACTCGCTGGGTGAGGGGTATCTTTGAGGCTCTGCGGCCACTTGAGACTCTCCCTGTGGAGGGGCTTATCCGCATCTGGGCCCATGAGGCTCTCCGACTCTTCCAGGATAGGTGAGGGCGAGTTTCATCAAGTAGATTACATTAATAGTGCTCAGTATAAACTAAGCACTTAGTTGAACTATATTTTCTTGTCTACTTAAAAATTCAGATAAAGTGGCACTTATGAACTGCCTAAGAGATTAAATGTGTTTTTTTCCCCAGGCTGGTTGGTGATGAGGAAAGAAGATGGACAGATGAAAACATTGACATGGTTGCTCTCAAACACTTCCCTAACATCGATAAGGAGAAGGGTCTCAACAGACCTATTCTCTACAGCAACTGGCTCTCTAAGGTATACTACACAGGTTGACCATGCTGTGTTTTCCTGATTGGGTAACCTTACTGAAATGTAGTGAGTTAACCTCAAGCAGTGTGATTTTTGGTCTTACTGAGTATCTTGTTTGTGGATGTAGGACTATATCCCAGTGGAACAGGAGGAGCTGAGGGACTATGTGAAGGCCCGTCTGAAGGTCTTTTATGAGGAGGAGCTGGATGTCCCACTGGTACTCTTCAATGAGGTGCTGGACCATGTCCTCAGAATCGACCGGTGAGTAACGGTCTCAAAACCTCTGATTGTTGACTGGAAACTTACTGTGAATTCTGAATTTCTGACCTGTAAATCTCAAAATCTTCCTCCAGAATCTTCCGTCAGCCTCAGGGACATCTGCTGTTGATTGGCGTGAGTGGAGCAGGAAAGACGACTCTGTCTCGTTTCGTTGCCTGGATGAATGGACTTAGTGTCTACCAGATCAAGGTTGGTACACTAAATGTCAAGTTGATTGGGAGCCACATTGGTACAATTTTCTGACCATATTTATTAATTTTTTTTTGTATGTGTGCGTGTCTTCAGGTACACAGGAAATATACTGGAGAGGACTTTGACGAGGACCTGCGTACAGTGCTGCGTCGCTCAGGTTGCAAGAATGAGAAGATCGCTTTCATCATGGATGAGTCCAATGTGCTGGACTCTGGATTCCTTGAGAGGATGAACACACTGCTGGCCAACGGAGAGGTAACTTTTACACCTTTTGTAGCCCTTACTTGACATCACTGCCGTTTAACCTTTTTTGAAACAAGGTTTTGATTTTAAGTGGTGCACACATAATATTGGTTCCCTGGATGATAATGTTACCCTGCTCTCTGTAGGTTCCTGGTCTGTTTGAGGGAGATGAATATGCCACCTTGATGACTCAGTGTAAGGAGGGAGCCCAGAAAGAGGGTCTGATGCTAGACACACACGAGGAGCTGTACAAGTGGTTCACCAGCCAAGTTATCAGAAACCTCCATGTGGTTTTCACCATGAACCCCTCATCAGAGGGCCTGAAGGACAGGGCTGCTACATCTCCTGCCCTTTTCAACAGGTACAATGATGTATAATCAACCCTGAGCGTTAATTAATTAATTACATCAGAGAACTACAGGGAATTTTTCTGTGTTAACTGAAAACTCCTCTCTGTCAGGTGTGTGCTGAACTGGTTTGGAGACTGGTCCACAGAGGCTCTTTATCAGGTGGGTAAGGAGTTCACCAGCAAGATGGATCTGGAGAAGCCGAACTACAAGGTGCCAGACTACATGCCCATCGTCTACGACAAACTTCCCCAGCCACCATCTCACCGCGAGGCTATCGTCAATGGCTGTGTGTTTGTACATCAGACACTTCACCAGGTAGGGATATGTTTACAGGTTTGCGTTTGACTTGTTTTAATTTAAGGGGAAAAAAGCACCATTTAGTAATGCATACTTCTTTAACTCGATGCAGGCAAACAACCGTCTGGCAAAGCGAGGTGGTCACACCATGGCCATCACTCCCCGCCACTACCTGGACTTCATCAACCAGTATGCCAACCTGTTCAATGAGAAACGCAGCGAGTTGGAGGAGCAGCAGATGCACCTCAATGTTGGTCTACGCAAGATTAAGGAGACTGTAGATCAGGTACAATAAGTTTGTATTTTGCAGCATTTTATGTGCCTGCATACATTTAGAACCATTTTCCTCTACCTGTTTCTCAATGTCATTTTTCTGCTTGCTCTTATCTGACTCCCTTGATGATAATTCTACTTCCTTATCAAGGTGGAGGAGCTTCGTCGTGACCTGAGAATCAAGAGCCAGGAACTGGAGGCAAAGAACGCAGCTGCCAACGACAAGCTGAAGAAGATGGTCAAAGATCAGCAGGAGGCTGAAAAGAAAAAGGTACAAAAGAAGTTGTTTTTTTTTTCTCCTAAGAGCCTGATATCAAGCATTTTAACATGTTTTTCTTTATAGATGCAATCCCTTTTAGCTCTATTGAAACTTAACTCCTATACTGTTATACTGTGATTCCAGGTGATGAGCCAGGAGATTCAGGAGTCTGTGTACAAACAGCAGGAGAAGATCAAGGACAAACAGCTGAGTGTCAAAGAAGACTTGGATCAAGTGGAGCCTGCTGTCATTGAGGCTCAGAATGGTACAGTTTTTTTTTTTTTTATAACTCACAGCTACCTTTTACAGTGTATTTAATTCAGAATGCCTCTATCTTTTTGCCTTTTTAATATTTTTTATTACAATGTTATCTCATGGTTGCTTCTGGTCCAAGGCTCCCTATTTACATCGTGATCTCTTCTTACACCCTCCCTTCATCATTGCCCCATGCCTTGTCATAATCCACGTCCTTGTTTACCTGATGTTGATAGCTGTTAAGTCCATTAAGAAGCAGCACCTGGTGGAGGTGCGTTCCATGGCCAACCCACCCGCGGCCGTGAAGCTGGCCCTGGAATCCATCTGCTTGCTCCTGGGAGAGAGCACAACAGACTGGAAGCAGATCCGAGGGATCATCATGAGGGAGAACTTCATCCCCACCATTGTTAACTTCTCTGCTGAAGAGATCAGGTGAAATAAGAGAAAATATATACTGCAACTGTTTACTAAAGACCACGCTCTCTCTCTCTCTCTCTCTTCCCCCGTCTCCATCTCTTTATCTTTTTCCTTTGAAATTCCTTCTCTTTTTTTGCTTTCTACCCTCCTCTCACTTCTTTCTTTCTTTCTTTCAAACACATTCCTCTTCATATCTAACTAGCGGTGAGTTCTATTAAGCGGCAGCACCTAGTAGAAGTGCGGGCTATGACCAATCCCCCAGCTGCAGTCAAACTGGCCCTGGAGTCTATCTGCCTCATGCTGGGCGAGGAGACCAATGACTGGAAAAAAATCAGACAAGTTATTATCAGGGACAATTTCATCAGCAGCATAGTCAACTTTTCCTCTGAGGAAATGAGGTACCGGTGTCCAAACCTCTGTCTAGTCTTTCTCTGATGGAAGCACACGTTTATATTATTCAATCAGTATATTAATCAAGTGACACCTGTGATTGGAATTTGATTTCTAGGTTTCTGAAACGAAGTGCTTGATGAATCAGAAAATGAACTGATGGTAACTTGTGGTTGACGTACTGGGACATATCCTATGATTTTTTTTCACACATGATTTCGCATTTCTTAAAGTGACGATTGTAGAAACTGCCCCCCTTCTATACCCAATATGCAGTTTAAATGATCCTGAGCAGTACTCCATTTATTTATGTTTAATTGCCTTTAATTCATAATAAGTTTCCCACACTTAAAATTCAAGCATTTGACTGTATAAATTGTGCTATAATCTAATATCTTGGACTGTTTTTCCACTTATTTAGTGACTCCATTCGTGAGAAAATGAAGAAGAACTATCTCTCTAACCCAAGCTACAATTATGACCAAGTAAACAGGGCCTCACTGGCTTGTGGACCTATGGTGAAATGGGCCATTGCTCAGGTAAGGGAAAAAAATAGAAACAATAGATTGGAGGAAGATTGGAAAAAGAGAGTCTCACTTCAATATATACTATGTTCCTCCACTCCCCTAGCTTAACTATGCTGACATGCTGAAACGTGTGGAGCCTCTGCGTAACGAACTGCAGAAGCTTGAGGATGACGCCACAGACAACAAGACAAAGGCGGAAGAGGTGGAGCAGATGATCAGAGACCTTGAGTCTAGCATCGCCCGATACAAGGAGGAGTATGCTGTCCTCATTTCAGAGGCCCAGGCCATCAAGGCCGACCTGGCTGCAGTCGAGGCTAAGGTATATCATCATACCTTTGGTTCTAGTCAAAACTGAAGCATTTTGAAACATTTAGTTTAAACTCGTCTGTTTTCTCCTTGCAGGTGAATCGAAGCACAGCCCTGCTGAAAAGTCTGTCAGCTGAAAGAGACCGCTGGGAGAAGACCAGTGAGACCTTTAAGAACCAGATGTCTACCATCGCTGGAGACTGTCTGCTCTCTGCAGCTTTCATTACCTATGCCGGCTACTTTGAGCAGCAGATGAGACAGAATCTGTTCACAACCTGGTCTCATCATCTGCAGCAAGCCAATATTCAGGTACTTCAAGCTCTTATGCATTTAGTGAGTTTGTAAAGGTGCTGTACACCAATCATGAAATTAGTCTTTGAATCTGGTCAGAAGACATGTATTATACCTAATTGTCATTGGCCTAAATTTCTCCCTCAGTTCCGTACCGACATTGCCAGAACTGAGTACCTGTCCAACGCAGACGAGAGGCTCCGCTGGCAGGCCAACTCTCTCCCAGCTGATGACCTCTGCACAGAGAACGCCATCATGCTCAAGAGATTCAACAGGTCAGTATGTTTTGCCCTCTGATCAAAATACACCAATAAAATTGTCATTCAAGTCACATTGTTAGGTTTTGTTACTGAAACCAGTAAGCACTACTACGGATTAATTGGCCTTAAGTTGACCTATACCACTGCCCTATTTAGGTACCCGCTAATCATCGATCCATCAGGCCAAGCCACAGAGTTCATTATGAATGAGTACAAAGACCGCAAAATCACCAGGACCAGCTTCCTGGATGATGCCTTCAGGAAGAACCTGGAGAGTGCATTGCGTTTCGGAAACCCACTCCTGGTCCAGGTATGAATGGCTTGTGCCCACTCCTTGCCCACTCACCAGTACTCTTGTTTCTGTAGATGATTTGCATATTTCTATTCTTTTTTTGCCTTTAAGGACGTAGAGAGTTATGACCCCATCCTAAACCCGGTGCTGAACAGAGAGGTCCGCAGGACTGGAGGACGTGTCCTCATCACTCTGGGAGACCAAGACATCGATCTGTCACCTTCATTTGTCATCTTCCTCTCCACACGAGACCCAACGGTGAGGACATTGTATCATATATGTCTTAGTCATTTATAGCTAATCTTGCCTTAGAAAAAGTAAATTGATTTTAATTTGAATCACTTAAGCGTCATTGGTATTAAAAAAGTCTGTATCAAGACTGTAATACAGCATTTCCCTCATGCAATAATTTAGTACGGAAAAATAATTTGTTACATGTCTTTTCTTCATGCAGGTTGAGTTCCCACCAGACTTGTGTTCTCGTGTGACTTTCGTCAACTTCACTGTGACACGCAGCAGTCTGCAGAGTCAGTGTCTCAACGAGGTCCTGAAGGCTGAGAGGCCAGATGTGGATGAGAAACGCTCTGATCTTCTCAAACTGCAGGGTGAGACACAAGTGGCACATGAACTAACATAATAAGAAGGCACAACTGGGGATGGTAATAACACTGACAGGGATGCTCGACTTGGTGGAGAAAGAATTCTGTAAAATGATGAACAACTGTCCTCATGTGTCCTTAGGTGAGTTCCAGCTGCGTCTGCGTCAACTGGAAAAATCCCTGCTGCAGGCCCTCAATGAGGTAAAGGGCCGTATCCTTGATGACGACACAATCATCACCACGCTGGAGAATTTGAAGAAGGAGGCTGCCGAGGTGACCAGGAAGGTGGAGGAGACGGATATAATCATGGCTGAGGTGGAGGCAGTGTCACAGCAATACCTGACTCTGTCTTCTGCCTGCAGCAGCATCTACTTCACCATGGAGGCTCTTAACCAGGTCAGAACACTCTCACTTGCTCATTCAACCAATATTTTATTTGATTTATGGCCATACTTTTCCTCTTCTCTCTTATTCTCTAGAAGCCAAACAACCAGTAAATAAAAATGTTTTTTTTGTGTCTTGTTCCAGATACACTTCCTGTACCAGTACTCTCTTCACTTTTTCCTGGACACCTACCACACTGTGCTGTATGAGAACTCCAACCTCAAGAATATTAGCGATCACACACAGAGACTTGCTGTCATCACCAAGGACCTCTTTCAGGTATAAACTGCATCTTTGAAAAGAAATACTTTGTTTGGTGGTATGAGGGTTGTGGGCAAATGTTAAATGTCTGTTTTTTTATGTAGGTGGCATTCAACAGAATAGCTAGAGGTATGCTACACCAGGACCACATTACCTTCTCCATGCTGCTGGCTAAGATCAGCCTGAAGGGCATGACCAGGTCAGTCACCAGTATTTAAGCTATACATTGTTCTCAGTAGTATTCCATAAAATCTGCCTTCATAGACATCATTAACCATTTCAACCCATCTCTTTCCAGTGAGCCTTCATACGACTCAGAGTTCCAGCACTTCATGCGGAAGGAAATCGTTCTGAAGGGCACATCTGTGCCCAAGGTGAAGGGTCTAAACAGTGAGCAGAGTGAGGCCATGGTCCGCCTCAGCCGCATGCCAGCATTCAAAGACTTGGTGGAGAAAGTTGAGGCTGATGAGGTGAGCATTGACAGATATTATTGATCCTGTATCACTTAAATTGTGATTAATTAAACGCAACACTAGAGTTAAACTGAACGTGAAGACACTTTTATCTAAATAACACTGTCTTTGATTATGAACTGTATTGGTGATCATTATTGCATTTTTTTGTTTGTTACCTCAGCAATTCTTCATGTGGATTGAGAGCAACACCCCAGAGCTGGCTGTTCCTTATCTGTGGTCAGAGGAGAAACAGTCCAGTGAGTATATGGATGTGTCAAACAAATGATGCATAAAGGCCAAGCGGATGTTGATTTTAAATATTCTGTTTATACATAACGTGCTCTGCTCACCCTTTTGCCATTTTGTCCTCAGCTCCCATTGGCCAAGCAGTGCACCAGCTGTTGCTGATTCAGACCTTCCGCCCTGACCGTCTGCTGGCCATGTCACACATTTTTGTCTCAAAGGTGCTGGGAGAGACCTTCATGAACATCATCGAGCAGCCTCTTGACCTGGGTAATATCGTGGATTCTGAGGTAAGCATTGTTTCAAAGATTTTCTCTCCAGCAGTCATAATTGTTAGTGTTGTTGAATTGTTGCTGACATCAGTGTTGTGTCTTAAGGTGAAGCCCAGCACCCCAGTGTTGATGTGTTCAGTACCGGGTTATGATGCAAGCGGTCTTGTCAGAGATCTGGCTGCTGAGCAGAACAAACACATCACGTCCATCTCTATTGGTAAATAATCAGCTCATACACTCCTAACTTCAGACCTACACAAATCTGACCCTGATTTTTGTTTCCTGAGTCGAGCGCTTATTGAGGGTACTGTTCATGTTTGTGTTCTTCCGCTGTCCTCAGGTTCGGCTGAGGGCTTCAATAAGGCTGACAGAGACATCAACACTGCTGTCAAGTCTGGCAGGTGAGTGCTTAAAGTTTTGTACATTTTCTTTGCATGTGTACTTTGCTGCCTGTACTGATAATCCTGACCCTTTTTGTCCCGCAGGTGGGTGATGTTGGAGAACGTCCACCTGGCCCCCGGGTGGCTGATGCAGCTGGAGAAGAAACTACACTCTATGCAGCCTCACGCCAGCTTCAGGCTTTTCCTGACAATGGAGATCAACCCCAAGGTATACCACATCACTTAACAGAATTTCTCTCATTTCATATTCTTGATTTGGAATTCAAAGTCATTAGTGAACCTCAACTTGACACCACAGTCTTGAATTAGCTCTCACCTCTATTTCAAAAGCCTCCTCATCTCTTTCATACCCCATAGTCACAGCATTGTCTTTTTCTTGCCAGGTGCCAGTGAATCTGCTTCGTGCCGGTCGTATCTTTGTGTTCGAGCCTCCTCCTGGTGTCAAGGCCAACATGCTCCGGACCTTCAGCAGCATCCCTGTGGCTCGCATGTGCAAGGTGACTTAAGCTGGTTTCAACAACACACCAACATACACTTGAAAAACACATTGCTCCCACATTTTCTAGCTGAATTTGTCTTTTCTATGTCTCCACAGGCTCCCAATGAGCGTGCCCGTCTCTATTTCCTGCTGGCTTGGTTCCATGCCGTCATCCAGGAACGACTGCGCTATGCACCGCTCGGCTGGTCCAAGAAGTATGAGTTTGGAGAGTCTGACCTCCGCTCTGCTTGTGATACTGTTGATACCTGGCTGGATGACACTGCTAAGGTTGGAGATTACAACTACTTTACAAATAATAATTTGATCAGATAAATAATAAGTACTGAAGTATTTATATTGCATTAAAAATAACCTTTTTACACTTTGCCTCTACACACAGGGTCGTCAGAACATCGCACCAGACAAGATCCCCTGGGCGGCTCTGAAAACTTTGATGGCTCAGTCCATCTACGGCGGCCGCATTGACAATGAGTTTGACCAGCGTCTGCTCAACACCTTCCTGGACCGCATTTTCACCAAGGGTAGCTTCGACAGCGAGTTCAAACTGGCTCTCAAAGTTGACGGACACAAGGACATCAAGATGCCTGACGGTATTCGGTTAGTAGTCTTCTAGCTTTTAAAATGAGTCCACTCCTATGTTTATGGATACATGTTTTTGGTGATGACTGGTTCTGATGTTTCTCACGATTTTGATTTGTCACAGGCGCGAGGAGTTCATGCACTGGGTAGAGATGCTTCCGGACACTCAGACTCCATCTTGGCTCGGGTTGCCTAGCAATGCTGAGAAGGTCTTGCTCACCACTCAGGGTACGACGCCGGTCACATTGGCTATTTGTATTCTGGTGGTCTTCCACATTCAGTGGATTTTTCTTCGTCATCTGTCTAGTTTTGTTTTCATGTTGTTCCCTCATCTCAACTGGTTTTCACAGCGCAGATTATTAACCATTTTTCTCTTTCTATTCTAGTGTCTTAACTCTTACTTTGACCGGGTGTCTAATTGGGTGACAACTGGTCGTGTGTATGTGTGTATATGTATGTATGTATGTGTGTGTGTGTGTGTGTGTGTGAGTGAGAGACATGTTGTGGATGTTTCCTCTGCTAATCTTCTCATCGGTTCACTCCATCAATTACTTTTCTATCGTTTCACAAGTAACCCATAATCTAGCTGTAGTCATAGCCATCATATTTAAAGGTGCTCTACCCAAAGGAAGGGTGTGTGTCTCCTCACCCTCCAGCAGCTGTATTTCACAGCCATCATGTCTTTGCAAAGATACTATCCCCACCCCACCCTCAATTTAGCACTCCAAACAGCCACACCTCTCCATCCCCTTTGCTTCCCTGTTATATCCTCCCTCCCTCTTAAGTCAGATTTATCTCCACAACTCTCCTACACTCCTAACTTTCACAGTCACACCCACCAAGCCCTCCCTCTCCTTCATCCGTACCCTACATCCTTTAGGTTCTCTCTCAAACCTGCCACCCTGTATTGTTTGTTTATTTTGTTTACAGATCCAGTCAGTCAAGAATGCTGTTCATTTATCCACTTGGGATCTATGTTGAATGTTAAATTTGATGGAATTATTATTGCCTGAAGCCTTGTGTGTCCTTTTGTCCTTGTTTGTGCCTTTTTAAAAAAAACAACCCCTTTTATTAACACATTCTGGAGATAAGCTATTTTTTTCTTTTGTTCCACGATTAATTTCTTCTCCCCTTCCTACCTCCCACCATGGCCGTGTCTTCCACCTCTCCTCCACTTCCCTCCCTACTCACTCGCTCCTGTCGCCGGCCTGTGCAGGCACTGACATGATTGGTAAGATGCTGAAAATGCAGATGTTGGAGGATGAGGATGACCTTGCCTATGAGACGGAGAAGAAGGAGCGCACTTCATCCACATCCGATACTCAGCCGGCCTGGATGAGGACCCTCCACACCACTGCCTGCAACTGGCTGCAGCTCATGCCCCAAACTGTCAATCCACTCAAACGCACAGTGGAGAACATCAAGGTAATGGCAAGAATAAGAGGGAAAGGTGGTTGACACACAGACTTCAAGAGTCCTAAAATAGGGTGTTTTCTCTACAAGAAGCTGCACAACATCCTTGGGAATCAATTTTAAGTTGATTGATTTTTTTTAAATTAGAGCTATACTCATGATGTATTGAGTTACAAGCACAGTCATTGATTCATCTGCCAAGTTTCTGCATTTCATTTGTCTTCTTCCTCCAAACATGCAAACACCAGGACCCGCTGTTCCGCTTCTTTGAGCGTGAGGTGAAGATGGGTGGCAAGATGCTGCAGGAAGTCCGTCAGGATCTGACTGATGTGGTACAAGTGTGTGAGGGCAAGAAGAAGCAGACCAATGACCTGCGCACACTTATCAGCGACCTTGTTAAAGGTAAAATCTATCTGTATTTTTATGGGTTTACCTTACTTATCATTTGAAGACTTTCAGAGATTTAATGCAAGAAAATACTGCATATTTGCAACTGGGTTTAATCAGCAAGATGTTGTTAAATAACCGTGGTGCACACCTGTTTGTCTTTCTCTCTAGGCATCCTCCCTCGTAGCTGGTGTCGTTACACAGTTCCAGTCTCCATGACTGTGATCCAGTGGGTAACAGACTTCAGTGAGCGAATCAAACAGCTGCAGCAGATCTCACAGGGAGCCGCCAGTGGGGGTGCAAAGGAATTGAAGGTATTATTTGGTTAATTGTTAGTTTACAGAATCAAAAATCCTCGACACAAGTAGTATGATATTAGTGTATACATAGTATTGACAGATTACTTTTTTTTTTTTGGTTAATTCTTTCCCCCTCCTGCTGTCCTTTCTGCAGAACATCCACGTGTGCCTGGGCAGCCTGTTTGTGCCAGAGGCTTACATTACTGCCACCCGCCAGTATGTGGCCCAGGCGAACAGCTGGTCTCTGGAAGAGCTGTGTCTGGAGGTCAATGTCACCACCGCCCAGGGTGCCGCACTGGACGCCTGCAGCTTTGGCATCAAAGGTCAGACAGCACATGTGTTTATAATCAGGGGATGCAGACTGCAAATTGTATAACAAGGTTGTATTACAGAACTGTGACTATAGAAGTGCATGCAAATTGGCAAAATATCTTTTAGACACAGTGTTTGCTTGTAATGAACTTCAGCCCTCTAATTTTATGAGAGGCAGACATTAAGTCTTAAAATGTGTGTCTAGTTGCTTATCATGACTTTCTGTTCAACTGTTTATTTTTAGATTTTTCTGTTTTTTCTTCAGATTTTGGATAAGCTTTAATATTGGTTTTGTTCAATATTTCAGGACTCAAACTACAGGGAGCAACCTGTGCCAACAACAAGCTGTCTCTGTCCACCGCCATCTCCACTGAGCTGCCTCTCACTCAGCTCCGCTGGATCAAGCAGAGCAATGCTGAGAAGAGAAACCTGGTATGTATAAGATGATACCATCTATCTAAAAATCTCTATTGTCAATGGATTTTGGTCGTCATGTTTTATTTTATTTTTGCCGCAGGTGACCTTGCCAGTGTACCTGAACTTCACCAGGTCTGACCTCATCTTCACTGTTGACTTTGACATCGCCACCAAGGAGGACCCACATAGCTTCTATGAGCGTGGAGTCGCTGTCCTCTGCACAGAGTAGATGAAGAAAGTCATTCCTAAAGACTTGACGTCTTGATAATTGAACCATGTTTAATCACTTACATTTGTTGCCTATTAACCACCATTTTAAAAAGTAGTTTGTAGCCTATTTCATTCCAGTATAGAATATAGTTGGTAACATTTATGGAGCAGTAATCTTGAGTATGTTGTCATTCTTAATGTTAGTGGAAAGTGTCTTGGAAGGTCTTGGGAATGTGGCTAGTTGGTGAGTAGGGAGTGGAAAGAGAATGTGGAATAAGGAAGTTGAAAGGAAAAGCCGTTTTATGGAATAACCCGTATGTGTTTAGATTGAATAAAGATTGTTGGAATTAAATGAACTTTATAACTGACCTCAGTGTTTTTCATGATCTGGTTAAATGTTTTGTTTTAAAGTGTGTGTCACAGATGGTGTTTGAGGCATGTTTTACTTCCTCTACTCTTAAAGGACCTGTGAACAACCTAAGAGCTCAACATGTCCACATAGTCTTGTGCATAAGATCTGGTCTCACCTACAGTCTCTGCCCTCACAGTCAACATGACTGTCACATGTCTTGTACAAATGTATATGCAAATATACCTTCAGAGGCCTCACCCATGGATCCCTGAAACTGACAAAACAATTTAGCTTATAAAACAAGTCTCAAAATTTAACTGAATATATTATATTGTTAAATAGCTAATAAAGTGGGGAGAAATAGAGCTTTATATTTCCATTAATCAAGTTTGTAAGAAAGAAGCAAAAATTCAATTTTCCCACCAATTAGTTGAGAAAATAAATTGAATTCTTCTGGTGTGTATATGACAAGATGGGTATGGTCATACATGTCCACAGTTGTGGATTGTTTGCACTGTCAGTGCTTTACTGCCACTTGCTGGTTGAAGTGGGAAAAAACATTTTAATTAGAAGTACTTCAACAATAGAAGCCAGGATCTATTAAAGATAACTAAGTTACTACAAAACTTAAGTGTCACAAACCGATGAACAGAAGTTGTAGTACAGTAGCTTAATGCTCTCCTAGAAAACATATACATGTCTGTTATTAAATTAAATGAAGATGGAACCCGAGCATGAAAATGGCAATGAATATTGCCACTGTACCTCACTATTTATTTCCATTACTGACAAATCTCAAAAAATGGTTTTAGTCTACAAAATGGCAAATTCCTATCACAAACTCCTAAAGCTGAAGATGATGTAATCAAATTGCTTGCTTTGTCTGACTGTCCAATAAATGTCTAGGAACCAGGAAATGTTACTGATAGTAGAAAATGGATGGCAGATTGGTTTCCTAATGATTGACCAATTGATTAATTTTAAAATAATAAACTTCAATAAAGGGTTAGTTATTTCCTTGACTTGGTCAGGACGGTTTACTCCGCTTCTAAAAAGGACTAACATCCTGTAAACTGTGACTTAAATGTATTTTCCAGCATGATAACGATCAAACATTAAGCCAATATATACAGAAATGGCTAGAATCTGGTGAATATGTACAGTAATCAAGCTGCTGAATGCAAATATATTTTATCTTTATAATTTAATTGACAGCGTGTTCAAACTTCACTGTCCAATACAGCAGTAAACATTAATTTGGCTTATAATGAGGACAAGATACCCCAGCATCATGTATCAGATAATATTGGAAAGACCAATATAAAGAAACTATATGAGAAAATATATAATCTGTATCATCTGCAAGGTTGTATATGGATCCATCATGGAGATGCAGGATACTGTGGTAACTCTACCAACAAAAACATCATATTTACTCAAAAAGAGAATCAATACATCTTCGAGACACTCAGAATTACTGAAGCAGAACAAATTCATCTCTGATAGCTGATCCATACTTAAATAAAGTGCAGTTTAAAGTAACTATTCACTGTATTTCTTTTCAACTCAAATAATATAAGGCATTATAAGGAAGTACTTTAGTGTAACAGTCATAAATATCACAGCTGGAGCTCTTTTGTATTTTACCAGATGTTCTTTGATTTTCTGATCATCAAAACGTGATCATTTGGTTAACCTATAGGCCCTTTAGTGCTCAAACCTTGAAAGGCTTTATCATTACAGGCCCTTAGTTATGTGAATGTGACTCTAACATACTTCAGATGCAGAGTCTGCTCCCTCTGGTTCATCCTGCATATTGACAACACACTGTCTCTTTCTCTGCCCCGACTCCACCTCTTCTGTCTCAGGGACACTCAGCTTTCTCTTGTGAAGAAACTGAAGGTTACAGGGGCTGGGGGATCTCTCCGAGGAGCTATCCACTATCTGGGATGAACTCCTTTCCCCTGGGGTTAGACATCCAGGTGTGTGAGGCGTGGAGGATCTTGTAGCATGCAAGCCCGAATCATCAAGTTGGCTGTGTGATTCAATATCCATGGTTTGGGTGTGCATTGTTGAATCATTTATTTCTTCTGCAAGATCTTTGTAACCATCCCTGTCACTGTGGGAGGGCAACGAGTCAAGCTCACAGACCCACAGCTCAGAGTCACTCCCACATTTCATCTGGACATCTCTCATCCCATTTATCACAACTTCTTTGCAGACAGGGGGAGGGTGATGAAGGATAAATCGCCTGCTCCGTCCTGAGAACCGACATCCTGCTTTTCCCTGCTGCCTTGTTCGCCTGCTGGAGACACCCACATCGATGTTTGACTCATCAGAATCCTCTGAGCTCCCATCGTATGGATCCAAAAACTACAATCAAAGTACACATGCATTCATTCATAAGCACACAGAGTAGCGGGGGTGCTGTTGCAGCAGAAATGGAAGGATTAGAGAGAGGAGGATGCTTACCAAAGAATAACAGCCATGCCTTCCTGCAGGCTTGTGCACTAATGGCAATGTCCGCCCTAAACTCCCACTCTCTGGCGCACTGCTCACACACCCCTGCTCAGTTAGGAATGCAGTGGTTTTTGCATTGACAAGACAGCTATTTAATTTCAAATTAGAAAGCTGCATGCATGCCATCTCACTGTGCCTTCATTAAATGATTTTACTGAAACCACAAAAAAAAGGCAAAACTAGACATGAAGGTGTGTACGTGTGCAGTGATCAGTGGTGGAGCCAAGATAAGAGTCAGTTTCTGGGGAGCAAATTCAATTTGATTCCATTTGAAAACAACATTTATGGAGATATCTGATTTAAAAATATCCTTAGTATAAGTCTGGGAATAATCCCTGCCTAGAAAACTTTATTTACTTTTTTTTTTTTTTTTAAATACTAAAATATAGCCTACTCATACTGTAAAAATGTACATTGTCACTTATCCAATTGTGCCCAGTGTGTCAGTGTGTGAGCAAAGGTTCACATTCAGAACAAAAGTAATACCATAGTGCTGGTGTCTGACCATCTTGGGCTGATCTCAGAGTCAGAATCAGTGCTGGACTCCACTTTACACATCTCCTGATGGAAAACAGGAAGTCACTCGACTCCACATTTGTATGTCAACACAAAAGAAAATCCAATGCGAAAGATTTAAAGTTCATAAACTGATAGCATTCACACTAAAGGTGACGACATGCCTAATTAGTCTCACCATGTATTTGCAAGCAAGCTGGTCCATGTTGTTGGGTACATGGCCATCACTGTGGTCTGGAAAAAATATGAAATTAGAGTGCATTTAAGCATATTCAAAAGATACAACAATGAATAGAGGTTGCTTTACTTCAACGTGACACTAAAAGTCAACCAGTGGCAGGATATCACAGCCAATAAAGGATTTAATACTGACACTTACCTGGAAGTGAATGTTGTCGTCTCCTCCTGTAAGCCATTTTGTTTGGACAAAGTGAAATAAACTACTGAAATTATGTTGTAGCGCTGGAAATCAGTCTGGTGGACCAGTTAATTAACCCAGCGGAGCAGGTGTATTTGATATATAGCCTAAATGATGCACAGACAACGTACAGGTGAGTTTGCTATTTCAAGTTTTTAAACTCTCGCGAGCTTTAAGGTGTGACAACGCTGTGGTTAAGGTCTGGTTAGGTTTAGGCACAAAAAACAGTTGTTTAAGGTTGGGAAGATTACGGTTTGGGTTAAAATGGTCACTTAAAGTCGTGGATGTGGCCATGTGGGTTAAACTTCCTTATAAATCTTGCGAGAGTTGACGCGAATTTAGTTACCATCTAGACGCGACTGACCACTGCTGGATGAAATTCGATGAGCCGCACAGGTCAGGACAAATCTGGAAAAAAAAAAGAACTTTAAAAATTATATTAAAAAGACCTACATTAGCTATCCAACCATATAACAGATTGAGCAAACATCACATAACTGTGTTATTTTCAGGATCGGAGGTTACTTTGAAAATGTAATAGGTTACAGATTACAGTTACCCTATTTAAAATGTAATAAGTAATGCATTGCAATTACTCAAAGTAATGTAACTTATTACATATGCATTTTCTAACAAATGTTTTCAACTGTTATGGTGAATGTACCCATCAAGCCCACCAAAATCTAAGTTCAGGGGTTTTTCATGGATACTGACATGATGTGTAAGGGAGATCATTTCTTATAAAGCAAGATTTATCTCTCCTTTTAAAATGTTTTCATTAGCACACATAGATTTTGGAATATAAAATAAAGATATTTTATTTAAAAAGTCACAAGTCTGGCATGGGCTTAATTGGTACTGTGACCATTTAAACCCATGTGTGCTCCAAATAAACCCACGTCATGATTTATTTATAAAATGTAAAAAAAAAAAAAAAAAAAAAAAAATGTATTGATTTCAAATAATTAAAAACATCAATATATGTATTAAGTAATATGTTAAATATTTTCAAAAGGGGGGGGGGGGGCTCCTCCTAAGCAAAATTTTAAAGGTCTGACTTCAGATGTAAGCCCCTTGTAATCATCATCAAATCAACATTTTCATAAGTAACTGTAATTTAATTATACATTTTTCTCAGTAACTGACACGGATTACAGTTACATGTCTTATGTAATTAAATTACATAACGCCGTTACATGTAACTAGTTACTCCCCAACAGCTCCCTTCGTGTCCTCCTCCAGCAGTTCCCCGGTGAACCGCAGGGGGGAGCGGATGAGTCTGCGTGCCCGCTCCCGTCTGTGCGTAAGATCCGGCCTGGGGGAGAGGGATGAATGTTAATTTCAAAGATGGCGGCGGAGGGAGGAGGGAAGGAGATGAACGAAATTAAAACTCAGTTCACCACTCGGGAAGGCGTCTACAAACTCCTCACTCACTCCGAATACAGCCGTCCCAATAGAGTGCCTTTCAACTCGCAAGGCTCCAACCCCGTCAAGGTCTCCTTCGTGAACGTCAACGACCAGTCGGGCAACGGCGACAGGATCTGTTTCAATGTGGGCCGTGAACTCTACTTCTACATCTACAAAGGCGTTAGAAAGGTAGCGTGCTAACAAGGCTAATGTCAGCGGAAATTCACGACACTGCAAGTTAAATTAGAGTACACCACTGCCGTCCGAACTGTTGTTATGATGTGCTTTTCCTGCTATGGTAAATAAACAACTCTGGCAGCTGATTTGACTATGAAATAAGCAGCTAAGTTAGCTCGGAGCTAGCCTCAACGCAACTAGCGTTAGCGAGCCAGCGGCTACTCCCGAGGCCAGGGGCTACATTTCGTCTCCGTTCCCCCCTCCCCTCCAAGTCCAGTCAGTGTGTTTTAAATGTTGCTGGGTGGTGCGATTCGTGAGGTTGGATAGCGGCTACCAGGCTAAAAATGACAACTTGATCAGATTGAAGTTGTGAGTTGTTGTAATAGTTTGTGATGACAGTGACAGCTCTACCTGTCGACGCCCTTTGACTGACAGGTGTCGGCTAATCACAGGGTTTGTTGTTTCTGTGTCCGGACACATCGATGATTAAAACTAGCTGTAATGTAAAACAACTCAGCTCGTAGCTTGGGGGTATGTCTGGACGAAAATCAATGACCTGATCAAACTAAAGTTGAGTTGTAGGGAAATGCGCTAAAGCTCAGTTTTGACAGCTGTAATGCTAGCTGTTAGTCAAGTCGTTTTTATTTGTATAGCAACCATCATACATAATGGAAGTTTCCAAAAGCTGAAGGACAGCAACAAAGCAACTGGTCAACAGGATAAAATGGTGTGAAAGCAAGGTTTATTAATATTCAAATAAAACAAATAAAAATGAGCACCAAATCAAGCACATTCACACATGTAATCATAATAGTAATAGAAAGAGAAAAAAAAACTAAAAGTGATTTTTTTAAAAGAAAGTTTTTGAACAGTTGTGCAGTCATACATAATCAGGTTAAAACAATGGCTTGTCGTAAGCCTGAGAAAACAGAAAGGTTTCAAGTTTGCTTTTAAATGTGGAAACAGTGTCATGACTGATCTCTGGTCATCTGGTAATTTGTTCCAGAGAGCAGTCACTTATGCAGGGTACAGTTAGACGACAACTACCATATAATCTGAGGGTTCTGGTTGGACTATAGTGAGCAGGCATGTCAGTAATATTAAGGGCAGACACACCACAAAGTTCTTTATAAACTATTAGCAGGATTTTGAAGTTGAAGTTCTGCACTGTACAGAATAACGTCACTAAACATGCTAGTGCTCATTTGGGTAAACCATGTGGGATATACGTCTCAGTAGGTGCCATTACTATACAGTATATTTTCATATTCTGCGTATATGCTCTGTCACCAACGGATAAGTCATATAATTCTTAAATGACTCATGGTCCTGGCAAATATCATATTATATTTCTTGTGAAAGTAAAGGAAGAGAGTGAGTGCTGATCTCAACTCATGATATGTTGTCTGCAGTAATGTTGGTGTCCCTGCGGTGTATCAGAATACAAGTTCAGCTGCATTTTGAGTAATTATACCTCAGTAATGTATATTGTCACTACATTTAGTCATTTCAGCTAACAGCTGACTTGGCATCACAGGTTTACAGGAATCAGCTGACTGCAAACTTGAAGAAGTCCTATTAATAAACTCAGAGACATGAGCGTGTCATGTGTGTCAGTCCACTGTAAACCAGCTACGAGCGTGATACAGAAATTAGAGCAAGTTTAGCGTTTAAATGTCTGTAGTTAAAGGACAAAATATGGAGAGATTTTTGTTGGAGCAGATACGTTGCTACAGGTTTAAAACAAAAATAGCTAGGCTCACCTGTGTATTAAAGCCAAGAGGTTACACAAATCCAGCAGCTCAAGAGAGTTTATTACTTAAAAGTATTCATCTCCACTGATGGCATATCTTTCGTGAGAACATCAGCCATCGAAGCAGTGCTTAATACATGTATGCTACAGTGAAGACTAAGACCTACAGTATGTGTTTTTAAAAAGTTTGACTGGACTCCTAACCTGTGTTTAGGATTTAGTCTGTCTGAGACATTAAGTGGAAACATTCAATGGCACATCTAACAGTAGTGGAGGGACTACTGAGTCATCATCTTACACACAGAGAATTTTCCATTTCATCAGTAGTGTAAACTACAAATCATTAACAAATGGACCTGTTGTTATACTGATCATCTGCAGCATTTGCCTTGGATCACTTGTTCAAAGCAGCACATTAAGTTTTCATTGTAAGACAAACATCATACAGTATGATCGCTAGCATCTAACATCATTTTAAAGTCCTTTTATTACAGAGAATCATACTCCTCTATATATAAGATCTTCCTCATTTTTGCTCACTCACTGTCAGCTATATGATGCTTTGGTAAAAATGTGGCATGCTAAAGGTTGTACACTGTCCCTAGAAGATCTGTTATCATTTCTACACTGTCTATAGTTGTAACACTTTTTTAGAGTTAATTAACTGTCCCTTCTGGGATGAAACACAGGGAACAATAATATACTGCAGACTCCACTCTAATGATTTATTACTGACGGTTTTAACAACTAAAGCCTTTGTAAAATGCATACTTTACAAATTTAAATATTTAAAGGTTACTCTCCTCTTTGCAAATTAGCTAATTTCATGTGAGTTCATAGTCTTTCTCTCTCTCCCTCTCTCTCTGTCTTTTCAGGCTGCTGACCTGAGCAAGCCGATAGACAAGCGCATCTACAAGGGAACGCAGCCCACCTGTCATGACTTCAACCACCTCACGGCAACAGCAGAGAGCGTGTCTTTGCTGGTGGGTTTCTCAGCAGGACAAGTGCAGCTCATCGACCCAATCAAGAAGGAAACGAGCAAGCTTTTCAATGAGGAGGTAGGTCTCTGAAGGATGGAGGGTGGATTGCTAAGAGCAGTGTTTTTCACAAGTTGTACCTGCTGGCCAGCTCAGCAACTTCTGGAGAGGCAGTTGATATTTCTTTTTGCTGACATTTTCACTAAAATGATTATTGTAGTACTTTTCAGACAGACACACATCTGTGTACTTTTTATGCCGTTGTGGGAGAAACTGTACTTATTTTTGTTAGATCCAATTCCACAGGTTTGAACTATGCCTCACAGTGGAGAGCCATTCATTTACAATTCACAGCATATTGCCTTGTATTAAAATTCTCTCTCACATGAGGTGTACAATACTATTTTCACTATGTCATATTTGTATATGTACTCATGTAGTGTACTCTGCAACCTTCTTATGTAGAGGATTTATAACATGTGAAAGAAGGAAAAAAATGTGTTTTTAAGGCATGTTCCTTAGCATTTTTGGTAATTTATGCTACTGTTTGTATTTTCCTGCCCGACCTAGAAACAGTCTGTGACATATTTTCAAGTGGCCTAAGACTTTAACAGATAGCAAGACCTTCAGCACACTCAGAATATCTTTTTCCTGATGACTGCACTGACATTGTTTTTCCCTCTTCCCTCCCTCCTCCCCGTTTGCCTCTCAAACCCCAACCTCCCTTCTCTTCTGCCAGAGACTAATAGACAAATCCAGAGTAACATGCGTGAAATGGGTGCCGGGCTCTGAGAGCCTGTTTCTGGTCTCTCATGCCAGTGGGAATATGTACCTGTACAATGTGGAGCATAGTTGTGGCACCACGGCACCGCACTACCAGATGCTCAAACAGGGAGAGAACTACTCTGTACACACTTGTAAGAGTAAATCTACAAGGAACCCTCTCCTAAAATGGACAGTGGGTGAGGGGGCTCTGAATGAGTTTGCTTTCTCTCCAGATGGGAAGTTCCTAGCTTGTGTAAGCCAAGATGGCTTCCTACGGGTGTTCAACTTCGACGCTGTTGAGCTTCATGGCACCATGAAGAGCTACTTCGGTGGCTTGTTGTGCGTGTGCTGGAGCCCTGATGGAAAGTACATAGTTGCGGGTGGAGAGGACGACCTAGTGACTGTGTGGTCGTTCTTGGACTGCAGAGTCATAGCCCGAGGTCACGGGCACAAGTCATGGGTGAGCGTGGTGGCATTTGACCACTACACTACCAGCGTGGAAGAAAGCGACCCCATGGAGTTCAGTGGTAGTGACGAGGACTTCCAGGATCAGATGATCCACTTCGGACGAGACCGGGCCAACAGTACGCAGTCCCGACTCTCCAAGCGCAACTCCACGGACAGCCGGCCTGTTAGTGTCACATACCGGTTTGGCTCAGTGGGCCAGGACACTCAACTGTGCCTATGGGACCTCACTGAGGACATCCTTTTCCCCCATCTTCCACTCTCACGGACACGGACACACACTAACGTGATGAACGCTACCAGCCCCCCTGCGGGTGCTACAATAATCACTAACACCTCTAGTAACACTACTAATGGAAACAACAGTGGTGCCAATACTCCTGGCATTAACTCCCTCTCTACCACATTACCACGCTCCAACAGCCTACCCCATTCAGCCGGCACCACGACAACGGCAAACAATACCAACAAGGCTGGCAGCGGTGGTGGCATCGGCAGCGGTATTATGGACAGTTCCATCGCTACAGGTGTGAGTAAATTTGCCACTCTGTCACTCCACGATCGGAAGGAGCGCCACCATGAGAAGGACCACAAACGCAACCACAGCATGGGTCACATTAGCAGCAAGAGCAGCGACAAGCTCAACCTGCTGACAAAAACCAAAACAGACCCTGCTAAGACTTTGGGCACTCTGCTGTGCCCACGCATGGAGGATGTGCCCCTCCTTGAGCCCCTCATCTGTAAAAAGATAGCACACGAGAGGCTCACTGTACTCATATTTTTAGAAGACTGTTTAGTGACTGCTTGTCAGGAGGGATTTATTTGCACATGGGCGAGGCCAGGCAAAGTGGTAAGTTCTTTTTAATGTAGGAAATGTGGGTGAATTTGAAGTTCTAACATTGTGTCTGTCAAATATTTAGCTGTCCTAAACTCAGTTGGTGGGTTGTGACTAAGAAGCAAGACATATTCTGAAATGATACAGTAAACTATTGACATTTGGTATAGCATTTTTAGCTTTTATAGTAAGATTGTCACCCTCTGCAGGCAGGCAAGTTTGTTTAATGTACATTTGCTTTCCACTGAAAGACCTATTATGCCCAAGTTTAAAATATAATCAGTGCTATGAAAATTCTATATTTTTCTGGGTATATAATGCATTCTGATAAGGAGGATTTTCTGTGTGGGGAAAAGGATGGTAATCCATAATTGAGTGTGCTCATTGGTTCATCAGTCATCCCACAATGCATAGCAACATAGCCAAGAAGTCATCTACATACACTCGAACATTTCAGCTTTTATGCAAAAGGCTCTGTATTTGCCCAAAGAATCTGCAGTTTCTCACATGCTTTCAGCTTAATATGTGCTCTTTTATACTTCCCCTTTTGTCTGTGTGTTTTGAACGAGTTTGCTATAACGAGGCACACAATAGTCTGGATCTGGATCATAGCTGGCAGTCTGAAGGCTTGTTAGTCCAGTGAGATTGTTACTTTTAACTAGAGTCAGACAATAGCAGGGGCTTAGGGTAGCAATGCCCTTATAAATGTCATCACATATCTCTGAAGTTAAAAAAAAAAAAAAAAAAGTGAGAGCACAAGCAGTGCTATGATACTGTTCAGTACCAATGCAGTCTGAGAGTTTATATTTGTCAAATCATGTGTGGGACTGCTGTCATTTATGGGCCACTGTGGGTGATTTATTTGATTGTCTGACAAAAGTATTATTCCGAATGCTTCCTGTGTGAGAAAATGAAACAAATAACATCCAGAAGCTGATACATTCAGCCTGGTAATTAAACTTTGAGCAGTGGAAATAGTGGGCACCACACAGTCCCCTGGTGGGTAGAACGTCTAATTAATACAAACCACTTAATATGAAAATTAGCGGAGTGGAAGATGCAGTAGTTGAGGTCAGTCTTGGGTAAGGTGCAATTAGTATTCAATGATAAGAAGGAACTTCAAACAATCCTTATTTTATATGGTTAATAGCAGAATTGTAATAAAAAATGCAGAACTGAACAGAAGTAATCCTTTATATTAAAAAAAAAGCCAAAAATGCCCTCAAAGAAGAGAAAGAACAGATCAAAAGGTTTAAAAGAGCCCTCTAGAAAAATATTTCTTGTCTTTTTAAAAAGTGCCTTCATCAAGCAAACCTCTCAAAGAGGACGCTACACTTGGCATCCACTCTGACTGCTGTGCACAAGCTTTTAATGAAATGCAGGGGACCGGGATATGAAAAGAAGATGCTAGAGGCACATTTTTAATGAGCTATTTGTTGCTTGATTTTTGCTACACTATGTGAACTTTCCCAATGCAAATCTCCTTGTTTTCCTTCTTCCAGGGTTTATTGTCATCCCAAAACCAAGCCAGCTCTCCCAGTGGAACAGTAGTATAGCCACAATATTTCTGCTGCTAAAGAACCCTGCAACCCAGAGTCTGATGCTGCTCTTCACCCTGCAAGCATTGCAAGTTTTCCGTTTCTTTTTTTTTTTTCCTTTTCTTTTTTTTTTTTTTTTTTAAATCCCTCCCCCCTCCCAATTTTTTGTTAATGGCTTTTCTGTTGTTTTCGTTTATCACTCACTTGACCTAGAGGAAGAATGAAGCAAGAAAAGGTGTGGTGTGGACTACTGTGCTAATATATTGTTCTCTGGAGTTTTAACACATTTTAGATTTAAAAAAAAAAAAAAATCTTTCTTTCATGTCAGATCTCATCAGACTGTTGTCCCCTCTGGAATTAAGGCTTGGCTTCGTTAGATGCAAACCAGACAATTGTGGCTTGAGATCAAAGGGATAGTTCATCTGATTGTCATACTCTGTGTAGCCCTTCTCCTCCTTATTTTTTTTTTTTTTTAACCTCCGTGGTATAGCCCAATCTCGGCTCAGGGTTACTAACTAAAATATGAATTTTCAGGTGAACTATCCTTTTATGACCAAGTGCGTGAGCATCTGAAAATTTTGCATCCATCCACATTCACCCACCACTTCTGTCTTTTCTTGAGTAGAATCTCCCCATCAATGACTTTGCACTGATTTTTGTTAGTTCTTTTGTTGTTCGTTTTGATAACTATACTATTGGAACAAAAAAAAGAGGGTTGAGGACTGCCTTGTTGCACTTGGCTTTAACATCCTCAGTCTTGAAATCTGAATCTATAAAGCTGGATGCTGCAATCATAGTCTTTTTAAAGAAAAAAAAAGTTTGCACTTAAATTAGTTTATTAGAAGAAAATGGCTTTACATTTTTGGGTGTGCTCAGAACTCACAGATGGCTAATACAGTAGGTGAAGAAAATGATAAAACTATTAAAACCTTTATCTATTGAGCATTTATTTTAATATTATTTCAGATTCAAATCTGCTCTGTATCATAATGTGTATATTGTAATTAATTGATTTGATGGGGGCCTAAGCAAACTTACCATTACTCCAGTGGAAGTTTTGTCATTGATAGTTATATTTCTAAAGCCTAAAGTATACATATTAATAATATTAAAATAATCTTGAATACACTGTTTTCTGTTCTTTTCTTGTCCACCCTCATGTGATGTGTTTACACCATTAAGCTGTGATGCAAAAAGAAGTTGCTTACATTGTCAAAAAAGTGCCATTGCAGCAATAAAGGTGCTGCCAAGTATGGAAGTCTCTGACGCTCAGGAAGTCTCACAGATAACGCTTGTTTCCTTGACTTGATACTTGAGTCTCAAAGATATTTTGCTAGAAAAACATGGAACTTCATGTCCTCTAATTTTCTCCTTAGAAGAATATTAACAATAGTCACATGAAATATTTTAGACTGGAAATTGAGTCTTTCCCATTTGACACTTTTGCACTATTAATGTGTTTTATTTTTGTGTGATAGCCAATCATTGATGCCATTAAGAGTTGAGTGACCCCTACACTAGACAGAAAGCTTGTGAGAGGTAACATTTATATTCCCCACTTCATTGTTGATTAAAATATATAATAATGTTCATCAATTCACTCTGAACTTTTGTGTTTAAGTGTTTATGCAGGCTTTATGTAAGCTTAATACATTTTAATGATAACATCATACAAATGATACTTGACAACCTTTTTTACTCTGATTATGCATCACAATAAACAACTGAGTCACAGTTTCATGTAAATGAGCTCACAGCTCATGAATGAAATGGTACATATTTTAAGCCTCGAGCGAGGGGCTATAAAGGTACTGGCCAAGCTACATTCTACACAGTAAAAAAAAAACATCTGATCAAACTTTTAAAGGCCTAGGCGATAATTTCTGACCACATAACATACAGGCATGTTCATGTACAGAATTATTCTCATTGGAAAATCATCTTATTAATTATTCATTACTGGTTTTAATCAATTTGGGGGTCACATCAGGTTCAGTTTTTGTGTTTAGTTGCCCCATGGAGATATTTATGTAGTAAACAGATGAATCACGGTATGTGCCTTTCAATTATTTTCTCTCATAGGCCATCTTTATGGCTTAGAAAATATAATAATTGTGGCGTGCAGGTGGTTAGAGCGCATGCCCCGTACGTAGCCGACCCCGGTTTGAATCCCGGCCGGAGGTCCTTTGCTGCATGTCACACCCCCCCCCTCTCTCCCATGTTTCCTGTCTGTCTGCTACTCAATAAAGGCGTCTATGCCGAAAAAAATCTTTAAAAGAAAATATAATAATTGTGAAGCACCTAATGTGACTTTCTGCTGTTAACCTTTGTACAGGAAGACTGTTGCCCTTCACTCAGTTTGTCCCGAGGGGGATCATTCAGTTACTGGAAAGACTATCACTAGTAAACTGCTTATAAAAAGTATTCAGCTCTCCTTGGAATTTGATTTATTACTTTACAACTTTGAATCACACAGCTGATTAAATAGAGCCACTACTAAATGTCCACTTCCTGTCTTCTTTGACACTACCATGCTCTTGTTTGTGTTTTAATTTTATGTTTGGAGTCCTTGTCAACTGCAACATTTTCTCCTTATTCTACTGTTTATATTTCACTTTGCTTATATCATATCTTATTCCCAGATTCATATTTTTCAGGAACTTCACTGGAGTGTTTCTTTGTGTTAATAATGTAGTTTTTGCCAGGAAATTGACAAAGTGCTGTAGTTGTTGTTACCCCTACACATCATATTTAAAGAGATCACACTACAGGTACACACAAGCAATCTCATCCAACATATTATTCAAACTTCCAATAATATTAGTGATAATCTACGTTTGCAATCGTACAGGGTGTATTTTTCTTTTGTCAGTGTCTAAAAAAAGCTCACTAAATAATTTGTGATTCAGAGTTGTGAAATAATACAACTGGAACAAGTTCAAGGGGTGTGTCTACTTTTTAAAGGAACTATTATTTTCCAGAAAGCTGATTATGTTTGATTATTTAATTCACCTGGTAAACAGCTGTTCACTTTTTCGATATCTTATTGCTTAACTTGTATCAAAGGCTCAGATTGAAGTATATTTATAAATTGCTGTAAACATGTAACACCTAAATAGGTCATGACTTAACCACACACTCAATTCAACATAATGACATAATTTAGCATTGTTTGTGTAGTGATTACATTAAACTTCATCACATTACAGTGAGGGTGTGGCAATCATAACTGGTGCAATGACAGGCTTTGCAGTCTTTATTGCAATTTTGTTGCTTTACAGGTTTCAACATCAGGCCTGTCCAAACATTGTCCTCTTAAATTACTGTATCTGTTTATCAGAACAGGTCTACCCTGTATTCAGAGGCAATTTTTAATTCAAACATTGAAGTGTTTTTTGGCTCTCAGTAGCCTCCGTGTTTCCTATCCAGAGGTGGCATATGGAAAGTCTTGAAAGTTGCACGGTGTGACTCATCTCTGGGCTGTGGAGAGAGGAAATGCACTTGTTTGGTTGTGTATATTAATAAAAAATAGTCTGCTTTTTTCTTCCATAATAAAACATAGTGATATTTGAATCTTGATATCTAAAGCAAACCTTTCTGATGTGTGTGTAGTGCTCCTGTGTTTACCTTGGCCAACCGTGACTGGCACTTTTTAGTCATGATGGCTGGCAGTGCGCCTTGGTGAGTTACAGTAAAAGCAGGCATAGTGGAGACTGGGAAGGAAATCTGTGGTCCTGGGACAACCATGTTGAGCTTGGGAAGCTCTGTTGGATAATGAGGGATGTTCCGTTTGATGAGGGGCTCTGCCACATGCTTCATGTTGTGCTGAAGATGGAGAACGTAACAGATAGTCAAACAACTTTTTGTATTTCTTTGGACTCAATTTAGTTCATTTTAATATAGGATTAAATTTGAACCTTAAGAATTTGACTTACACTCATTAAAGGTGTTTGCCGTGTATGTCTCCCCCTCAGTTGTTTGCCGAGTCTAGCTGGTCGCCAGATCTGGTCTAAAGAGTTATGTGTCCCGCTTCTCCCTACTCCATCCATAATCCCAGAAACCCTGTGAAGACTCTCGGCTTTCTTCTCTGTTAGCCTGGAAGAAAAAAAATCAAGAGAAAACAAGATTATTTCATTATAAATTACATAATATCATTGTCAAATCATTTTAAATCCTTGCCCAGTTGTCTTAATCCATTCAGCTCATTTTCAGTTCTGGCTTGGCTGCAAGGTCCTGTGTCTCTTTTTGTGTGGACAATGTTATCAATTAATTGTAAAAAAAACCAAAAAAAAAAACCTTTATATTTAAATAGATGTAATTTGCAATGTACCTGACTTCCCTGAAGTATGTGTGCCTCAGGGCTGTTTCTGCAGAGATGCGTTCATTGGGGTCATAGGCGAGCATTTGATAGAGCAGTGACAGAGCTGGGGCCGGGCAGTTGGTGATTAACCGTGAAAGACCAGAGCCTTTCTTAGGATGAAAGTTGAAATGCATCGCTCTAGATCTGCCAGACAATAAACACAAAAGTATTTTTTTAAGTACATAAAACTTTTATATTCCTGATTTATGAGTGATGCTTCAAGCTTTCCCATATTTGAGGAGGAAAACTTACTGCTTGAACTTCTGGAGGAGACTTTGTTCTGGTGTCCCCAGCACATCGTGGATCTTGGCAACCTGGTCCAACTCATTGGTTCCAGGGAAGAGAGGATTCAAGCTGAAACATGCAGGTATATAATGATCCATCTGCCACAACAAAGCTATTTACATGCCATTTGTATGACATTTGTTTATGCCTTTGGTGGAAGACAGGATCACTAAAATTTCAAGGACAGAAACTATATGCAGACATTAGTCATACTGTAATTGTTCATGTAATCAAATACAGCTCTGTTATACTACATGTCATAAGTTTCCCAGTCCTGTACCATTACAGAACATTTGGCTTATACAGCCGAAATGTTGTGGTCAATTCCTGCAGAGTTACCTCATGATCTCAAAGAAGACACAGCCAGTGCTCCAGATGTCCATCTTTAAGCTGTAATAGCCATCAGTGAGGAGGCACTCTGGGGCTCGATACCAACGTGTGGAGATGTACTCTGTGTGCGGAGGCTTGGAGTACACACTGCGACATGAGCCAAAGTCCCCAAGCTTCAGAACATTTTGCTGCAAGTGGAACAAAATGGTTAAGAAAAAAACAAACCAATTGTACAACCAAAAAAACATTTTTACCTTTTTGTGGAGCAAATGAAAATAAAAATTCATCTTACTTTGATGAGGATGTTTTCTGGCTTCACATCTCTGTGAAAGATCCCACATCTGTAAGAAAACCACCAAAAAACAAGTGATAAACTCAACACATATAATGTAGAATTTATATTTCACCATTTCATGTGGGTTTCAGTATTTCCAAAACTACCTGTGCATGTGTGCAAGTGACTTGCACAGCTGGTACATATAGTGCTTTACTGTATGGTCAGGCAGTGGTGTTTCTCTTCCTACAAGGGATGAAGAACATCCAAAATGCACTTCTTAGAAAATTACATTAAATACACACATTTAAGGTCCAGTCAACCCTGATAATTGTTTATTATATATCTGCATACATTCTTACTTACCTTGTATGAACTCATAGATGTTCATATCCATCAGCTCACAAATCAGAGATACAGTTCCAGTTTCTTTGTCACTAAAAAACATTAAATTCGATTGTAAATGACACAAAATAGTAACTTAATGTGTTACAGTAACTTCATATTAGACAGCACTTCAGGACTCACAAAATCAGTTCATGTAGCTGGATGATATTTGCATGTGGACTGAGCCTTTTCATGGCCTGGACTTCCCGCAGGTTGTTGGCCTGCTCCAGACTTAATCACAGAGAATAGACAGGTGTACAGATGCAAAAATGTATTGTTTAGTCATAATACACACATGCTTTATCTAAGATATTGTATTATCAGGATGAGGGCCAATGGATCTAAGAAACTGGTTACAGCGTTATATGGAAATAATGTCACCAAAGTGTGACACATGCAGTAATTAATACATGAACAGATTTAAAGTGCACAGTCAAAAGTAAAAACCAGTGCACTTTAGAACTCAAATTTCAAGCACTGACGTCTATTGTTTCCACATCACTACAAGGTCAAAGTGAAAGAACAGACATCTAATAGGATACTTAAGGCAAGCAGGTTTCAAACTGCTGGCTCCTGTTTCAAAGGTCCATACACAACAGTGAGCTGAGAGCACTATGTTACTCATACCTGTTAATCGTCTGCTTCATGGTTTTACATGCGTAGAATTTCCCATCTTTCAGGCTCTGGGTTTTAAGCACCTCAGAAAATGTGCCCTCGCCGATTTTCTTTATTATTTTGTAGCCTTGAACAAAAAAAAACAAACAACAAACAGACTGGTAAAAGAGAGGCATACACATATATCTGTAATATTACTGCTTAGTTTAATTTCTGAATAGCAACAGCAGAAAAACTAAGAAGAGATAAATCCTAGAGCTGCTCAATAGATATTCAAGTGCTACAACAACACCTTTTGGACACTTAAATGTGATGATTTTATTGGGAGTATCTTACTCACATCTATTTTCAAACTAATTCACAGATTCGCTCCTAATCAATCAGAAAGTAATCAAATATTCATCTGCTTAAACATCTAACAAGCAGAGGCCACGTTTCAGTTAGATTCAGGGGTCCTTATCGAACTCTTTTCCCCATTTGGTTTAAAGATTTATATTTTTCAGTGTGACTTTGATTAATGTTATTTGAGTGTAGAGATAAACACTAGTTTTTTCTCTTCCTTCACTTTGATTTCAATGGTAATGTGTATGTAAATTATTTAACATGCAAAGAAATAAAAACTCTAAATTGTTTCTGATTGATTTTCAACTGTCAATCAATTTATCACTTCTTTAGTTCCACAAACTGGTACATGTCAAAGATCAGTCAGGATAGTGTTTGGAAACCATTTCAGATATTTGAATGGCAGCACATCACACCAGTTGTCCTCTTGGGTCAAAACTGAACTAGTCTGGTTTGACTGTTTAAAAAGCATTAAGTACAAATTATCACACAATAAAATGAAAGTAGTGATGATTATACTTACAAACAATAAAATATAGTATGAAACCATGCATGTGATTTTAAGGCAATTAAATAAATCCATATTTCTGATATAAAAGCAATTTTTAAATGGGTTAAATTGGAACAGAGGAAAACAGGAGGGTTAAGGACCCATGGCAAACATGATACATACACAGATACATTACACATGATGCTATAAAATCAAATATTGATATGTTGAAGGAGAGCAGAATTAGTAGATTTTAAAGGTGCATCTTCTCTCCTTTTATTACAATGTGGTATTGACTACATGTAGTCTTACATACATCCAACATACAGGAGAAAAAACTGCTGTTAGTAAAGTTCAGCTCAGGATTTTCACACTTATTCTCTGGTCAGTCACCAAAGTACTGGTTAAAACTAACAAAACAACTCAATTTCAAGAAAGGACAGGCGTAATTACAAACGAATAAAGCCACAGTAAAGTGCTCCCAAAGGTCATAGTAGCTAGCAAACATTACCTTTTGTCATTCCTGTCATCACTCCATATACTCAGTCAACTCATAACTTACAATGCATTCCTTTGACTCGCCGATTATATCATCCATAAAGTGCACGTGTGGACACGGCATTACAATATGAAGTCTGAAGAGAGATAGTGTTTTTGCCCCGCATCTAATTAATAAAGAAAAGTGCCTAAAACACGCCTAACTGGTGCTAGCTTAGCACTGCTAGCAGAGCCCTGTTAGCTGACCGTCGCCATGGTAACGGAGCACGCCTTCGCCCTCCACTCTGACCTGAGGAGGAAACTGCAAACTCCTTCACTGAAAATAATCTGAATAAAAAATGTAAAAAACGCAACAACGCATCAGAATATTATGACCTGCTATGCATAAAGGGGGGGACTGCCATCAAGATGAATTATTGGTTCTAAGGCCCAAATCTTTGACGCACAGCGAAAAAATTCAGCTCCTTACCTGATTTCCAGAGGTGGGTGGTGACCGTGTGCTCGCATGTCTTTGCAGTGTTTGGCTGTGGGTTGTTGTTCTGCGTGTCCGCAACATTGCCCCTGTTGCTCCAGTCGGTGTTAGGTGGTGTTTTACATGCATTTCGAAGGCTTGCCCTGTTTTTGACGTCAATAAGCCAATTTGAGTAGTGCATCATTAATGCACATTTAACGCTACAAAGCCTACCATGAGCTTAATGATGTCCTGAAAACTGTCCCTGCAAAAGAGAACAGAGTAGAGCGGGCCCACTGCTTTAATGTCATAGCACAGCACAATGTTACCATAAGGTATCAAAGCATCCACACAATCACTTTGTTCACTCACGTTAGTATTGGAGCTCGACCGATATATCAGTCAGCCGATATTATCAGCCGATAAGCAATAGGGTAAGGTATCTTTATGATCCCCCTAGGGCAGGGGAGTTACACTCATCTTCATTCAGGGTGCCACATACAGCCCAATTTGATCTTGTTTGGGCTGGTCTATTAAAACAATGGAAGGAAGGAAGGAAAGAAGGAAGAAAGAAAGAAAGAAAGAAAAGGACAGATGGAAGAAAGGAAGAGAAGACGGGAAGGAAAGATGGAAGGAAAAAGGAAAGAGTGGATAGAAAGAAGGAGGGAAGGAAGGAAAAGAAGACAGGAAGGAAAGTGGGCTGGATTGGATTTGGATTTGGATCCCTAGGGGGAAATCCAAAATGGACACATTAGTACAGTGAAAGTGATACAAATAAATAAAATAAAATAAGGTATACAATAAGCAATCTCTGTGTAAATAATCTGCAATTATATGAATGTGCAATATGCATAAATTCCTGATATTATACAGGTGTATACAATGTTACTGGGATCTACATAGTAAGGACAACGTCAGTCCTTTTAAGTGGGAGTGGGAGGTACTGGGAGGGAGCTATGGTGAATATTATTATATTGGTGTAGGTGAATATGTTGTCTGATTTTTGCCGGTATTAAAAAAAAGATTAAAGTAATATAAGCAGCATTTTGATCCTTTTTCTTAATTCAAGTTTAATATATAGGCCTATATGTTTTCTGTTTGCTTGTTTGTTTGTTTTTTGTTTGCTGTGTTTAAAAAAAAATCATAGCTAATTTTAATTATTAAATTTGCAGTGGTGTTTTTAGTGTTTCGGAGCACTGATGTCAAGATTATTCTTAAACTGTAATATATCAATATCCATTACCTTTGTTATAAGTGATTAATAATCACATTTGAGGGATCACTGCAAAACAAGTGTGTTTATGTGTCTATATTCTGCACATATAACGTTATCAGCCAATATATCGATATCTAAATTTTTTTCCTCCCTAATATCGGTATCGGCCCTTAACATCCCGTATTGGTCGGGGTTTAGTTATTATGTGTATAAAAGGCATGAATCTTTTTTTTGCTCTAGATCGGCTTCCGTCGGGATATGCCATTGTGCGCATGTGCAGGATGTTATGCATGTTTTCCTTGCTGATGTTGCACTAGATATGTGAACACTTGCTGTCATTTTTACCTTTTTTATTTTCTAATTGTCGCCAGCTATTAAGTGACAATGAAAACAAGATTCACCACTGTGGATATCAGGGCAGTTATTGCCGAAATTAACGCCAAGTACGTGATATGCGCCTTTTTCCCTACATGTTGCTATTGACCAACTTAGCCTCCTCTGGCTGTGCTGGCCCCGGTTAACTTCATATAGATTTGTTTACAGATCATTCATTCATTCATTCTGCATTTTCTCCTCTCGCAGCTACATTGGCATGAGGGTGAACAACGTGTATGACATCGACAATAAGACGTACCTCATCCGGCTGCAAAAGTGAGTCTGAAGTCTGAGCAAAGTTAACGTGACGCAGTACTTTACTTTATAGCTTGATGAGGCTTCACTTGAGCACACCAACCATATCATACTAAAGTCGTTTTTAGTAAAGGTGTTTTTATAATAAATGCACACTTTATTACAGCTGATTCTTCTTTGTGTAACGTGTGTTTATGTATTTGTCAGGGACCATGTACAATTGACATTTGTCTTAAAGAGGACTACAAAAACTAGAAAGGATAGACAGACATAAGTACAACTGGCAGAGCAGGTAGCTAGACACAAGCACAATATACATCAGGACAGGTAGGAAAAACGTAGTAACAACAACAATTCAGATAGTACGAGGAAACATGACCAAAAAAATAAAATAATAAATATAAATAAATAAATAATAAAAAAATGTGATAGACCTGTATTCTAGGGTGGCAACTAAAGATTATTTAATAGATTAAATTAAAAAAATATACAAAATAGACGAATCTGCAGATTATTTCCTCAATTAATTATTTTGTCTTTACAACGTCAGAAATCACTACAAAATACCTGTTATAATTTCTTTATAGGCCCAAGTTGATGTCTTCAGATGTCTTTTCATCAGATCATATTTAAGCTGGTCATATATATATATATATATATATATATATTGTGTATATAAAATCTGAATCTGCAAAGTAACTACTAATAATAGCTGTCAGATAAATGTACTAAAGTGGAAAAAGTACAAAGTAGCTTGAAAAGGAGGCACAGAACATGAGTAAATGTACATTCGAGAGTGTAACTGTGTCTCATTGTCATCTCATCTCAGGCCTGACCACAAAGCGATTCTCCTGATTGAATCCGGCACCCGTATTCACTCTACAGACTTCGAATGGCCAAAGAATATGATGCCTTCGGGCTTTGCAATGAAGGTAAGAACATCTTGCTGTTTAGCTTGTATTGATTAGGACTGTCCAACTATTCAACTATATTATTATTATTTAATAGTGATTATTATTATTATTTTTAGTTATTGAGCACTTATTTTTTCAATCTCCAAATAGGTGTGTGTGTGTGTGTGTGTGTGTGTGTGTGTGTGTGTGTGTGTGTGTGTGTGTGTGTTCTTTCTTCTCTCCTCTCGATTCTTTTTAATAAACCCTTTATCAGATCTATATCTCTGTAGTTTTTGGATTTGCTGTGATGAAGCTGAATATTTAAAGCACCTTTTTATCATAGTGTCGAAAACACCTGAAGACACGACGGCTGACCCAGGTTAAACAGCTGGGGATGGACAGGATTGTTGACATCCAGTTTGGCTCTGATGAGGCTGCCTACCACTTGATTGTTGAACTATATGACAGGGTGAGAAAACATTGTTGTATGGTGCACATTCAACCTAAATATGACATCCTTACTGTTGTCAAGGTTCTTGATGGTGACATTTATGTATGCTGTGTGGGGTTTGTGTGTTTGTTGGTCTGTCCATCTTCAGGGTAACGTCATTCTTGCAGACCATGAGTACACCATTCTGAATCTGCTGCGCTTTCGCACGGCGGAGGTAGAAGATGTCAAGATTGCTGTGAGAGAGCGGTACCCTGTGGAGAATGCCCGACCCCCTGAACCTCTCATCAGTTTAGAGCGGTAACCAACATCTCAGTGTTGAGTTTTCAGACAACCAAATGGATGCCCTTCAGAATCCATTTAATGTATTACTACATCTTTTTTTCATGTAGACTCACTGAAATCATCAGCAAAGCACAGAATGGAGATCAAGTGAAAAGAGTCCTGAACCCTCACCTGCGTAAGTATTGTGGCAACAGATATTTATTGAGCTTGTTTTATTTTTAATTGTCTTTTAAACAGCTTGAGCCATGTTTAATGTCCTTTCCCAACACTCCACAGCCTATGGAGCCACTCTGATAGAACATAGTTTGTTAGAAGCAGGACTGCCGGGCTCTGTCAAGGTTGACAGCCAAGTGGATGCTGCCCAAGGTATAGTAGAGCAGTTGGACTTAAGGTTACTACTGTTGAATGGTTTTCTATAAATCCATATTAATCACTATATTTGTTTTCAGTTGCACCTAAAATCCTGGAGGCTCTACAGATTGCAGAAACATACATGGAAAAAACAGAGAACTATAACGGCAAAGTAAGAGATCTTAATTTTTAGCCTTGTTGTTGAGGGATCTGGCTGCTTTGGGATCCTGTATTAAATGTGGTAAATTCACAAATTCTGCTTTGTCTAATTAAAGGGTTACATCATTCAGAAGAGAGAGAAGAAGCCAAGCTTAACTCCTGGAAAACCCAGTGAAGAACTGCTCACGTATGTCCTGTTTTATCTAACACACAGTTTGTGTCATGCTATTTTCCAGCTGTTTTATTTCATATCATGGTGATGTCAATTAATTTATGACGATGATATCTACTTACAGTTATGACGAATTCCATCCATTCCTCTTTGCCCAACATGCCCAGAGCGCCTATTTAGAGTTTGATACTTTTGACAAGGTAAATACTGAAAGAACTGCTCATTTTGGGACCTTGTTTTAGGCAGATATCAGATATTTTTCTAATTACGATGTCAATCTACTCTTTTGGATGAATGTGATATATAAATTCAGTTAATCCTTTCACCTAGGCTGTGGATGAGTTCTTTTCCAAGATCGAGAGCCAAAAGATCGACATGAAAGCCTTGCATCAGGAGAAGCAAGCTCTGAAGAAGTTGGAGAATGTTAAGAAAGACCATGAGCATAGGCTGGAGGCCTTGCACCAAATACAGGTCAGCAAGTCTGCAACTTATACGTTTCTTTGCCAGTAATACAGTAAATGCTTCAGATGATGGCTCCTGCTCTCCCTTATGTGTGACTCATTCATGTTGTAGAGAAGAATTAACAGAAGTGTAAGCACATGACTTTACTGAAACACATACATAAGCAACCTCGTCTCATGTGTTGCAGGAGGTCGACAGAGTAAAGGGCGAACTGGTGGAGATGAACCTGCCTGTGGTAGAGAGGGCATTGCAGGTGGTTCGCAGTGCGCTGGCTAACCAGGTAGACTGGACTGAGATTGGCATTATCGTCAAAGAAGCACAAACTGCTGGAGACCCCGTGGCCTGCGCCATCAAGGAGCTGAAGCTGCAGACCAACCACATCACAATGCTTTTAAAGTGAGATCATTACTGTAAAAGAAATACAGCAGACACTTCAGCTCACCGTTGTACCAAATTCCATATTTTGTGTATGCCTTTTTTTGCTGCCTAGGAATCCGTACATTTCTGAGGAGGATCAGGGAGAGGAGGAGGAAAAACAGACGACTGAGGAGAAGGGGAAGAAAAACAAAAATAAAGACAAAGGACAGAACAAGAAGCAGCAAGGAAACAAGCCCATGCTGGTGGACGTGGATCTCGGCCTGTCAGCGTATGCCAATGCCAAAAAGTAAGTGTAGATGTAAGCCTTTACACACACAATTGAGCATGATGTGTGTGTGAGAGTGACAAGTGTTGTTTTTACTGTTACTGTCCACTATTTAAGGTACTATGACTGTAAACGCAGCGCTGAGAAAAAGGAACAGAAAACTATGGAAGCAGTAGGTAAGGTAAGAAAACAGTTTTATCCTCCAGTCAGGTTGAAGGACTCTGTGATGAAAAGAGCTGGTAACTTTGAATTTATTGTTGTTTAAAGGCTATTGTGATTATTCATTGTAACTAGGACACACTGATTTTTCACCTCCATAACCATTGATTGACACAAGACAGCTTTGCAGTTGACACTTCATTTACCATTAAATGTTGTTCTGTTTTCGTCTCATTCAAGGCTATGAAATCTGCAGAGAAAAAAACACAGCAAACACTCAAAGAAGTCCAAACAGTGATGACCATTCAGAAGGCCAGAAAAGTCTACTGGTAAAACAACAGTTGACTTACCCATACATATATTCAGACCTTGTCACAATTCAATTCATTCATGTGTATTCGTTACTATCTCTCCTCTTACGGCAGGTTTGAGAAGTTTCTGTGGTTCATCAGCTCTGAGAATTACCTCATCATCGCAGGAAGGGATCAGCAACAGAACGAGATGATCGTCAAGCGCTACCTCCGGGCCGGTAACAGATAAACATCTACATGCTTCTTTTAAATACATCAAATATGGAGCTGGTTCATCTCATCATCTGTACCTTGTCTTTGTGCTTTGTCAGGCGATATCTACGTTCACGCTGACCTCCACGGAGCAACTAGTTGTGTCATCAAAAATCCCTCAGGTAATCCCTCAGTGGGTCAACGATGACACTTGATATCAAATTTCAAAATAATTTTCATGCCCTCTGATTCTTCATCCTGTTTCTCCAGGTGATCCCATCCCTCCTCGTACCCTGACAGAAGCTGGCACTATGTCCGTGTGTTACAGTGCTGCTTGGGATGCCAAGATCATCACCAGCGCCTGGTGGGTCCATCATCATCAGGTCAGTCAAGAATAAGTTTGTCATATTTTTTTTAATTTATTTTTGCTTCAGTACTGATTAGTGATTATATTTAATGGGAAGAAAACCATTTTATTTCATTACCCAATCAAATCTGGGAACAATATATCCAACATTTCCTAATTTTCATCACTACTTACCAGTATCAAAACTTATTTTTGTTCAGGTGTCTAAGACAGCCCCCACTGGAGAGTACTTGACTACTGGAAGTTTCATGATCAGAGGTATGATATGAGAGAATTTAAAGAGTCTTGAGGATGTTCAACACACAATGTAACATTTGTTCTGTTTCTCCTCAGGAAAGAAGAACTTTCTGCCACCTTCTTACTTGATTATGGGCTTTGGCTTCCTCTTCAAGGTAAACAATTTATGACTGTGTGTGTGTCTGTGTCCTGTGTGTATCTCCTGACTTTTCCTGTAGCTGCTCCATGAGGTTTACTTTTGTTATTTTGAATGAAATGTCCTAACAGCTAATGGACGGGTTGTTGTTTATGACTGTGTGTGTGTGTGTGTGTGTGTGTGTACCCTCTGACAATAGTGTCATGCTTCCCTCTGCGCAGGTAGATGAGCAGAGCGTGTTTCGGCACAGAGGGGAGCGTAAAGTGAAGACGGTGGAGGAAGACATGGAGGAGGTCACATCCGGAACCTCTGAGCTGTTAGAGGAGGAAGAGGAGCTGATAGGTAGCACGCATTAAAAGTACCGACTTCATTTAGTGTTTGATGGTACTGTACGCAGGCAGGTGTGATGGATTCTGTTGCATTTGCAGGTGATGAGAGCAGTAATGAAGAGGAAAGAGAGGAAGGTGATGAAGAGAAGAAAATAAAAAATGCTGCTATTCCTGAGGAGCCTGCGGCAGATGCAGGGAAGAAGCCGTCAAAGCAGAGCAACATGCAGGAGGAGGAAGAGGAGGAGGAGGAGGAGGAGGGAGATGAGGCTGGAGAGGAAGACAGCGACAAGGAAAAAGAGATAAAGAATGAAGAGAGTGAAGAATTCAGCTTTCCGGATACTACAATCTCCCTCTCTCATTTACAGCCCAAGAGGTGATAGTACCAATGAAACAAACGCTTCAGTCATTTCACAACTTTCTACAAGCTTGAATCACTTCAGCTTACATTAACTTGTGTCTACTTACTTCTAGGAGCGCTCAGAACCCTGGCTTCAAAAGGGAAGAGACGCCTCAGGTAAGTTACAATCTTTGGCCACATGCATTTTAGCAATTTCATCTAAGTAAAGGTGCATAACACTACATAATAATAAATTCATGAATTTCTCTTCAGGCTGAGGCAGACTCACAGGGGAGGAAACACATGACTGCCAAGCAGAGACGGTGAGTGAATAAATGAATACCATGATCCATTTCCTGTTTAGTTCCACTCCTACTCCACCTCTGCAACAGGTGAAGTTTGAGTGAAAAAAGGAGGAAATCTATGCTAAGTTTTATATTTTATGAAGCACTTATAAAGAGTTTAGAGTGGCTCATGTGTAAATCTTCAGGTCTATTTTGTCATTGCCATTAGAGAGAAGAAAAAGAAACAGCAGAAACAGGAAGGTGGTGACACTGAGGAGAAGACAGAGGTTACACCTGCTGGATCAGCAGTTGAACAGGTATCCAAAGGTGGAGGAGGCCCCTCCCAGCCGCCACTGAAGAGAGGTCAAAAGGTAAGCCCAAAGTTTAAATATAAGATTTTTTGCATGTGTCATGGCTCTGTGGATGGCAGATGTTAATGGTCTGTTGGCCCAGGCAACAATTATTAGATGCATTGCAATTCAATTTTGTTTAAACATTCATGGTTCCCTGAAGATTTATTCTGATGACTTTGGTTATCTGCTCCATGAGGTTTACATTTGTTATTTTGAATGAAATGTCCTAAAGGCTAATGGATGGGTTGCCATGACATTTGGTGTGTGTATGTGTGTGTGTGTGTCTTCATCACATCAGAACAAGTTAAAGAAGATCAAAGAGAAATACAAAGACCAGGACGAAGAGGACAGAGAGCTCATGATGCAGCTGCTCGGGGTGAGAAAGATTCAAAAGTTTCCATGACACCATCTACTAAAATGATTCGTGTTGCAGTTCCTCAACACAGACATAATAAATAACATCGTAAGTGCTCTTCTTCTCAGTCAGCCGGTTCCAAAGAAGAAAAAGATAAGGGGAAGAAAGGAAAGAAGGGAAAGGGGAAAGAGGAGCCCGTCAGGAAACCAGTCATTCAGAAACCACCTCCGAAACCTCGCAATGTGGACACTGTAGCAAAGAAACCAGAGCAGACAGGAGGAGAAGATGAGGAGGGGGGGCCCACTGAACAAGAGGATAAGGTAGACATGCTGACTCTTCTGATCTAACCAGATATGAATTTTTACTACTGTTTTCATGTTTAAAAATGGAGCTGTCCTCTTTTCCAGGAGGATGATGCTGACCCAGACAACCCTGGAGCAGAGGTGGGTTCTTAATGTGGGGAAAACAGTTGTAATAAGATCAAAATCATTCTTTACTTCCTTAATATCCTTTTTAATAACACACAATTCATTTTAACTCACCAGTATGTTCCATTAGTATAATAGTGTTTTCACTATGTGTCGTCTTAGGAAGCAGAGAACCTGCTCACCTCTCTGACAGGCCAACCTCATCCTGAAGACGTGCTGCTGTTTGCTGTTCCAGTCTGTGCTCCCTACACTGCCCTCACCAACTTTAAGTATGTGCATCACAACAATTCACTCTCTGTGTAAAAGAATGGGCTGCAAAGGCTAATGAGTCATATATTTACCCACAGACATAAGGTGAAACTGACACCAGGCGCTCAAAAGAAAGGAAAAGGTAAGAATCTATTGTTAATATGCATAAACCCTCTCCTCTGTTTTTACTTGTACAATGGATAGTAATATTATTTTTTTGTTCCTGCCAGCTGCACGCACTGCAGTTCTCAGCTTTATGAAAGCCAAAGAGGCATCAACTAGAGAAAAGGACTTGTTCCGCAGTGTCAAGGTAAATAATTGAATTGTGTTTTGGTCATCTGTTAAGTTCCATTTACAGTCATTTGTATTGAGGAATTATTAATTAGTCAACCAACAGAGAATAAGGCTACAATTTAACAGACAATTAAAGTTAAATTTCATTAACATTTAATACTTTACCACGTGAAACTGTCCAACATTGACTCAGATTTTCAGTTTTATGATTGTAAATTAAGTATCATCTATTTGGTGGTGAAAAAAGCACTTTCAAAAAATTGCATGGGCATTTCACAGTTATGACATGTTATCTCAACCAGGGGTTTTCAAAGTCTGAGATTGTGGGCCCCCTCAGACAAAGAAAAAAAAGCCACCCACACTCCACTTAATTTACTTACTTCAGACTACACCCAATACATAAAGGGCTGCCTGAAAGCATTTCACTCTGGGAAAGTGGGGAAACCAGTTAAATTCCCCCCAAACTGCTGTATCTCTCTTTAACAAAATCACGCACATTTAGGCTTTTCCATGTGATCTCCTCTTGATAACAAATTCATTCACTTAGCCTCCCCTGAAACAGTTTGGAGCCCCCTTGAGGAGGGCCGTCCCCTACTTTGAAAACCTCTGATCTAAACGAATATTTGATTATTCGTAAAGATAATCTAGATTAATCTGTAATGAAAATGCCTCAATCATATGGTAGTTGTGTCTGTTGGTATCAGAGCTATGGATCCACTAACTTCATCTTGTGTTGCAGGATTCTGACCTATCCAGAAACATCCCAGGCAAAGTTAAAGTGTCTGCTCCAAACCTGCTGGCCTCCAAGAAGAAGTGAGAGATGGGTGCAAACACACCTGGCAAGAAGCGTGAAATTAATTATTGATTATTTCACAGCACTGCACAGTGTGATGCAGTTCAGTGGGATAATACAGACTTCATCTATATTTCAAACATGAGGGTTAACATCTGATCAACTGTATTAAAAAAAAGCCCTTGTTTGGATACCATTTGTATTTGAAATGAAAACCATGTAAATGAATATCAAGTGATGGAACATAATTTTGTGGCATGTGTTTATTCTTTGAGTACAAATCAACAGTAGGCATTGTATTCTACAATAAAAAACACCAAGGGAACATTGTGCAAACCAGGCAAATACAAACAAAGCCCTACTGATATGAGGCATTTCAGTGCAATGTGGCTCAACATCAGCATACTTGTAGTATTTTCAAGTTATTGATTAAATAAGATTCAAATGCTACAGGAGCCAATTTAAAAGCTTCAAAAGCCTTTTTTTTTTTAGTAAATCACACTTTAAGAAAACAATCCACACATTTTCTCACAAATATATAAATAACTATATATACAAATAAAACTAGAAGGAACCTTTCTGTGGCTTCAGAGTAGATAGTCATATGTAGCTTAAAGCACTAGTTTGAGGTCTGTGTGAACTTAAGCAAGCGCCTCATGTTAAGTTGGTTCAATATCTGAGGAAGACTCACGAAAACCACTACAACCAACTGTGATGCATGTGTTGTCCATTTTAGGGACTAGAACTATTCCCTTGACCCTTGGGTATACCTGCAGGATGCACTATATTCTTTAGGAGGAAATGGAGTTGCTGAAACACAAAGCTGAAGTTCAGCCCCCCTTTCCAAGCTTTATTCTTTTCTCCCAGCCCTGACTAACACTGCACTTTCCTTTCAATGGTCTTTCTTAAAAGCTTTAAACAAGTGGGATTTTGTGTTTATTGTTTAGTTGGTTATGCAGGTATCAGATAATACAATCTCAACACCTCATTTTAACTAAGATAATATAATGTTGGGGGTTTTTTCCCCATCAAACGCCCTTTCATTTTACAACCCAGCACGGCAGTGGACATCCATCTACAGAAAACATTAACATTTCCATTTTTTCAAAGAATTAACGAAAGAAGCCCACCTGTGAAATGATATCAAACATTATAACCTGTTTTAAGGGTTGCCTGCAAATCTTTAGTGTATCAGTCAGGATGTATTTCTAACATCCACAGCTGTTCACTTGACATTTTTTTAATGCAAGTGTCCACACACATTAAACTAATACTCTAAAAAAGGACTACCTGCTTTGAGAGTCACACTCTCCTGTCCATCCATACAAACATTCGTCCTTTAATCCTCTGGACTAGATCGATAGCTTCTTCATTGTCTAGGAGCCCAGTACGTTGATGCGTGTCATTCTCTGTTTGAGGCTGTACAGGAGGTGTTTGGGCAAGCAGTCCCAATAACTAGCCAAACGCTCTCTGTGCTGCAGAACGCTCTCCATACAAAACCTGGAGAGCAGAGAAATGCACACAAGGACAGAGAGGGACAACATTTCAGTTGGAGAATTTGTACACTGTAATGAATTGTCTTACACTTTTGCACACACTCACCGAACTAGTGATTTGGGCTGAACGTTGAAGACCAGTAATTCATTACTGTGGGCCTGTCAAAGTGAAAAGAGGTGCAAAATTCAGTAGAATGTACACTGTTAATATACTGCATGTGATATCATGTTATGATGCTTACAGCTCTTTGATGAGCTAACAGGTTGTTGGCACACCCTCCAAAAACAAACACCTCCCCATCAGGGCCAGCGCATGCTGTGTGCCATAGTCTGAAACACACAAGCAAATACACTCATGATATATCTATATACAGTAAGTACAGTACAAACATGGTATTCACAGTAAGATGAGACATTTACCTGGGGCTCTCTGTGTGACTGTGTTTAAACTTCTTCCATTCATTTTTACTCACACAGTAGAGCCAAGCATCACCTGTAAAACATAAGAAGATCTACATATGAGAAGGGCATCATTTTGAGGTGATTAGGATTATTTGTGACTCCGGGACTCACTCAGTGTCTCCCTCTCTGTGGTGAAGCCTCCAAATAGGAAGATGTGGTCTGATGACACAGGAGTGAAGGAGTGCCAAGACCGGCCTACAGGACCCTGCTGGGGAACACTCCTACAGCAAAGCAGGGAGAGATCAGAGGGAACATTAGAGCAACCAAGACAATCTCCATGTGTGCTCTGATGAGTAAATGGCAAAAAAAAACCAACACATTTTTGTGAGGCAACACTCACATTTCATGCCACTCCCATGTGTCCAGATCTATGTAGTACAGGTCATTTAGTCGGTAGTTCTGTTGACCAAATCAGATTTGTTAGTACACAACACAAGTGAGGCACAAACGATTTGGATTACAAAGGTTAAAGCCTATTTTTTTCTTTCCTACCTTATACCGTCCTCCAAACACATAACCTCTGTTACCAACTGTGGCACATGCATGGGCTGCTCTGGGTGACGGGGTGTTCCCCTACAACAGGAAAAAGACAACGTAAAACATTTTTCTGCCATTTATCCAAATATCCCAAACCAGTCACAGGTATATATGAAAAATATTGCATATGTGTTCACCGTTGTGATGGGCTGACTCCATGTACATGTCTCCAGGTCCAGGATGTGGATATGATTGTTCCAGCCTCGCCCAGGGCTGTCCCACTGAAATAACAGAAATTAAACACAGGGAATATTTCACCATTTGAAGTCAAAATCAATTACAAAATGTTCTGGTGTGTTGATATGTTTCTGCCTAAATTCAATTTGGAAATACATTATGTGATGTCATAAGAAGATGACAGACCATAAATGAAGACGATTCATCATATTCAAAAGTCCCTCGATGGAGTCCCTGTGCAGCGTAGCCATATCCTCCAAAGAATATAAGTCTGTGGACAAAATATCAGAAAAATGTCATTCATCTTTGCAAGAAAGCTATCTGTATTATATCATCATGATTACATAGCTGAAACTAAATTCTTAATGGCTGAATGAATGCGTTTTGGTCTGACAGATGTATCAAATTTAACATCTTTCGACATTCAGAAAACCCACTGATTTTCTGTTTATAACACCTTGTCAAAAAAAAAAAAGAAGAGACATTTCTTGGCTAAACCAGACAGTTCTAGTTAACTACGTTTTAAGTGGAAGCATGAAATTTGTTTAGTTTTTTTAGTCAAGATGTTGCATCTTTTACATTGGAAGCTAATATTTCATTAAGTGCAGCTTGCCCAAGCATATTAGGCAAATAGCTGGTATTTGGAAATGATAATGTCAGCATTTCATTTCAAACTCATATTCATCTCTCACCTGTTCTTCTGAACCCAGCACCCTAGCTTGTCCTTGGAGGATGGAGGGAGTCCTTTAAGATCCCTCATTTCCTCCCAGACGAGGCTGGGAGCCCTGAGCGGCAGGCGGTAGATCTGTAAAGCAGCCACAGAAAACAGGAGCTCTCTCAAGACGTTCAGCACAAATTGCACACAGACATTCCTCAAGGTCTGCTCTGCACGTGTAATGCAATCAAACGAAAAAACACATGAGGGAATTTGCTTAACGCCACACACAAGCTTTACCCTGTTTGTGTTTCCTCGGGCGTGATGACCCCCAAATAGGTAGAGGACTCCATCGACACACACCCCACAGCTGCCTGACATGGACGTGTGCAGATTACCTCCAGCTACATGCTTTGTCCTGTAAATATAAGGACAATTTACACATTTTCTACATTTTGTGATCTGCATATAAGACAAATTTAATGTTGATGACCAGGTAAACACTTAACAACACGTAACTTAAATGCAAAAGGCTATTACCATACTCCTGACTCCATGTTATAAGTCCAGATCTCATTTCTTGGCAGGTACAAATCAAAGAATCCATGGTTTTGAGCATTCTTGTTAGGAGGGGAAATAAAGCCATTCAAATTAATATGCACATTAATATGCAATCAGTGGAAAACACATCATAAATGTATTGAGAATATATAAATCTCAAGAACTCCCTACCTTGTAACCACCCCACACATACATTACATTCCTGTCAACCACTGCAATATGACCACTGCGCTCAGCCGGGGTGTCCAACTCAAACGACTCAGATGCTTCAGTGTCTAGTGGTTGTTCATCTTCCACTTCATCCTCTTCATCCTCGTCCTCATTCATATCGTCGTTTACAATCCAAGCGAAAGCTCGATCATCTCCATCTCTGTCTGAGTCATTGTCATCCTCTCCAGCTGGAAGATCCCCCATGTCTTCCTCCATGTCTGCCATTCTCTCTGCCATTATCAGTCTCTCCTGTCTCCTATCAGGACGTGTGGTAGGGGAGAAATCATTTTGGTTAGTGCTGATGTGATTAGTTAATCGAATAAATGGTTTGTTCCCACCCCTAATGAGTATAGGCTGCTACAACATAAATGACCCACTTTCAGAGCCCAGTCGATTTTTGCAAATGACTGGTTTTTCAGCTAGCTATCTGCAGTAAAATAGAGAAGAGGGCATCTACATGTTCTCATTGTAAAAGGCAGTATTCACTAGATTCATGCTTTCTTTGCAGCACAAGAAGTCTCAATTTTGCTGCTAAATCAGGAAATAGCATCTAGCTGCAAACGATTAATGCTGCTGACCTACTTCGCTAGCTTGACTATTCAGGTGACAAAATCATTGGCGGGTGTTTGTACTTGAGAAAAGACAGACTGAGGCTACGACTTAAGAGATGTATTTAAATAAACTGCCCTCAAACTAGTTGACTGGTCAGCACGCTAGCAAGCACCAAACAGCTGCTCGTCTCTGTTAGCTGCACAGCGTTTGCAAACTTTAAATGCTAACGTTAGCGCTTTTATATATAGTCACGCCATAAAAGTGTACCCAATCCTACTAGTGTCGAAGATTTTGTATGTGGAGATGCAGCTTTTGGTGCAATTAATTCGCGTATTGCTTCTGACTTACCTCGTCAGATGTTTGTTTTCAAATTTCAAAAGCAGTAAGCCATAAGTGTGAGGTCATCACAAGAATTCTGGGGGCACGACCGGAAGTTACCGACGTATAAAATCCGCCATCTTTATAAGGTCAGCCTCATCGAAGAGTGGTGAAGTCATGGATATATCAAAACTGCTCTTATAACCAAGCCCACGTGTCTGGTATGGTCATTGCACAAAAAAAGAGAAACAAAGTGATGTTTTGATTTGTCCAATAATTTATTTTAAGGTTGTTTGAACAATTGTATTTACATTTAGACATACATTCTGTGTGACCACGATAGTAACATTGTCCCCCTTAAACCCCTGGCTGGCACCCCATACAAAATATACATATAAAATAGTTGCACATTAAATACAATCAAGTTTCATATCCCATTTCAAACTATTCCATTCTGTAAATAGTTTTCATTTCATTGTTTGTTTTTTCAAATATTATTATGACCTTACTCTTGCTCCATTTGTATTCTTCTGTATTGTGTTTGTGCGAGCAAACATCTAGACACATTTTATATATGAAACATAGATACAGCAGCCTATTACTTACAGATATGAAGATTTAAGTTGACCATTCTGGCAGTAGATGCAAAAGTGTGAACTGTATCCGTTATGTAGAACACCTAAGACAAGCTAACCAATGGAATTATGTATATTTGCCCTTTTAAAGTGATATTAAAGACATAAAATCATAATTTGCCATTATATGCTAAGCAATGTCATTTAAAAACTCTACAGCTCTACCTATATTTGCTTGTCTTCTGCGAGGATTGCTCAGTGAATTTATCCATATTCAAACTAAGGCTCAGAATCATGCAAACACACAAATGTCAGGATATACAGAAAAAAGAATAAAACCTTTATTATTCATGACAGAACATACAAATTTAAAAAAGTACAATCTGATTTATTACAAGTCCATTTTAAGCATACAGTATCATACAAAGACATTGTACAAAAAAAGACAGCTCCGCTTGTAATTCCACTCTCTTCTGTTTACATTCCTTGAAGTTTGCTGTAAAAGCATAACACAGATAAGTATAAATATTAATAATTGTTAAAGATAACTACAGTTATCTGTGGTGAATGACCTGAAGTGAAAAGGAAAACTTAAAGAAGAAACATATCTCACCTGTCCTCAACAGTTCTGTTGGATGGGTAGTACACTTTAAATGTAAAGCCACTTTTTGGAAATGAGCCCTGTTATAATAAATGACAAAAAATATAGTGATAAATATCACATGAGTGCACATTGAGAATACATGAAACATGAAACATTTAATCGGTCAAAAGATAAATAAACTCTGCTCTTGTGTTTCTTACCGGGTTGACACATAGGCAGTCTGAGCTGGTGATGCTGAAGGGGTCGTACTTGTCAGCGAAGATCATGACATCAGGGACTGGGTACACACGCATCGAGTAGTCATACGCCCAGAATATAGGACTGACATGCAGTGGCAGTGGAGTCAAGTGACCCTGGGACAGGATGGTCTTAACAAACTGAGAAGAAGGAAATGACAAGAGCATTCTTTTACAAAAACAAAAGGATTTATTACACTGTGTCTGTGTAATGGAAGGTATTTGTACAGGTTTGTCCAGAGAAACTGATGCTCACATGATTCGGTATGTCAAGATTGTTGTTGGGCAACCGGATACAGTTCCTGCACATCTTGTTGACCAGGTCTTCCCTGATAATGATGATCTCCTGGCTGCAGTACTGGATCCTGACAGAGAAAGCATGCTATCAGGTAAAGGTTTCTAAAAACAGATATACTTCCAAAATGTCATGAATCTAGTAATCATTTCTTTAAGTCTGTCACCTCTAAAATCACATGGTGTATTTGACATTGAAAAAGTAAAAAATATAACTGTTCACTTAATGAAAGCCTCAAATCTTTTTTACCTGCAGGGGTTAGTAGTGAACACGGAAAATGGCACCCTCTGTCTGAACTCCTCAGTGATGTGATCTGCCAAGGGAGGTCTGAGGGAGACATATTTATATATATATTTGTCTGAACCAGTAATGTTGTAAGCCAGGTGTATCTGAATGTTTACCTTGGCAGGATGGTGCTTGTACCAGGGTCTTCAGGACCAGGAACAAACACAAAGCGGCTACTGCAGGTTTCAGAAGACATTTGAGTCAAACACAATGTTTTGTCAACAAAACCATGCAAAGTTAAGAACACACCATAGCAGATCATCCTACCTGCTGTGAATGCTTGGGTGTGCACATATTACATCAGCAAGAGCCTTCAATGACTCTAAAAGAGAAAAATTAACAAGATCTAAAAATGCTGCCATTTGTTCATTTATTTCAAATTTTAAGGGACACAGAAGTGCAGTAAAATATGGTTTCAATGAGTCTAACCTTTGAGTGATTTGATCTGTGTTTTTCCATATGGCACAGAGGAGAAATTTCCACATAAAATGAAACAGGTGGGAGGCATCGCAGCATAGCCTGTAAAAAAAAAGAAAAAAGATTATGCTCAATGTGAGTGGTTTGTATTCTTTAAATGTATTTACAAAAAAAAACAATTCATATATTACTGGTCTCAAAGTAAAGTGAAACCTGGCTAATATCAGACCTGAGAACATTAGGTTGAGCTTTTCCATCACTTCAACACTGTCCAGCCACACATCAGAGACAATTATAAACATGGCGTCCTCGTTCTCCTCCTCCAGCTGCTTCAGCTTGGCCGACACCTTCACTGAAGTAGTGGACGGACCTCCAAAGAAGTTAACATTGCCGTAGTAAGCCCTGAAAGTACAGCAAGAACTATGTGGTGAGGAAGGAAGACTGTCCAGGGAGCTTATATAAAAATATTGGATTCAGTTTGAGATGCTGAAAACTAAGCTAATGAATTCAGGCAGAAAATAATAATTACGGTCCATTCATAAGAATCTGTGTTTTTTATAAACTGAACTATTTCTACAGGAGTGAAATCTCTTGTAAAGTGTGAACTTGATGTTAAACTTAAAGCTGAAATACATAGATCTTCTTAATATATTGTTATGTAATTGGAGACACTCTGCTAATGAGCAATGTTGGCAATGCTATCTAACATGAACACTTAAGAATGTGAACTATCAACCTACAATAAGGTAAAACAACTTCCCAGATGTGATACAAGATGCTCCTTCACCTTTAACTGCAGATAAAACTGATACACTGATCTCTGGTCTCTGCTTCAGTCTGTAATTAGAGTTTGTGTGAACTCACTAACCTCGTGGCTGATGAAGGCTCTGTTGGTGGGAATCCAAAACCATTGACGTGGAACACAGAGTCTTCGTACCAACCTGCAGGAAAGAAAGAAAGAAAGCAATCAACAGAAAGTTTTGTGCTTATGAATATATTTATCCAATAATGTAGGAAAAAAACTATTACATTTTTCAGATTTATCTCCTGAAATATTCTAGTGTGGTTATTGTCATAGTTATAGGCAACCTTACCTTCTGCCAAGACAAAGCAGGATTCTGTGTATAGGCCGTTATGAAACTGGTGAGAATCGAATTAAGGAATACGTCCGCTGTAAAAGTCACAAAATGTTGCATAATATAACATTTTCTTTTTGTTGACAGCCTCCAATGAATAGATAAAAGGATATTGCTTTGGACATGTCCAGCTGTACTGTTCCACTTGGGTCCTCCAGGAAGAATTTACCCTTAACAATAAAAAATAGAAATCTGTTAGAAACTGGATGAAAAATATACATTGCAAATTCCTAATTTTCAGTGATATTACTTCTTCTGTTCTTGACTTCTCCATCTCCATCTGATCTGAAATGAATGCTATCTGCGCCGCTCACCTCCTTTAGTTGTGTGACCATCCCGAGTACGATCACCTCTCCCAGTTTAGCTGTGCTACCAAGTAGTGCTTCAATTGTCTTCAGCTGGAACAGATGAATCACAATCAGTCTGTTAGTCAAATGTGTTTCATTTTCAATTTCCAGCTGTTAAGGCAGCTCAGCATAGATGTGCAGTATCTCAAAAGGGAAAAACTGCAATCACTTTTTAATTAAAAAATACTCAAAATAGTGGTAAGAACAGAGTAGCTGATTCAATACCTGAAATTTGTTTTGACCCTCTTCAACAGCAGCTCCTATTGCAGGTGGGGTGAAGAGCTCGTGTCGATGTGTACGCTACAAAAAAAAAATCTCTGTTTAAGTACGACAAATAAACTGCAAACAACGCAAAGTCTGGAAACTCAGTCATGAAGCAGAGCTCACAGACCTGTTGTAATATTGTGTAGCGCTCCCTGAACAGTTCAGCTTTGTCCCTAGCCAAACCACACAGACTTGGGGCCGGATGACTCGTCATGCTGATGCTGAATGAAAAAGGTTGAAATTAAAAACACTTTGCCTGAAACCAGCAGCACAGCACAACATCTGGTGTAACATTATATTATTTTAGCTTAATTCTGACACAAAGGAGAGAGAAAACTTGCATTTACTTACGGAACAAATTTTTTACGCTCCACACTGTAAATGTATCTGGGAACATCAAAGGCTCCAATGATGTTGAAAACATTATCTCTGGAAAAAAGGACAATAATGCTGATTATACATCTTCATCTACTGTAATTATGTGCTGAACATCTATAAGACAAAATATAGAACATTATGCAATTGCTGCATTATTAAAATACAGCCTAGTTGCATTTTTCAAGCTGAAAAGCAAAACATTTGCTGGTTTATGGCTGTCAAATGTGCTTTGCTTTTCTTTGTCTTAACTTAACTGATTTGACAAAATAATACTTGAGTAAATCAACTTGGTCTCTAGGATTTTTTCACCATTTTTGATGTTTTATTGACCAAAATGATTGATCAAATAATTGTAAAAAATATCAATCTTAAGATTGTTGAAATGATAATAAAAATAACTGTTAGTTGCTGCCCCAATCTATTTGACCCAAAATACTAACTACAGGGATAAACCTAATCATTTGCGGACTGTAACTTTAAAATTGAAATACTGGTGCTTTTAGTACTTTATTAAAAAACACTTATCAATATTCTAAACATTTTATAGACTAAATGATCAGTTAAATGATTGGTAATAACAGTTGTTAGTATCATCCCTACTTACATGGTTTCATCACAAGACTGAGTGCAGTCCTGCACTGCAATCTCCACCACAGACAGCTCGATCATACTACTGGACACTGTTGGAAAACACATATGGTCACGACTGAAAACACACTTAAGACAAAAACAGAGGCAGAAGTAAGCAAGTTGTGAGCTATATACACTGTGACTGAATGTACTATACTTACATGGTTGCTTTTCTACTGCATCCAGGACCTTTTCAATAATATCCTCCAGCTCAGAGGAATCGACAGACTCCAGGACCTCCACAAGGTACCTGCTGGCTTCACTGGAGCACATAACAAAAATAAACCATGACAATCGACACAAAACACGGTCTGTTAGTTTTGTTTCTTCCAGTGTCATCATCATTTATTGGAGAACATGTCCATGTGCTCACTTTTGCAGGAAACACTTGATATTTCTCAACTGGTTTTAAATTTTGATTTTCTGAGGCTATTAACATTTGAGATGTTATGAATTGTTATTTCCTTACTTGTGAGATGTTAGAAGGTTATAGATCAATCATTCAATCAAACGTTGTTTAAATAGCAGCTTTCATACAGGCTAGTGTAGTTCAGAGTGCTTCACAGTAGATTAATAAGCAGATAATAAGGGAAGGTGACAACATAAAGAAAGGAATAAAAACAATGAGAGGACAAAAGCAAAGAACAAGAGAAAATACGGATGATAAATATTAAGTGTACTAAGAATACTAGAGAGAACTCGCTAAATGAGTTGAAGTGTCAACAGAAACAGCGAAAGGGTTTGAAGTAGTGTTGAAGCAGTGAAATGAGTTGAGGTGACAACTAATGGATAGAAATGAATTCAGGTCAAAAATAAAAATGAGCTCAAAGTGCATAAACCAGCTGGACTGTCAGCTGAGGTAAAGTTAGTGAAAGCTCATTGACGAAAGGCAGCTGAAATGACATTTATAGGCTTTGAGACCTGCGTCCTGCCTTTGAGATTACTCACTTATGTATTGTGTAAATCTTTATAGCTGCACTGGTTTACATTTATTAATGTTACAAAATCAGCAAAAACATTCTAAACAATAAAACCATTAACGAAAAGAAACACATACGGTCGTAGTATAAGTCCCCGCATCTTGAATCCAGCGCACACTTTCGTCTTTATTTTGCGAGCAACATCCATGATTGTTGCTGTGTATCTCAAGCTTTGGCGCTAAATGTCAACTTCCGCATGTGTTTCGTCACGTCCGCTTTGCGCTGCTTGCTTTTCTTTTTTTGTGGCTGAAAATAAACAGTCGATTCTTCTTTTCCTGGATGTTATTAATCTGTTTCTACTATATCATCTCCTAATATTAAATAATTGCTCCGTTTCCTCTAAACAGACAGCAATAGTAACAAGTAACAGTTCACAAATTAGTTGGTGCATCCCCTCTTACATTTTACAGTTGGTAAGACAGTGACAGTTACACTTTAACACAGCGAGGAAAACCATTGAACAGTATCGCCTGTGTGGCTTTTGGCTCTTGTTCAATTCGATGTTATGGCTCTGAAAATACACCATGTCATGTTGTTAATTAAGAAGGCCTGAGGTGCAGCTGTTTTGGTCAAACACAATGTTGAATTTATTCAAGAAGCCCCGCATAAACACAATGGACAAATATCCCCAGGAGGAACATAAAGTTTGTCACCATAAAAACATTTTCTCTACAGTGTTATGACTTTCTGCAAAATAAGGAAATTAGTTTTTAAAAAAGTATTATTTTACAGCTCCATGGTTATGTTACACTTTTTTATTATTATAATAGTTCTATTGATTTAATATTTAACACTTTGGTTTCCATTGAGTGGGCAAAAAGATTTTATTTTGAAAAGAAAAGAACGCCGGATATTTTATTTTGAAGCAATTTTTCCACCTGCAAAGACATCCTTTACTCTGCCTCTGACTTGCTCTTACTTTAATATTTTTGTGTCATTGACGTGGAAATGGAAAAATGAGTTTCCTACTGGTAAACCTCACTTCAAGTTGAACTTCACGACTGAAACATCTCATGACCACACCGACGTCAGAAAAAACTCTCCCCTCTCTCCTGAAATGGGACCGTCCGAGGAGACCTTGAATGCAGCACTTCAACCCTAGCCTGCGATGTCACTCCGTATTTCCAAACCCAACCAATCCTAGTCGTTCTGGCCTCCTGACATATTTTACGTTACGTGTGCAAGATGTTTTGGTTTTGTCAACATGAGAGAAAACTGTAAGACCGACAAATAGTGAATTGTCGTCCGTGAGTATTTTTAAATTAAAAATTATGCTTAAAATGTCGCATTATGTGGACACAGTTTACCTCCCGGTAGCGTTAGCCCTTCGGATAATCAACTATAATCAACTATCACCTTACACAGGCTGTCAGTTTTGTACAAATCTATCGTACAACCTACTGTCTTTTAACTAAAATGACAACACATTTCAGGGCAGGAAAAGCCTTCTTTATGTGGTGGTCGCTCGCACAGTTATGTGCTATATTCCTGCTGGTGAAAGCTGATGCCGCTGAGAGTCTACGAGACATTTTTAGCCACGTTTTCTATACAGTTTTATGTTTAAAGGAACATCTTCAAAGGTCTTCCCCCTCTCTATTTATAGCAGCCAGTCATGGATTCCGCTTTTGAGAGGCACTGCTCTGAGCTGGTGGCCCGAGAGAGGAGCGGACACACCGCCGTGGTGGAGGACAACCTGCTGTATGTGTGGGGAGGATACATGGTGAGAAACACACAAATAAGACCAAACAGGCTGTCTGACGTGTTTTACTGTTTGCTTAGAGACAGTGTACTATGCGTCACACACAGTGAAGTAAAACATTTCCCGAGGTACTTAATTTACATTTTATTATAATACTTTGGGCCTATATAATACTCCAACTATCCAACATAGCCCATATAAAGTGGCTAAAATGAACTGTATCAGTCACAACATCCAAGTGATGTTTAGTGTATAAGTACTAATGCATCAATAATAATCCAGTAATACACTCTGAAAGGAGCCCTCTGATAACACTCTACTTTTGTACAAAGGACAGGTTTTAAACAAAAGTCAGGTGCTTGTATTGATTGTTGACACATTATTTCTGCTGTAATCATTCCTCTTCTTCATACGGGGGTGGGGGTGGTGGTGGGGATTACAGAAAGTAAAACCTGTTTCAGTGTTAAGGAGGAACCTGTCCTTTAAGGATTTACATACTTCTTCCACCACTGGTCATACAATACACACCCATACATAGTGAGCATGCTATTGTGTTTTAGATTATTTTATATATCTATGTAACATATTTTTTGTTTGCTTGGGTTTTGTATTCAACATAATTGTTTTATTTAATATTAATGATATATTTCATTCAGAATGACTCTGCATTAATTGTTACTGCAGATATTGATTTCATTGTAATGTTATATTCTTTACAGTCAATTGCTGATGATGAAATTCTCCTACCCAGTAATGAAATCTGGGTATATGACTTAGATCGAGGTGTATGGTAAGAATATTAAATAAATTACAAATGTTTGTGTAGTAATGAAGTGATATTCACATATTCTGAACCCTCATCTTCTCTCTGTTTCTACTGACTGTCATACTTTCCTGACACAGTCCACTTTCTGTCTGTTACTCTGAAAAATGTGTGATGACATCAGTGAATGTGAGCGGCCCATTCACTTTTTTTTCTTTCTTTTTTTTGTTCTGAAGGCAAGTGTTCCACATGACAGGGGAAGTTCCGCCCTCCATGTCTGGGACCTGTGGCTGCTATCTGAATGGACACATTTACATTTTTGGAGGTTGTGATGACAACGGACAGACCAATCAGGTGAGGCTGATATGTGAGGAAACTGATGCTCCACATAGAGTACATGATTTTGGTAGATGTGACAGATTTATTTTTGTGTGCTTTTAAAATCAGAAACAGTGAATTTAATTTTTAAAACCTGGATAAATTCCCTTTTAAGGATGTGAGCACTTATGATACACATATCTATTTTTTATGGATGTGAATTAAATGGAGGGTTTGTTAAAAATGATCAACTAAATTCTACCAGCTAAACACATAAGATGCAGCCTGTGAACAACTATGGTTGATTTAGACACAGTGAATCAGGGTGGACATGCCTAAAGTTTAGCATACACAGAGCAAAGTTGACATGAAGTAGTGATCTGTGTTTGACTTCAAACAGATCTATTGTGTCAACCTGACAGACGGCAAATACACATGGAGAAAAATCATACATGAGATGGGATCTGCTCCCTCACCTCGAGACAAATTATCCTGCTGGGTTTATAAAGGAAGGTAAGCACTATGGGGATGTCTGTCTGACTTCTTTGATTTGATTTAACCCTAACCCTTAAAAAAACACCTATAGACACAAACATAATCAGAATTATACCTAAAATCTGATTAATAGTCTAAAATGTGTAATTGTATTGTGAATAAAAGTAAGATCTTATTATTTGTGATGATGCACTAGCATGATAGTAACCATCATCATTTTTCCTTAATATTTTCCAGGATAATCTATTTTGGAGGTTATGGTCACAAACTTCTGACCGATGTCGACAGCAGAAACAGAAGCTTCATTGTAGATGAAGCATCATGGGTAATTTAAAATTTAAAATGTTCAATTTTCGATAGTAAAAACAGGAAGTAGTGAAGTAACGTGCCAAGATGTTTATCATCCTCTGTTAATGTTTGTAAGAAGCAGCAAATCTGCAAATAAACGCTGACTTTGACAATTTATATGTTTTCCTCCTTGAAAGAAGCTCCAACTACACAACAGGTGTCATTAAATATTTAAAATAAATTATCAATCAGGGCCATGTTTTGTTGTGTGGACTGCTTCTTTTTCCTTTAGATTGTAGTACATGTGTCATTTTTATATGAGATTTTGTTCCTAAATTGTAACACACAACTGTTAAATCATTGGTACAGACAAAGAATCCTTTTTACATGCCTCCAGATACATGAGTCATTTTGTGTTAAAAACAATCATTCTTGCCCCCTGTAAAGCTATCTTGTATTTTTCAGGTAGAGGATGTCTTCTGGGGATGGAACAATGAAGTTCATGTATTTGACCCCATGCAAGCCAGCTGGGGTGAACCACAAACCCACGTAAGTCAGAGATTCATGCCTCTGGGGGAGTTTGCAGTATAGGAAATCTGTTGAAATCTAAGAAAGTGTCAAAGTTCTCTTTTCTGATTTTCCAATGATCGTTTTGGTTTGCAGGGCCGTGCTCCAGCCCCCAGGGCAGCTCACGCCAGCGCTACAATCGGTTGTAGAGGATACATTTGTGGAGGCAGAGTCATGGTGAGAGAGCTTCATGATTTCCAGTTTTCTCTCATATATCAGCATTTATTAATAGCAGTGGTGATTTCTACTTCTACTCTTTTCTTTAAATGCAGGAAACCAGGACGAGTGACATTCACTGCTTAGACCTTGAATCATGGACGTGGTCAGAAATGTATGTGATTGAATGACAACCTTAAACCATTACTTGAATAATTACACTCTGTTGTGCTTCCATCCTGGTCAAGTATTAGAGACAGAAAAAACATACACATAATCATCCCAGAGACTAAAGCAATCTTATAAGACTAAACTCCAAGTAAGGCCAAATTACTCTCTCAACATTATCATTAATATTAAAAGGCATAATTTTCCCCACATTTCTCTTTGATAATGTTGTGCAAAATATGTTTTGCAGAACCCCAGTGTCCATGACTCCATTGGGTAGATCGTGGCATTCACTCACAGCAGTGTCAGATAACACCTTGTTTGTGTTTGGAGGTCTGAGTGTAGACTGCAAACCAATGAGTAAGGAAATCTAGCCACTTGTTCACTTTTCCCTCCTTGTTCCAGTGTTGTAATTCTGATATAATTGTTTTCTTTTTGATAAAGTATTGTCTTCCTCTGTCAGGTGATGGGTGGCTGCTTGATGTTGAAACAAAGAAATGGAGAGAAATTGAGCATCCCTTTAAGAATAAGCCAAGGTAGCAACTTATACGTATTTGCAGATTACTGAACCAAAAGTTTCAGGTTGAGCATTCAAATATGATCATGACAAAATGATGGAAGGTTCTTTTGTGAGAATTGTATGTCTTTTCAGTAAAACTTGCATCTGTTTTTCTCCTTCCTCAAGGTTGTGGCACACAGCGTGTCCAGGTAAAGACTCTGATGTCATTGTGTTTGGAGGAAGTTGCGACTACATCCTCCTTGTTGACACAGTGAGTATCATTGGGAGAGGTAAAAAACTAATTTGACATCATTTTATTTTTAGTTAAATTATTCTAATTTCACATAACTTTGGAAATCATCACATGGCAAGCTAAATCCCTTTGAATTAACAAACATACAAAACAATTAAACACCTCCTTAAATTATATTGATAGACTAGTGTGTACAATTTAAGGGGATCATTTGGTAGAGATGGAATATAATATTCATAAGTATATTTTAATTAGTGTATAATCACCCAAAATTAAGAATCATTGTGTTTTCATCACCTTAAAACATGCCCTTTATATCTAAATAGGCTCCGTAGCATCGTAGTCTCCTACATGCTTGGAAGGGGAAGGAAGGGGTTATCAGTTATCATCAAGTAATCATCACTGCTAGATGTCACTAAATCCTACGCACTGGTCCTTTAATTCTGGCACAACTTGAAACTATGTGGATAGACTATAGATAAATATTTGGCATGTAACACTTAAGTGATGCCACACTAGTGATGCCTAGGCTCAGTGCAGACCCCAACCAAGCAGCCAAAGCTTGTGCATTGCTCGTTAATCTTCGTCTTTTTTTTTCTATTTTTTACACATCTTCACCGGCGTTGCTCAGCAGTAATGCAAAAGTAATATAACTAGTAGTGTAATTACTTTCCACAGGGAGTAAATTAAGTAACGTAATGCATTACTTATATAAAAAGTAACAAGTCATGTGTAATATATTTCATTTTTTGAGTAACTTCCACAACACTGACTCTGACAAGAAGCATTGCTCTTAACAGCTGTATTTAGTTAATGGTCAGTGTCTACAAAAGTATATTGTGTATAAAAAGTTACACAGTTATACAGTGATGCTTTCACCAAATCATTAAGCTAAAATGAACATGAAATACAAATCTTTGAAAGAAATTGCTTTGTACTGAAATATAGCCGTCCAAATGATGACACAACATGAAATAACCCATTGTATGTTTCACTTTAGGGTCACTGCAATGATGCACTGGTTTTCCAGATGCAGCCACATCCTCTATACAGGTAAAAACTTTCTATATTTGAACAGTTTCTAAGAGAGACATTAATGAAAACCCACATAAATAAAATACAGCAATTTTATGGCAGCAAAGGAGCTTTGCACAATAGACAATACGTGGAATTAATAATTGAATTGCTTTCATGTAGTTGTGTCAGTTTCAGGGTCCTAGTAATGTGCATATTAATGAAATTAGTTTCACCTGTGCTGTCAGAATATTGGTTACGCAAATATGTATTGCTTTGTAGGTGTTTTTACCTAAAACATCTTATTTTCCTAAAATAGAAATGAAAATGAAATACTTTTTCTTCTGATAGGATTTGTGAGGATTACATTGCCAAGAATGTGAGGAACTATGAGACCATCAGAAGTCAGCTCCCTCTCCTTCCTCCCAAACTACTGACAGCAGTACAGAGGAGGATGTCTTTCTACCGGCCTTCAAAGAAATAACAACATTAGTTAAGAACTCCTGGAAAGCCAAGAACAATGCATTATCATACAAATCATTATTTAAGTACTGTACTCTTTTTATTTTATGAACAGCTCAGCCAGAGAGTGAGGTAGCATTTTTATTTTTTAAATATAATGTGAAAAATATTTTATGGTGTTACATTTTATTGTTTTACAAATGCTAATTTTATTTTGTACTGTCTGCCTGCTGAAACTGTTCCTGTGATGACTGTGATGATTAAATGGCACATCAAAAGTTTTTCCCTGACGTGGATTATTAGATTACACACGTATTTTAAGTATCAGTCACCTAAGCAATGCTGTAATACACACACACACACACACACACACATAGCACAGCACAGACTTTTCACATGGTCCTGAATATAGGAATAGTCCATTTTTATTTGCAATATAAAACAAAACAAAATTCACTCTATTCTCTGGTTGAAATTCACCGGTCGTTAAAAAGTTACAGCTGCAGTTTCTTGATGCATATGATATTTATATGAGTATATTCCAAATATATTCACAAACACTGTTACTGTGTTCCACCACTGAGTGGCAGCACACCCTTATGTTTAAATGTGGTTGAATCATGTGTTCAGCAGAAAAGGAGCTGGGTCAAACTGAGCCTAATTCAAAGTCTCTCTGTTGCCGCACATTCCTTCTTCATGGGTGGAGAAGTGTAGGAGCTGTGGTCAGGAAGGAAACCTTAAGTAAACAATCCAAGCTCATGCCTTTTGCAGGTTTGCCACTTCCAAAAAACTATAACCCTGCACACCGCACTACATGCACAAAACCACTGGTGGAAAGTTTTTTTTTTTCATATAGTGTCACCACAAGGCCTCAAGAATGTGACTGTGCTGCTAGATTTTTAAGAAATGCTGAGTTTAAGCAACCAGAGAAATGTCTGTTCACTCTGTTTCCCATTAACAGACAAGTTAAAGTAAAGTAAGAAATAGGTTACAAATAAATAAGTGCATGCTCTGTGGGAGTCCAGCAGGATTGGGGGGGGGGGGGGGGGGGCAGTGACACTCTCTCACTGCAGATAAACTGAGGAGGCCTCTATCTGTTAACAACTCAGTTCTCTGTGAGGACAATCTTCTGGTATCTGTTCAAGTTGGTGTTATAACTCTACAATTACACTGTTTTGGTGTTAAATAAAACTTGGGCAAAGGCCTGGGGTGCAGCTGTTCAACACAAATCTATACTAGAAACTGCAAAAATACAGTGTATGCAGCCCTGTGAAGAAACCCTGGCCCCCTTTCTTTTTTTTTTCCTTTTCTTTTTTCCCCCTGCAAACTGCTGCATCTCATGAAGCTGAAAAGGACAGCAGCTCCGAAGCAACTTGGGTGTCAACTAAACTCTTTCTCAATAGTGTCCATCAGCTCCTCTTCTGATTCATTATACATGATGAATGGCATGGTGAGAGAGGAGCCATGGAAGCTGCTAAAAGTCCTGAGGAGAGCAAAGACACATTTCAGCAAAATTATAATAAAGAACAGAGACTATGAAAATGAGACTGTGAAATTTGATGTGTTATTTATATCATATTTTTTGAGTAAATCAAGCCTAATTACTAATCAGCTGATGAACTTCCAATTATTATAATGCACAAAAGGGAAATGATGGTGATAAAGCCACTGCAATGAAATACATTGATCCCGGGATTTTTGCTGGGGGGTTTCTTTCTGTACTGTCTGCAAAAACTAAATAACAAAATTGGGGTGGGGGGGATACATTGCGCTCACACTCACCTCGCAACAAAGCAGCAACAGACAGACACTTGTTTGTTCCTGGCCTGCTTGCAGACTTCTGACTAATCTGATCTGCTCTGAGAATAATGGGTTGGTATTTTTATCCCTTTCAGGTGAATTTGATCTGGACTTGCTCGGCTTTTACTACTCCACTGAGCTCGGAAATCAATTATTGATCAGAGTTGTCTACTTACGATGTTTTTTCTGATGCGGGAACAGCTTCCAGCAAAGCGCCTTGCGAGGAGGACTGAAAGAAAACATATCATGTGTTTTCATTTAAGCACTAAACAATTTTCTTATGATTATTCTGACATAATCGAGATGTTAATGATCTGAAATAAACTTAATTAGACTGTTAAATGATCTCATATCAAATCATTAATAATGCAGTAATAAAATGATCCTTACATTATGCTGGCCGGGATCCGGGGGTGTGTGTTTCCTAAAGTGTGTGAAAGCATCATTGCTCCTCTTGTTTACATCTCTTGGTCCACCTTGTGAACCACCACGTGGTTCCTCGTCTGTCCCCGTCTCTTTCAGTGGAGGAGCTGAGCTAAAGTCATCATCAGCTTCTTCCCGGCTGAAATGACACAGTCCGTATGTTTTGGATCTGATAAAAGTCTTCTTGGACGGATGTTTCTTCACAGAGGTCCTCTCTCGCTCCTCATATTCTGCCATAACTGTGTCCAACATTTCTCCGTCAATGTCATCGTCCTCCCCAGAAAATTCAGAGTCGTGCCCCTCACTGTGGCAGTCTGGTGGCGCACGGTTACGCGCGTTGCGCAAAATTGTGTGTATTTTGAATGCACGGCTTTGCTGTTTGGGTGAAGTAACGCCGGCAGCTGTTTTAGTCACGTTTACCTCGCTGACACATGCAGGTGCAACTTTCTTCCCTCGGCTCGTCCCGCTGCCCATCCTGTCTGGCTGTGTTCAAGTTCTGAATCCCATTCCCAAAGTTCCCTTCCAGCACACCAAGGGCGTTACAGGTTGAAAATTAACCAAAGATCCTTGGTAGGGTTTTGAGGTCAGTTTTCGAATAGGTTCTAAGATAGTTCTTTGGCTTAAAATCGGATGAAAATGTTGAGCTCAAGATCTGCAGATTTGAAAGAAATAAAAAAATTCCATGTTTACAGAGCACAGGACTGTTCCAAACTTTAGAGTAACTCCACATCAGGATGAGAAGCAGCGTATCCGTTACATAACCCAGTTGGCTCAGGACCCCAGGGAGAAAACTCCGCCTTTGTATATGGAGAAACACACCCTTGATGTTTCCACTACTGCACTAAACTTCCAATTTTAGAAGCTTTTCCTTCTGCGTTTCATGAATTGCCATAAATAGAAGTGTTTTCTGATGAAAGACTAAACAGAACAAGGTCTGTATTTAAATGTTTAGCCATTCTCATCACATAAAAAGAGATTACGTAAAGGTTTAGACAGTAAGATGTGAAAAGGCTAACAGAGGACAATCAGCTTGATTTATCTGTATCACATCAGCAACAATGACCCGCCTATTGCTCGTCTGTGCTCAGCTAATAGATTTTATTGAGGCAAGTGAGGTCAAGAGTGAGTGAGTTCCTGTCTGCCTGCCTGGTCCAGGAGGCCCCCAGCTCACCAGCCAGTGACTGATGAAGACTGAAGCACTGAGCCACAAGAGACAAGGGGCATTCCTTTCCAACAGCCTGGGCTTCCCAGAGATTTCTCAATAAGCTTTTGTTTGGTCCACTTGCACATACAAAAGGCACAGCGGGGGCATCTCCCTGCCAGAGCTGTCCAGCAAGAACCCCGAGTCCACCCGAGTATAAAGAGGTTGTTTGCTATCTTTCATTAAGTGCCTCTTTACTCACTTTTGTCTTGCTTGTGTGTGCACATATGAGTATGTGTGTGTGTGTGTTTGTGTGTGTGCCAGACAGCTGTGCAACCTGTTCTCTCTGGAGGATGACCAAGTCAAAGACACCTGCCGTTTAGGCAGCTGGCATTTTTCTAACTGTGAATGTGAGAAGAAGAAGAAGAAGAAGAAGGAGAAAAAAAGTCCCAGATGTCTCATCAAGGAAATTCCTGCTTTTCCGTTTTTTTGGAGAGCATATGTATGTTGTTGGGTGTTTTCATCAAAAGTGGAAATACTGATACTGTTCCTCAACTTCGATTTTTATTAATGCTTGATGAGGACTTTGTGTAAGAGTAGGAAAGGGCATATTCATTTCAATGTGAATATGTCCTATTAATGACCTACTCTTCCATGTAGAGATGCTTTGAAAAGAGCTTCAGAACTCCTGTTCTGTGTGTAATAATTGCATAATTGTATACTATAATTCTTGCCTCTCCAATGTATTTGAGCCCAACACGTCATTAAAACCTTCTTAAGTGAAAGCCAAAAGACTCATTTTAGAATGTACCCAAAAGAACAAGGACATCAACAGCTTTACTTTCTGCCCCTGCTTCTCATGGGGTCTTATTTGTGTTGTTTTTGACCCTCATCTCTGTTATTCTCTGCCTGCACCAGTGTATCATTAAAGAGATCAGGCGGCCACATCTGGAGAAAAACTCAACAGCTTCCAGATGAGGGGGAGGATCTGCTGCTAGACGGAGGCCACAGCCCAGTACGATACATAACTGTGGCTTTTCTGACTGCAGTGTCAAGAATATTCCTGCTTCCAGAGACTTGGAAAAACTGGGTTAAGTTCTGTCTTTGTACAGCTTGTACTATATACTGCATGTATACTGTACGCTGCTTAATATCCGCCAATCAGTGTGATTAGTGTTTTGCTTTCCCTCTTAACAATAGGAAGGTGCATGTGAGAAATGTTAATTGTTATGACTCAACTGCTCCATTTTTTGCAGGGAAACAGATAAAACTATTGTTGCCATGTTTGAGTCAAATAAACATTTCTTTGCCATATGTCTGGCAAAGACAAATCTCTAGAGAGTTTTTAACAAGCCAGCTGCCCACTGATAGGCATTCCTGTAAAACAGTCTGGGCCTCTTTCTCCACCAGCAAGGTACGCAAATACAAACATGCCATGGTCAAAAAGAAGAGCACAACATATACATACACAATGTCCTGTTAGTATGCAGTGTTACCACAACATTGTTTACTGTAATTCAGACCCTTATTATACATTTGAAACATACGAGGATCAATAACTCCTTAAAAAGACACACACACACACAAACCCCTCACTCAGATATTTAAAAAAAGGTACTTCATATAACTTCTGCTCTCGACTCATAATAATCATTTTCAGACTTTTGCAGTATCTTAGTATCAACAGTAGCAGTATGCATAATTATCTGTCCATCATCACCATCATTATTGCTTGGAATTTCATATGCCATTCTATCATAGCCTACTATTAAATCAGCATTTATTTTGGTTTGGGGGTTGAGCATTAAACCTCTTTAATTATTGTAATGAATATTGTATATTATGAAAAATAATTGTGTTTGGATTACTCTTGCCCCCCCCACCTGCATGTAGTTCACATCTTGTTCAATTTAAAGGATAAGGTTGGTAATTTCCCACGTTTTTCTTATTGTCAACAAATCTGAAGTGCATAACCAAACCAACAATGAGTTGCTCCTACTAAAAAGTATCATGTGTGTATCTAAAACCTGATATATTATATTCCTCTGTCCTGTAAACCCCAAATGTTGTCCAAAAATGCTTTAAAAAAACAATGTGGTGAAGGAACAGTCACTGTGGCTCACTGACATAGTTTTAGTAGTTTTTTGAGAACAATGGAGGTCTATGACACAGAGTCATAAAATATATCAGGCTTTATATACACACACAATACTTGTGAGTTGATCAGTTAATTGTTGATATGACTGTGCACATAAAAATTTAGAAAATCACAAGCCTTACCCTTTAAATTATGAAATTGAATCTCTTCTGCTATCAAGGTATGAAACATGAAATACATAAATCAATGCAGTTACAACATATTTTCTTTTGTGACTGTGTGTGTTAAGGGATAAATATTTAATCTCTTTCATCTTACATTTTACAGGATTGAAGTCAGCAACCTAAACTCTTTTAATTACATAATATACCATACATGAGAGACACCAAAAGACAATATCTATAAGACACTACATAGACGTAATCGACTGACCTGATGAGAAAAGCTAAGACAGAGGGATATTGTAGCTCTGTCATGGTGACATAAGGTTGGCATGGTAACAGCCAATGTAGCCAAGGGGAGTTGGCCAATACAGCCAACTGTAGTAAAAGAAGTGGGGTCAGCCCTATTTATCTTTGAGCTATCCTTCTTAATCTACTAGATTCCCAAATGTAAATTAAGGCTTTTGCTGTTGCGTTGACGTCGAAAATACGTCACAGAGATGAACTTATGACCTCTGGATCTCCTGTGGGAGGAAGATGGTGGGAAAGTTTTCAATACTTACCACAAACCTTTTGACTCCCCGGTCAACACATTAATACCTAGTATATATCTCACTTAGATTCACCAACAGCTTGCTGAGAAAGATAAAGCATCAATATTTGCTGTGGTCTGCCTCATCATTTGCCTCAGGTTATCCACCTAATTTATACCAAGGATCTTGTTAAGGTTTATACAACCAGCAGATGGAGCCATCATTCAATAAAAGTTAAAACACAGCAGCTCCTCTTTTGAGTCCCGTCAGTACTGATAAAGATACTGAAGGCTCGTCATACAGGACAACGGTAATTCCACTACCAGGACGTATAACATTGTTTTCCAGATTTAATATATGCGATATGTTATGGTAAACTCAGAAGGGACCCTGTGATTTTGACAAGGAAGATTAAGCAAAACTGTAAACAGAGAGCTCCTTGGATGAGGGTTCATTTGTGCCAAAATATCTGTTTTCATATACTATTTAGGGTGTTTTTGTTTTTGTTGTCTTTGGTTAGAGAAGAATTGTTGAAAATGAATTTGGACATAAGGGTAACAATCTATGTCAAGGAGCTAGCACACTGTATGCACCACCAAGAGCCAATAAAGACTGACAATTGAAATGTGGACATTTAGACAAAAAACCATGCAGGTATCACATTTCCAGGTCTATGTTTATATTCTGGAGCTCTTCTGGAATATCTTTGCATGATTTACAGTCCAAAAATTGTTGTCCTTAATGCAGTCCCTCAGTTCAGCCTCTATTTGAAACACAATGTTTTTGCTCCTGTGTCTTGAATGCTCCTCTCCTGATGAGACCACTCTGTTCTGATTGGTTAGCTCTGGAAGCCACATAAACAAACAATAGTAGTTGAATTAAACATCTTTTTCTTGTTTTCTACTCAAAATGGAAACTTCTCAAAAACATCCATCCATCCATGTTTGAGCTTGATTACCCAGCCAAAATATATGAGTGGATAACTTGAACAACCAATGGAACAATCAACAAACGCAATGTCCGTTTGTGGGCATGTGCAAACAATGTGAGGTCATCATGAGGAGGAAGGAGCAGAAACCTTGCAGAGTATTCCTAGCAGGCTGAAGCAGTGGTTTTTCACTTGAAATAAATGTTTTTAAGTTTTGGATGTCTGACCATGTTTAACATTGACATCTGACATGATACCACTATCAAAATAACAGAAAATCACAAAAAAGCACGATATGTCCCTTTACAAATAAAATTATATAAATGGGTTTTAAAGTCTCAGTTTTATGGTTGGATTTCCTGTCACTTCCTCAAACTTGCCATGCTTCCAAAAGTGGGTGCTGGAAGGTCTGCTCATCCCAGTCTATGGTCACTCCTGCAGTGACCCATTTTTCTGTCAAAAGGCCATGTAATCAACAGAAAACAATTACTGCTTCTCTCAGCTGCTCAAAGCGCTCAATACCAGCATCTGCTCACTTCCTAATTACTTACCAGGTAAGAGGCTTCATTTGGAAAGAAACTCACAGTAATCAATCCTCACATTATACCTGGCTTGTTTGTCAGCATCCTAATGTGTTAGATTGGAAGTGTCAGGTCTGTCCAATTCAATTCTATTTGATTAATGTCTATTTTGCCTATGTGCTTTTTTATTTTCATATTATTATTTTTCTTGTGTTGTTATTTTGTCCACTAATCTTTTCTTCCACTGTAAACTTGTGACCTGTAAGTATATCCAGGTTTGTCCATTTCCCTCCTCAGGCTCATTCCATCCATTTGCTCCCAGGCTAGTGCTAACCTGGTTCTGACTCCATAGCACACCATTTTAAATGCCTCTCCTTTGTTTAGTGATGTTTTATTTTTATTTTTCCTGAGCTATTCCAGATACCTCCTCTGGCAGACAGTATGTCATGTCGATTAGAGCAAGGTGCTGTGAAACATTGCCTCAGTCAAGTCTTGGCTCCAATGTTGATGTGGTAAGAATACACCAAGGTAAAGCCATAGTACACCTTCTTTCCATCCCTCATGCTCCTATTGGCTGTACTCTAATTCCTTGTGCATTCACGGTCTAAATCATGCCTGTAAGGGAAGATATGAAAAGTTATTTAGGAGTTTAAATATACAGTATGTCTTTAGAGTTATTGTTTTTAGGGCTGGAATGGTGTTCAATGCTGACATATCTCAACAATTATGAGTTGACATTCAATTTCACAAAGATTTATGGTCCCCAGAGGATGAATCCTGCTGAAAATGGTGAACACCGGACTTCTCATCTTGCATCACAATGAGGATCACATTTGTACTTTAAAGTGAAAAAGCAAAACCATAAAGATATATATATAACCAAATATTGGACGGATTGCCATAAAATCTGGCACAAACATTCATGTCCCTGTGAGGATGAATTGTAATAATTTTGATCCCCTTACTTTTCATCTAGTACAATTATCAGGTCAAAATATGAATTTGCCCAAAAAAGTAAATATTTGACTAATAAAAGAATCAACATAGAGAAAGCATTTTCACAAAGTCATACTGTTAAGATATTGTTTCCACCATGACAAAAAAAGCTTCTTAGCAGCATCTCAAACAGGTTTTTTTGTCAGTGATTTCTTGTATTTTCTCTTTTACTCAGTCTGGAACAACACAGAGAATATGAAACTTGATCTGATTCATTCCCTGGGTATTTCTGATCCAAAAAACATTTTGATGGCAGAGGAAAAGTACAGAAGTTCCAAGAAGAGGAAGCAACACCAGTTTGATGCTGTCCATGGTGCTGACAGGCCACAGATGGCACTGAATGGACAGCTGCTCTTAAAATCTTACTATCTAATTTATAAATCCTAAGGGTAAACAGCAATGTTAAAGCATTTGTGCCTTAGGAAAAGCCAGTGGACCTTCTCATATACCAAGTCACCTTAAATGTAAGTGGATTACAATAACTTTAAATACAGTATTAAATTCTGTATTTCCAACTGATCTGTAATAAGAAAACATTCACAGGAGGCTCAACAGTCTTCCACCTTTGGTTTTGTTGCACAGTTGCCAGATAACAGAGCATGTGGTGGGTTGCAGAATGATCTCACAGTCACAGTATTTCTTTTTTCTACAAAAACAAATGTGGATGCACTGCACGACATCTCTACCAACATACAGTTATACAGCTCAGTGTTTACTGTACATGTGAGTGATATAGGGAAAAGTATAGTGTGTTGCTGAAAAAGGGCTATGCATCTGCATACAGACCCCTCTTATATAATGGGACTGTTGATGGCTGGCATCATTATCGACCCTGTCTATGCCAGTCTAAAAATACAGTTCAGGACTCCAACAGAATGTGGAATTTATGTAGCTGAAGAACAGGAGAGGGGTTTGGATCACAAGCTGTTTTTATGACAGTCCATAGCCAATATGACAGAAAGGGCGGGTGAGAGACTCCAGTAAAAAGAGAGCGCGAGGGAATTGTGTGTGCGGAGGAGTGTTGAGAGAGAGACTCAGATGGAGTAGTGGAGGAAGCTCAGCTTCGTTACCAAGCACATTTTAGATATTCCTGCAAGGTCAACCTGCAAAGAAAATTTAACTTGTCTGCAGCATATTTCTTCAAACTGTGGTTCATCTTCTGCTAATGCAGTGTTATATTACATGAATCGTTACATTTGACTTCCATTCAAACATTCATTTTTTAACGCTTAAAGGTATTATCCAAATAAAGGCTATCACAAACTAACACTCTCAACTGAACTGAAAGCAGAATTAAATTCAGTTTCAAATTAGAGCAGAATGAAAAACCAGAATCAAGTTATATTTGAACTTTTTCTTTTTCTGGCTTCAAAGAACATGATACTCAATTATTTGTGAATGTCCTCTTTAATCTAACTATTCCTTCAAGCATTTGAAAAGTCTAAATAGGTAATGTCCTTGATGATCACTGTAGTGTAGTTGGTTAACTTTATTTTTGCCACTTCTCTACTTTATATTTCCAGGGTATCCATGGCAATGAGACAAATAGCACACAGAAAAATGCTAGATAAGGAAAGAACAACCTTACATATTTCATGATAATATTAGAACGTTTTGTTCATACAGCAATGCTCCTTTAGGGTGGACTTGTTCTTTTACGTTGATGATGATCGGCTAAATTAATTATTAAGAGGTCTGCTTTTATTTGGGACAGAAAGCAAGTAACCGATGTCTCACCCCCCTCTTCAAACACTGTTTTGTGACACATGTTAACAATGGGGAATACCAGACTCTGCCCTTCTTTTACAGTCAGTTTAACCAAGATCAGTGTGCTGCTAATTGAAATCTGAATCCACAAGATATGATGTGATATGCATGATTATCGTTACTAATTATGTTTTGGGTTCTATTGTTGTATTGTGTTGTATTGTACAAAAAACCCATTACTGTCAGGTAACAGCATCAGGATGCATTGAGGTAATTTCTTGTTTATTAGAGTGACATTCTTCTCAGTTCCCTCCTTTGTTCCCTTGTACTTATAGATCAGAATCAAAGTCTACTTAGAGCAGCACTATTGGCTAAATGTTTCCCCTAATTAACATGCAGTTAAAGTGAATTGTAAGACCTTATTGTCATTTGCAGCATCAATAAACCCTGATGACCCCTCCCCCACTTTTCCAACATCCCTGACAAACTGGCACACACAATCAAGAGGAATTTAGTTAAAATAACATGAAAACTGAACTGAAAACTGAATTGACAGCTGAATATTTGGATTAATGAATAAAATTGTCCAACTGGAAAGCCTTACATTATTTTAAGCATCATAATATTATAATACAAAATAGTCAAAGTGTTATTGTGTTGTGGTAGTGGTTTTGAATAAAACAGATTTCTTGTCTTGTCTCGGTCTCGATGACAACTCTGCCATGGTCTGATGTATTGATGCCACACTGAACACCAAACCCTAACGGCTGTAGCGAGCAACTGAAGCAGAAGGCTGCACTCTGTGTGGAATAAAGTTACCCATTCTTGACAAATTACACCTGGTAAGCAAGTCTGAAACACGTTACCTCAGTGTTTGTAAGATTTATGAGCACGTCTGCATTCACATTTAATTCACTTAGATCTAGCAGACACGGCAGAAAGTCCATGATGGGAAAAAAAAGGAGATTTCCTCAACAGTTTTTTGTGAAGACGTATGCACTTCCCCTGTCATTCAAAGGAGGTTGTAAAAGTTAACAACCTCTGCATATAACAGAAAAGCAGTAAACATACTCTGACATATGGCAGGTTATGCTGATCAAAGCCTTACAATGGGGTTTTGAAGAGGGGCATGCAAGAGTGGTTGAGATTTCTGTATTTCTTCACTTTATGACATTTTCTTGTCTGAAAATCTGGAAGCAAGCTTGTAATGTTACTAATTACACTGTGCATGTTATTAAATATGACTTCATTAGTAACACAAAGGATGTTTATATGATTTTTTGAGAAACTACGTTGCAAAATTATTTTATTCGAAAGTACAGAAGTCCTTCTTTACCCCTATAAAATGCTCAGCCCTTTCTTGTTATGTTTGTTGGATTTAAAAAAGCACTCCAAACAGGGTGTGAGGTATTGCCCGTGTAAACTGATTTGGTTCTCCGGCTGTCTTGCACAGAGCTCTGCGCTGCTGTTGTTCTGCTTGTGTTATCAGAGCTCAGCGGACTGGGTTGAATAATTCAATGCTCCCAGCAGCACCTCTCTCTCTCTCTCACTCTCTCTTTGCACCGACCTAGTTTACATCAGGAGTTTACAGGTTGGGTAGGGGGCAGGAGACTTGCAACCCTGTAGCCTTTGCTATCAACCCTCATCGAGAAATAGAAATTCCTCCTGTACAACAAGATGAACCTTTGACAGCCTTGGAAATTTCTGTTAGAATGTATTATTAGACAGATTTGTCATGTGTGTGATGCGCTGTAGCTTCCTAAACGTGCATTTTGGCTCTGTCCTCTTCTATCAGGGTTGATGAGTCACAGCGGCACAAGTCCAGAAGTCAAACAGGTTTCAATACTTAACTTTGAGATCCCATCCAGAGGCACAGTGTTAGTTAAACCACCTGCCAGGCTGACAGAGGAGAAATGTTACGCCTGTCAAACAGACCACCAACATCCAAGGCTTAGATCAGTGACAAGCCTGATGGTGCTCATAGCTCTGCTTTGACCTGCCAAGACTGTTGAGCCCAAATGAGCTTAAAACGCTGCATGAAATACAGGCTGTCGACACTCATCTTGGAGTGGAAGTTCACTCGCCACAAGCTCCGGATTCAAGAGTTGTTGAGTGGTGACAGTACAAATCCGTCACACAAAATTCAAGTTTTGGAACAGAAAGTTTTTAGATAAATGTATGTATTACATCTTTCCCTCCTGGCTCCAAAGAGCAGTGCACTTTACTTTGAAAAAAATAGGTTGACTGTACCTGTGTTTTCTTTTTCTTTTTTTCAACTAAACTATGAGTGGAACAGCAGATGCCAAGCACTAGAGTTAAGAGTTAATGAAATTTACCCCTGAGAGAGGAGGGAGATGGAAAATCCAACAAAAATTGAATTGGGCAGCCTTAGGTTCAACGAAGCCAAGGTTAAGGAAATGCAACAAAGCAGTGTAGTGTTTCATAGAAAATCAATACTGTGCTTCTCATTAATGTCCTCATACTGCTGTGTAGAAGACCGGTCAGATTTTTCAACATGCAGGGAACACTGAAGGAAAAAGAGATCAAACCCAGTGGGCCCCGTGCTTGACACTTCACACTCAGGAGCCATGAATACACAAATAACCCAATTGCCACAAAAACAGGATATTATTTATTATTTCTCCCTGTCTTTCAACTTTCAAGTTCCCTAACTCAACAAACGGAGTTCACTTTTGAGAAATATTTAGGCAATCTCATTAATCTCACCTCACATGTTCGCGGCACATCTCCCTCTTTTTCCTTTGACCTCTGGCTGACCTCCCATTAGCAGCAGCTATCACAGTCTGACATTGATATCACTGCTTCAGGTCAATATTCAAATCACACCTCAGATGTGGAGTGGCCTTTCCTGCCAAGTCTCTGTTAATCCATTCTGAGAAAAAAAATGAAAGAATTATCTCCCCATTTGCCAAAAAAACTCTTCCCTAAAATACTTGCAAGATGGTTGCTGGAATACTGATTAGAAGTGAGAAATTAGTAATCAGGTAGCTCAGTATAACTAAAAACCTCTTTTACCAGACTTTAAAGATGTCAGCCAGCTCATGTGGAATAGATTATTATGTGAATATAGAATATGTACACCAAAGGGTCTTACAGTAAATATACAGAAAGGTTACTTACAGTATATGATATGGCAGAGAGAGGTCATGTCCCCAGAAAAAGTCACTATGATCACCAGTTGATCCATTAAGAAACAGCACAGTTAGCTATAGTTAACTGTAGTTAACTGCTTATGAAAAGAGAAAAGGTTTTTAAGATGAAGACCAACGTAACGGTATCTAAGATAACAAGTTTGGCAGAGTCTGGTTGTAGACATCCTCAAATCTAATTAAGAATAGGACAGAGCCATAAATGTTAGCCTTTAGCTTTAGCCATACAAGAGAATGCAGTATGACATAATCATTGGTCTTGGAAGAAGACTAATACAAAGGTTAGCTTACAACTTTAGCTAATCTGGTCGGCCAGACTGCTGACGTTTGCACCTTATGTCTGAGTACTTCTGCTTTTGTACTTTTGGTTTCCTTTATAACTAACAAGGCCAAAACAGATTCAATGTTTTTTTGTTGTTGTCAACTTGTAACACTAATTTCTAATTTTTCATTGTTATGAAACGCAGGTTTACAACGTGACTGACAACTAACAGCTCAAGGTCAAGCTACTCTTTGTACAAAACAAAAGACTACATTTTACCTCTTTAAGTGCTACCAACAATATGTCACAGTAAATTAAATTTCTCCGGGACACAAGCTGGAGCTGCTGCTTGATCCCCTCAGACACTGACCTCTCTTGGCTGGTCAGTGCAGTCAGGCAGGGGAATGAAGTGAATGAGCCCGGGCCATAAAAGGCCATCCCTGCTTAGCTCGCGATCTGCCCTGCCAGAGCTGACATCAGAGGTGTTATTAGCATATAAATGAGATAAGGTCTTTGGTAATTGCTGGCTGAAATTAAAGCCAAATAGTCATGTGTTGGAGACACTTTGTCTGCATGTGGAAGGAAATAGTGATATCTTACAGTAGATTGACTTAGGAGATAAAACTTAGATTGAATTATTGAATTAATGTATTATAAGAATTAAAACAGTGTTAAGTTATATAACATAAGCAGAAATAGACTCAAAATGCGTCATGGCAGAATGTTTAAACATACTATTTTCTGTCTTTTGCAACATATTTCTTAACAACAACAATAAAATAGATAGTACTGACACCATGAAACGATGAAATAGGCTGAAAAGAGCAAATGAAACATCAACACCAGTAAACTGCCTTATTTAGAATCCTGTTAATTCCCCATAATGCCATCTGATTACAAAGAGCTCTAATCACATTATAAATTAGTCCCAATATAAACAGAGAGCAAATGAGATCTTGATAACTGCTGCTAATTACATCTGCTGTGAGGTGTGTGTGTGCATCTGGTGATTTTTTACGAGTGTTATGTCATGTTATGCTATGGTGCTTTGGTGCTGAGAGAGGGGCAATGGCATTTATTAGTTGATGGAATAGCCCACCTGGGATAAGAGCAGCCGTGACATTTCAGCAGTGGAGCCAGGGCAATTACCCCAGGTGTCAGCCGCAATAGAACAAGCTGGCCTTCTGTTGTAGTTCAACTCATTGAGGCTTTGATTTGTACATAGATATCTCTGGTTGGACATTTAGAGATGAAAAAAAAGCATCAGTCCTCCCTCTTCAGACCAAAATCTAATATAGACCAGAGGCTGCAACCCAAAAGGTGGGTTATAGGATTGTTAATATAATATTGTATTCATATAGGGATTAGTCATGTTAGAAATAGATACCAGGGTATGTAAGTCCATTTTCATTTCAGTCTCTATTTATCTCTATTTATTCATACACAGCCTTATATATACACATCATCATTACTTTGTATATCTTAGATTGTTGTTAATTAAAATTCTATATTTAATTATATTGTCTCATATTGTGGATTTTGTGTGACCTGCAGTAGATTTCTTAACACATTGTTTCATTTTCATTTTAGCTCTTGAAGGACTAACCAACTAACCACAATGAATAATCCTTGGGCAAGATACTGAACCCCAAATTGCCTTTGGTGTGTGTGCGTGTTTGTGTGTGTGTAAGTGCTGATGAGCAGGTTGGCACCTTACATTGCAGCCTCTGCCATCAGTGTATGAATATGTGTATGAATGGGTGAATGTAGTGTAAAGCGCTATGATGCAGCCCATTTATCATTTCGTTTTTCTCTTTCAGAAAAATGAAAAAAGGTTCTGCCTGCATCCACAAAAAAAGTTGCTAATCCTTCTGGAAACTTTACTGTAACCTTACTTAAACTTACTTTAGTGTGTGAATGCTTGTGCACTATAGAGAATGCATTTCAAAAAAACGAGCAGCGAAGGCAGTTTACTGTACACTGCATTTGATTAACTCATGATAAGGAGCAAGCTGTGAACTTTTGATCCTCTAAACTATGACACCATGAAGGGGCCATCTGCCTCGATACTTCAAAAGGGATGATGGATGACTTCCTGCTCTTACCTTGGTTATTTTGATGAAGTTGATGCAGCTCAAATCACCACATCCGAATAAATGAACCTAGCTTTATCGGGAGTCACGAATAAAAACCTCCACTAATCACAGAGCTGTGTTTCAATTACCTCACATCATAACGCCACTCTTCTCTTCCCAGAATGCCACTTGCCTGAAGGTCATGGCAGCCTTTTAGTATAGCATGCTGTCTAGGATTTTTCGTGGTTGACCTTTCAGTGTCTGTCACTTTGCAGGCTAACACCAATCACTATGCATGGGTTTGATTGCATGCAAGGTTACATCATTAAGTCCTGGCCATGTTTAGTACAGTGTGTTAGTCATAAAGTTGGTGTTCATTATTAAGTCTGTCATCTTGTCTTTGTGTGTTGAAAAAATATGCAGAGAGAATGACAGGAAGGAGCTTCTAGTACGTTAAAAAAAGCAAGGAAGTAAAAAGGCAAGGGACCGATCCTGCATGTGATGAATGAGCTTTAACTTGACTGATTGGCTCCTGACAGGGTCCTCTCATTAATCTTTTACATCTTGCCTCTAGTTATCATTGCTAAGAAAACCAGTCAGGCTCTTGCCTTCTTTTGACAGACATTTGCTTTCATCTTCACTACAAGAACAGGGGGAAATTGTTGTTGTTTACCAGCCTCCCACCCACTGCTGAAATTCTGCAGTGTTTAGCAAGTCATCCACTGACAAACAAGTCTGGAGTGACGAGCAGACCTCCTATCTATTTTTGTTTTGAGAAAATGTGAACCTCAGCTGTCAGCATTGGATTGCATTTGAAACGTCCATCTTCACAAATCATTTTAGTCCTCAAATTACATTTCCTTCAATAAAGTTGAAAGAATTGTAGGACATAATAGGACATTTTCAGAAACCTACTTATTTACTTTCTTGCTGAGAGTTAGATAAGAAGATAAGTGTTTGTGTGTGGTACTGGTGGTGAGACAATGAAATACAATCCAGGAAGTCCAGTTGGAGCTACAGGTTAATGCTTTTTATCAAATGCCAAAACACAGCATAGAGGTCTGTAATACTCACAGACAGGATTGTACTATTCTGGTTAAAGTTATCACAGCTGCAACTTTAGTAGAACATACACAGCATTTGTGTTACATAGTAGGTATCTGTTGGTTTGCAGTATCTCAACGACACACCCACTTTACGTCCTAACAAACCCACTTGGTTAGGTTTAGGTATGAGTAGTGAGATGGTTACATTTACGGTAAGGGATCAGGGGGGTTGTTATGGTGACAACATCAGGGTGTGTGTGCCAGATGGTGGTACATTGTGCCAACTTTTGAACCTGGTTCAATGGCCGCTGTGTGCTGAGCTGTTCATGCTAAGCTAACTGGCTGGCTGGCATTGACTTTTTTTGTGATACAGACACGCTGTTTTATATCTTCTGCTCTCACACTTTGCATAAAAGTGAAACATATTTCCCCAAATGTTAATCTATGTCTTTAAACTTTTTTTTTTACAAGCTTTAAGAATATTTCAATTCATAATACAGCTTAATAACACTATTAAAATCCTTTGATTTATGAATAATACTGAATACAATTTTACACCTGCTCCTCCACTTACCACTGGTTCCCAAACTGGAGGTGGGGAACCACCCCCAAATAAATCTGAGACATCATATGATGATTACTGGATAGGAAAGCAGAAAAAAGTACATTGAGCACATCAGGTCTGCTGATCATTCACAGTGCTCTCTGGGCATTATGAATATTCAGAGTGGTCGTCAAATGTCAACAAGCTACCCACTAACAATAATGAAGCTTGAAGTCTGTAGACAAGTGGGCGAGCTAATGAATGTAGCTGCCTGTCCTTGATTAGTTTGGATGACAAATGTTTTGATAGACACAGCTCTCTGTGGCGCCAACCTAAATAACATTGTTTTCTTCTTTACACTGTGTGACAGCACTGAGTTCAACCAGAGGCAACATGTCAAACAGGAGCGTTGATGTTTTAATAAGTACATGACTTTTACTGTACTGTTGCTACTATAAAGATACTTGCTACTTGCTATGCTATTACTTATATTAAAGCATTTTAGCAGTGTAGTAAACATGCTGCCCTCAAAAAAGAAAAACTAAAAATGTGAAACAAGAGGACAACAAAGGGCAAGAATAAAAACCTCAGTAAACTATAAAATATATAAAACTAAATGAAGTCAAAGACTAAAGGAATTAGAGGAACAGCCACTTTTAGTAGAGAAATGTTGACAAGCTCAAGTCAGGATATGTGGGCCAAAAACCAGCAGACAAAACATCTGTTTCTGTGGTAATACTGCATGGTGCATGTTGCACTGTGGGACAGCAGAGACTAAATGATGTCGTTTGAAGGGCTGGCGGCTTGCGGTCCACTGGCTGAGTTTATTGTAAATATAATTTATACCTGACATTCTTTGCTACTCTGTCACAGGGAATCTCAAAGCCGGAGTGTTACTAGGTGCTGGCGTCAGCCTAATTACTGGGAATAGTGCCTGTCAGGAATTTAGGGCAGGACCTGCAGTATGGCACAAACATTAACATAAAGGATGTTGAAAGAGATTTAATAGGATTTCCAGCTTTTTAGGTGAGTAAAATGACAGCAAAAGTGTTGTGCATACAAGAAAATGCAGATGTACCGTAGTTATTCTGACAACAAATAAGCTCTATTTTATAGGTGACTGTAAAGCCTAAGACATGCTAATTCAGTCTTATGAATATACGCAGACTCATAGACTTACACACACATATACATATGACAACATTAACATATAGACACATACATCAATTTCTCTGCATCCTCAACTACTGTGTATCCACAGAAAATGTACGCTCAGTGTACAACAGTCATGTGTGGTTTATTTGAAGATATATATTCTTAATATAGACAAATCACATTTTTGTAAGTAGACATCTGGTGCTGACAATTAGTCTCTGCAGTGAGTCCCAATGTGATGTCAGCAACTGTTTTTGGAAAGGTAAATATTGCTCTGTATAATGGTGGATATCTCGTATTGGAAAGAAATTATTTTATGTAACTAATGAGTACATTTGGCTCTTCTGTGATTGCGTGGTGTGGTATACTCAGATCCAGCTGAGGTCCTTCGTGTGTCCACATTCAACACCAGATGAGATCCACAGTGATTCCTTGTTTTCTGCTCAGCTCAACTGGCCTTGATCTGGGTCATCTGGACCTTTCACTTTAACTGGATGGCTGTGGACCAAGAAAAAAAGCACAGAAAAATAGAGACAAACAGACCCTCTATTTGAAATATCAGAATGTGAAACAGCTGTTAACCTTGCCAGAACTACTTCATATCGACTTCTCGCATGTGGCACAGTTTTTAAAATAGTCCTGTTTCAAGCAACATTGCATTTATAAATGTAATCAGGGGTTCTTCACAGTAGTGGTTTGCCTGGGTTTGCTCCTGGAGCCAGAGAAGATCATTAAATATTAAACCAAAACAGTCTGCCGTGGGGCGAAACTCTGTTTGTGCAATAACAAGAAGCCTGTTTACTTATCCTCGTCTTGCGGTCATAGACGGGGAAGTTAATTTTTCTCTTATTATTTTTGCTCATAGTGGGAAAAAAAGTGGGACACTAATTGAGAAAAGTGTAATGTTCTTTCCTTTCAATAAACTCTCTGGAGAGAGGTGTCAGCTGACTCACTATGTCCATCACCTTGTACTTTGTTTGTTTACTGTGTTGGGAGCTTCCTCCTAGGAGTGATGGATTCTTACATGAATGCACCATTTTCTGCCAAAGTTAGAACTGTAGTTTTAGTTATTTCACACGAGAGATTTCTGTTTGGTTGTTTTGGGTTTTTTTGTGCTGTCCTCAGTGGCTTTAAGTGAACTCGGCCGGATAAAGCTGAAGTCACTTACTACTGACTTACTAATGACATCAACCAGTCAGGATTTAGCCACATTTGAAACAAAATGTGTTGTAGGTTGTTTGCTTATGTTGCCAGGCCACTATCAATCAAATCTGATCAAAAGGCACATGCACAGCCCTAATGAAGAGTTTCTGAGTATTGAATTCTTGATTTAAAACCTCCCATAACAAACCAAGATATAAAATGTAAGATTTGAAGTTATGTTAACAGAGACTTTAATGTATTGACATTAACAAGTATTCCAATTTAAATGACAAAATACATAGTTTATATATGCACTCAAATACAACACATAGAAATGTTTTATGATCTGATGACACAAATTATTGCTAAAAATGATACATTTTGTGATGTGACAACTCCATGTTACCATGAATATAGACCATAAAGCATTGTTATTATACCACATTATGAGCTAAAAATGAGCAAACATATATCAATTCCATAATACCATTTGTGTTTATGGTAAATAATTTAAAAAAAAACCTTCTGCAAATCAGAAAAGTATCAAGCTGATAAAAACTATGTTTAACATATTTTCTGAGCTACTAAAATAGCCTGAGGTCTTAAGAGGTCTACTGTATGCATAAATATTTATCAAAACATGCAGTTCAGCTAATGCTCCTGACGTTGGACGTTATTGCCTTTATTGCCTCAACATATAAGACAAATATCAACTGACACAAGCTGGTAAACATATTAGAGAGCAAACGCAAAAACATTCAATTAAATCCTAGAAATATATCATAAACTTGAAAAGATAAAGTATGTAAATAGCTACAGGGATGGCAGCAAAATGAATTCCTTTTGGGGTATAAAATAAGGGGTCAGCTATTGTGTTGTGATTCAACATCTCTGGATAGCATTGGAAATAGATTTCTACATCAAAGAGGATTTTACATTGCACCTAAATGGATTACCCTACAGGGAGAAGCAGGAGATGCTAAATTGCACTTTCCTTATTTCGAGTGTAGCATTAATTAGACATAGTGAATAATGAGCTGAATGTTTAAAACATTTCCTTGGTGCCATTGTGATACTGGCCATAGGAAAAAATGAAGTGCAAGGTGCAAGACTGTAAAAAATAGATGGACTATGGTAGGTAAAGGTCGTGATGCAGCGCTGTTTACATGGAAACAATGAAGGGAGTCAAAAGTCTCACACTTATATGTTATAAACCTCATTTCCTTCTCATTTCCAAGATTTGGTAACAGGGTTGCTGCCTTGCTATGTGGCCTTTTTCCAATAAAGTCAGCTTTGTTCTATAACTAGGAACACCATCTGCCACTGTGTCAAAATAACTGCAACTGCTTTGGATTTAATGACATTTGAGTAAAACTTGGAGAAAGAGTCATAAAGATGACAAGAAACATGCCACTTGGGGTTTGCAGGACAGTTGCATCACATTTATGAATTAATTCACCAGTGACTTTGACTAAGAGAAAACTTAGAGGACTCACATGTGAACTGAGAAATCCGTTTTGTACTTTTCATGTATTTCACCATGTTCGGTGCCGGAAGGTAGAAAGGATGTCAAATGCACAGATGAATTGCTCCTTTTGAAAACCTTCATATTTATGGTTCCTTAAAAGCACCGCTGCTGCTCTTGCTGGGGTGTAAAGAGTTACAACTTTGCCCTATGAGATCCTTGAAGCCCTCTTAACTAAATGTGTTTGTATTTTTTATGTCTCAGTGCCAACCTCTATTAGTATCATGTCACTAAGTGCCCTTGACTCCAGTCAAGCAGCGCTCTGCCTGTTGGTGAGGTCCAGGGTTGCATTTACAGTCTACGTCCCAAAACACAGCTCTGCACAGTGCAGGACAGATGAAGGATACTAACACCTCCATAATTCAGGCTCATGTTAAGTTATTCAAGCTGTGTTGAGTGTGAAAATGAAGCAAAATATATTCTTATGAGATGAAGCGTTTTTTGTCTTTTATATCCGGCAGCTTTTACAGTCCAAAGCCAACAAAATCTGCATGGCAATAGGTTGCCTGCCTACTTTAGTGCTGCAATATTACATACAGTATAATTCCTTGTGGTATTGGTAAAACAGTATCAAATATTGTTAATTCAGGGGGCGCTAGTGAGCAGCGCATGGAGTAGACGTGCTTTCAGGGGCTCCTCCTTGCCAATATTTAAAAGGATTACAGTGTTTCCCCTAGACATTTTTGTATCTTTTTTTAAACTACTGGATTCAGTTGTCCTGTCATTTGTTTGAGCAAATAAACCCCCTCACATTTCCAAAGCCCATCTGCAGAAAAATTTAAAAAGTGGAGGTCTCGGCCTCCCTGTTTTTAGGCATTATTACTGGGCTGCAAATGCAAGGGCTCTCATTTTCTGGCAGTGGGGTCCTCCTTATGATGACTGTTCCTCTCCACTCTGGCTAAAGATTGAATCCATGTCTGTGTCACAAACCTCACTCCCAGCGTTGCTCTTTTCAAATGCACAACCGTCTCACAAGTTATTTGGCTACAATTTTGCTCTTAGTAATTCTTTGAAGATATTGAATCAAATAAGAAAATTCCTTAGATTACCAAATGTTTCAGTAAATACCCCAATAACAGGTAATCACACCTGTTTAAACCAGGACTGGCGGATGGGGTTTTCTTGGACTGGAGGGAGAGGGGCCTACGTTGCATTTCATATTTTTACATAACAATTTTTCTTCTTTCCCTCTTTCCCTCTGCTCCAGGCTAGATATCACCTCCCTCAGTCACATTTTTATCGATATTTACAAGTGAGACATTTTGTAAGGGCATATGTTTCTAATTTCCCAATAGGACTACACAATTATAATTTTTACGATACACTTCTCTTACAACCAAACTCCAAACATTTAATTTCCCGCTTTATCACTGCTTTTGAGACACCAGCGAGTACCAGTCATCTCAGCGAGGCATGGGCAAAAGAACTGGGAGTTCCACTGTCAGATGAATTATGGGAAGAGGGCCTGTCCAGGTCATATATAGACTGCATTATTCCAAAACTAAACTTAATAGAATATTTGAATCAGTGTCTCCCATGTGTGACAGATGTAGCAGAGCCGAAGGTTGACTCTCACACTTATTCTGGTACTGCCCAGTACTGGACAATTTTTGGAGTGACATATTTAATTGGTTCTCTAAGCAATATAAAATAAACATTCAACCAGACTGTAACCTGGCAATCTTTGGCTCCTCTGAAGGGACATGGACCCTCCCTTCCCACTGTAAGCAGGCTCTCAAAACAGGCATGGTAGCGGACAAGAAATTGATTTTACTCAACTGGAAGTCTCCATTATCCCCTTGCTTTAAGAGGTGGCGAAAAACGAAATGGTTTGTATTTCTAGGATGGAACAGATTCACCTTAACAGAGGGAATGCACCAAACTATTATGAGAAAGTGTGGAAGCCATCTGTGTGTGTGTGTGTGTGTGTGCGTGTATTTGTGTTTTTTTTTTTATTTTAAAATTATGTTTTATTCATACTCCGTCAGAGGTATGTGAGAGGTAGCACTGGACTACTCGGTTATTGTATATATCCTCATATAGCCTCTGTCTTTCTTTTATTATTTCAATTACTTCATGTAACAATGTCAGGTGCTGTATACCCATCTTGTATGTTCTATTCTTCTATTCTTTGTAAAAAACTAACAGTTAAAAATGTGTGTGATGACAGCTCTACTTTACTTGGAGCGCTGCCTATAATTCTTTATAATGTTACATTAGCTGCTCTGTGAGAGTCTTGTATGGGAGGTGGAATCGCACAGGGATTATATGTGCAGGTTCATTAAATGACTCAACCATACTTTTATGTCATTAAATTTCATGACTTCACTTGAGAGTGAAAGGTACCCTCCAAATATTCTTCACAGCAGTAGGGAGGGAGTCTGCTCTTTCCTTCTCAGTTGGTTTATTGGTAATTTTCTTACACTATGGAGCTGGAAAATATTATGGTTGCTTTTGGCAGAAAATAATTGTGTTTCAATGCTTAGTTTATGTTTTATATTAAATTATTATTACATTATTATTATATCTAGTACCTGATAGATTGACACAAAGTTTTGTACAGAAATTCATGGATCCCAGACAATGACTTTGCACGCTTTTGTTGATCCCCTGACTTTTCCTCCAGCACCAGCATGAGGTTGACATTGGTGGTCTCAACAACTATTGGCTGGATTGCCATGAAATTTGGTATGTACATTCATATTGCTTACAGGATAATAACTTTGGTGATCTCTTCATGTGTCATCTAGGGGTATCAGATCAAAATTTAAATTTGTCCAATACTTTGCTTAATAACCAAAGTCCCATCATTCTCAGCTGTACTTTGTGTAGTGATAGCAGGAGCGTTTGCAAGAAAATACACTAAACTAAGATGGTGAGCATTGCAGAGAGGTATGATACCGTCTAAACATTAGCATTTACCTCAAAGCACAGCTGTGCCTGAGTACAGGCTCACCGAGCTGCTAGCATGGCTGTGGACCCTTTAAGCTTTTATTGTAGTGTTACACACACTTATGTTTAAGATTTTAATGTTCTGTAACATTTAATCAGAATCAGAATCAGAATCAGAATCAGAATAGCTTTATTTGTCACTATAACAAGTACAAGTACAAGTACAGCGAAATTTCAGCAATCACCCGTCCGTACATATACAACATACAATACATAACAAGACAGAACCGGATGACTGAGCAAGGACGGAGGGGAAAAGAGGGGAAAGAAAAACGAGGAGAGAGGGGGATAAAAAAAGCAGCACCCAGACTGTGCTCTCGAAGTACAGTGTGGGAACGGGAAAAAAAACCCCAGCAACATGAGCACATATAAGCACATTTTACAACATTAAGAAACACCAAAAAAAACAACATTTGCACCGGGGTAGGGGGAAGGGGAGAGGGAGATGTTCCAGTTCAGACAGGCAGCCAGCCGCGGCCGCAGCCATTTTCGGCGCCGCCATCGGACCCCGCCTGTCGAACCGGGGGGTAAAAGCGGCGAAGGCGTGGGATGGGGTTTGGGGAAGTGTAGTATATGTTCATGTGTGTAAGTGTCCATGGATGCGTGTGTGTACATAAGCCTGGAGAGTTTCTTCGTCCCACTTCACAATCAGTGGGATAAGTGCCTTTAGGATGCACAAACAGTGCCCATACATACATACATACTCCCTGCACAATTACTAAATAATGGTAAGTTCATCAAACTGAAGTGAACTGCTGTTTAGTGATTTGTGTCTGCGCTCTGAGAAGTGCTGTGGCGTCCAAACACAGAAAAACCCTGCTTGCTGGACCCAGAAAGAAGTCCTGTACCTGGGTCAGCAATCCTTCTACCCCCTAAAAAGTGCAGCCGGAGCCTCTCTACAAAGATTAATGACCATTGATCCCCAGCACAAACCACTAGGGCAGCATACCACTGTTTTCCTCAAGTCCCAATGAGCAGTGAAATCCTCATTGAAAATGTTCTCATTTGGTTGCCCCCCTGCCCAGCCTGAACCATGCCCGAGGATGGTTGCTGTTATTTGCTTGTTTAGGTTTGTTCCGTGTGTTCATGTGGCTGATATTTGCTTATTGGTGTATTTTAGAAGTGTGCTTTATTATGAATTCTATAACATCTGAATCTTATGTTCACCGCACACTTTAGAAGTAAACAATGTTAAAAAAAAGCAAAAATCATTGATGGCCTCTGTCATTCTGTGAAAATGACACAGTCTGAATTACATTTTTTTTAAAACAACAACAAAGTTGTCTCAACCACATTCTACTGCAAAATTGCTCATTAGCAGATGAAACAGGAAGCCTGTATCATCTTTGTGTTTGGAGAAGTCATTCCCCGTTTTTGCTGCTTTCTGCTCGACCTTTCTAATCAGATGAGAATTTCAAAAGCACATGGGGCAGAGAGTCACTGCCAATATGGAACTGAAACACCAAATTACCATTCAGCAGGAATATTCCTCCTATAAATCAGCTCCCACTTTATTCTGATCTGTGGGTAAGTGTCTGACTTCTGCCCCAAAACACTGTCTTTGATGTTGGGAGAAGGTTTGAAGTGGAAATGATTAAAATGTTACAGCAACCAGTTTTGTTTATGCTGTAAGTAGGTTTTCTATGCAGGAATAATTTGTCTTTTTTAAACCAGTTAGTTTGAAGTTAACTTACTGCTTTTGTTGGAGATCAATATCTGCCTAATGAACAGCTTAACATGGAGTGATAGCAACAAATAAATTATATCTTTTCAAATTGGATACTGATGATATTTAGATTTCCTCACGCTGTGAAAAAGAAAAAAATCTTAATAGGAATCTGGTAGTGTTGTCTCTCATCTAACTGTAATATCCATCCCTACTGTCCATGTCAGAAATAACCAAGTCAAAGACCTGGAAGCTGTTTATATCATTGAAATGTTTTCATGAGCAAATCGTGCATCAAACATGCAGGACAATACCTGTGTCATTAAACGTTTGCTATGCTTAGTCTGCATTTTTAGATACAACTTTTTTTTAGATAAGTCTCTTTTCAGAAAAGACGTCATCCTTTGGGGTGTCAGATGATTGACAGTAAAGTAGGAGAATTTTATATTAAAAACTCAACTTGGACATTATTAAATGACACTAACAGGAAACATATTGAAATGACTAAACCATAAGCTTCATGTTGACTATGATACTTTTACGCTATACACACGAGTCTGTTCAAATAGTTCATATGTGAATCACCTCTTGGAGAGGAAGGACAAAGTTCATCATCTTCAACAGTACACTTTCTATGACACCCATGTCTATTATGCATTATTAACAAACTTATAATGCATTATAATCTGTTTATAGCACTGCATGATCATTGTTACAGATCATGTTACTATTAAAGTCACATTGTTGACTACACTGATCATTACAATAATCATAATAAGTATGACACAATCCTGCTTGGATGATTCTGACAACATGTTTAAAATATATTTCCATGGGAACTACATTATAGTTAATATTATATGGGTAAGTCATGGTGGTTAGAGTCAGTCAGCTAAAGCACTTGGTTGAGCTTATAGAAGGAATTTTAGGGTTCGAGCTAAAAAACATAAATTGCAGGTCTCGGACTGGATGCAAACTCCAGCCTGTACAGTAAGTCTGATTCACTGCACACTGATCTATCACCCGACTTCCACACTCTTACTTTCCACCTTACTGTACCAATGCTGGCATTTATAGTAAATCATAAAGTGCGGTGTCAGCTTTTGGTACCAAAACTCCTTTATGGATGGATTTGTCTAATCCATCCATAATGCTCTCAAATATTTTTAGCAAACATTATGAGTGATTGAAGTTGCTTATAGTTTTGTTCAAAGAATGAAATAAGAGGCAAAATGGTTTTGGATTTCATTCTACAGCCATTCAACATCTGAAGGAAAAGGGGTATTCCTCATCATTAGTGGAGCCAATATCAAAGTACACAGAAGAACTTAGATAGATATTTGTCTAATTTCATTCACTTCCTGTTTAAACTGACATGCAGGCTCATTAAGTCTTGTTGAAGCCGAAACTTTCCAACATTTAAGAGTTTCAAAGGTTTTAGATTTTTTTTTTTTTGTTTGCATTTTCCCATTTCTCTACACAAACCTGGCAGTTTTAGATGTGTCATTAAATTTAACCAACTAGCTGTCATTCTCTCACGGGGGAGAGTTGCAGAGTTGACTCACAGTTATGAGTTCACTGCCAATCTTCTCATCACGTTGGGTAAATCTGGGCAGAAACTGGTCACCCTTGCCTGATTTTGGAATAGAGCTAAAATTCTGCCAGATTGGCTGTTGTTTGATCTTCTTGTGCCTGAACCATTAATGATAATGGCTGTCTGATGATTATTTGGATTATTCAACTTTTCAAATGTGATTGTTTTTGGGTTTTAAACTGCTGGTCAAACAAACGACGACATCTGAAGACATCACCTTTGATTCTGAAATTTTTCCTAATTTTCTGACATTTTATAGACCAAACAATTCATTGAGTAAATAACTGGCAGATGAATCGATAATGAAAAGAAATGTTTCTTGTGGCTCTAATTGTCAAATGACCCTTCACTGTGGGAAGTTATCGATACGTACAGAAAGGTAGAGTGTGATTTAACACAATATACAAGATTAATAAAAATGCTCAGTGTCCGCCCAACTTAGAAGAAAGTCAGTGCAGTCATTGAAACACACTGTTACTAACCTATAAGCTTATATGAAAAGAGGGCTGTGTGATGGTTGTCCAGTCAACAGCAGTTCTGCCTTACAGCTTATTGACCCAGCATCTACCTTGGCCTTGGGAATTCAACTATAGCTAAGCCTTGATATCATCCATGGGCGTAAGAGTAGGTCAAGGGAAAGGAGAATGCAACATGGTTCACTTCTTCAAAACTGGTTAAAAGTAAAAAAAGGGCTATATCTGACTTATTTCTGTTGACTGAATGGTGGGACCTATCTGTTTACTATTAACTTTAACACAAGTAGTAAATGTACCGATGTTACACAATTAACAATGTCTTCTGTGCATCCAGATGAGATGATAATACTCTACTACGTATCATAAATTGACTTACAGTGCTGACGTCTAACTGGTAATGGTGTGTGCATAAGTTGCCCATAAAGCCAGCATGAGGAAACACGCTGTCACAGCAGCCCAATCATTAGGACACCAAACAAGGAAATGCTCTGATGGACACTAATCATTCAAGATCAAATGCATTTCAATTAACCAATAACATCTGCTCACACAGCCATTCTGGTTATTCACCATATGTTTCACAACCTCAAAGTGGTGATGACGAAAGATGGATGTGTGACTATCTGTTGCCAAAGTGTAACAGGAAAGATCCAAATCAATAACTTCTGATGATGATGTTTCAACCACAGGCTTGAACATATGTGACTGGCAAAATAAAAACCCTTGAAAGAGACTCTGAAGGGCTCAGACATTTGAAAACTTAAGTGGGAATTAGTATGAAATGGCATCTCTATCATTTTTTGAACATATGGTTTAACATGAGCTAATGTTCATGGCTGCCAAGCATAAACAGACAAACCATCTGTGTTACCATCATACAGATACCTGATGTGTTCATGGAGAAAACATGAGATTTCAACACATTCATCTATAATTTGATAACAACAATAATTTGATTTGTTCATTTAAATAATTGCATTTGTTCCTTTTTTGTCCCAAGTTAATTAGCAAACATTTTAGCTCAGAGAGAGAGAGAGAAAAAAATCTGCTCTTATTGAGTGGGATACACAAGGGCTGTCAGCACATCTTTACAAGTCTTATGTGAAATACAAATAAGCCCGACTGCTTGTAGGTGCTGTGGCTCTGAGAGGGCTTTCATCCATAGCTGAACAATTTTCTGCTCCTCTGGGATCCTTTGCATCAATTCAATTTATTTCAGTAAATGGACCAATTCATCAGGGAAATTTGGTATGTCATTTGTGTTTTTCATCAAGCGATACCTTCCTCTGCTTTTTTCATGAACACAAATGGATTTAACACTTACGCAGACATCTTGAACCTACAGTAAATTTGCATGAGAGGTTGTTGTGTGCTTACAGCATAAGGGAGAGGTTCTCAGTGCATGTTTAGAGACACCACGGTAATTAATATAATCAGGTGTTTACTGATCACTCACTGCATGCTAATATTGATTGTTGAGTAAGGTGAGAAAAAACATGTTCTAACATTGGCTGATAAATTGGTTTGACTTTAATTGGGTTTACATTTTGTTTAATCTTCAGGAGCACACTTTGCCTGTGTGAGGATATAATAAACTTGTCAAAAATGAAGTTACATAAAACCAAACACAAACCAGCTCAGGTAATAATGAATTATTTCCTTGAAAAGGCAACCAGCGGCTGGTGCTTGGTATCCTTCCAGATGTCTATGTGTTATATGCTCCTCCCTGCTGGCCCACACTGACAAGCCTGTGTCATCGGTGTGATATTTTCAGAGCCTTCACATTTCATCAGAACGGTAATTAATCATTGCCGAAACAACGTAGTGGCCTGGATCACTGGGGCAGCTACGGTGCTGAGGAGGAGAGTGAGCGCTGCCAGGGGCCTCCTTGGCACATGCCAGGACGCGACAAGCAAGGCATTGCCACGGTGAAACTTCGGCAGAAGGCAACTTTCAAAAATATTGAAATAAATGTGAAAACTTGGTACTGTTTCTTTTGTTATATTTTTATATTTTACCTTTAATTGAGGGTTCAATTTAAGGTCAAATACAATCAACTTATCTTTAGCTTCTAAAGATAAGTTGATTGTATTGGCCACCCATTATTTCCTTTTTTCTAAACTCGTAGTGATAAAATTATAAAAAGTAAAATGTAGTGACATATGAAAAACTAAAATCAAAATGTTTAAGTAGAATAGTACCTAGAATTGTATGTTTACTTGAGTAAATGCACTTGCCACCTCTGTTGCCTTGTCAGGGCAACAAAATGTAGTGTACAAGGCATGGTAAAGAAACACAGCCTGAAGGCAGGAATAAAGGCTGAAAGAGGGCCAGATGTGGCCCGGACTTTCAGGGTGTATTAAGTGTAGTAGTACAGATAACCTACTTCAGGTCTGTCAGCTGTACACACATTCTCCGAAACGTCACTATGAATAAATCAAAGGAATAACAGCAACCTTCCTCTTGAGTGTATCATTATTTCATGAAAGTCATGTGTAATAACATATAGAGGCTGTTGGTGATCTTAAATTCCATTAAATTCACAGCAAAATCCTGTTTTTTTGTTTTTGCCAAAGTTCACGCTTAGCACCAGCTCGTCACCTTGTCACAATGACCTTTTAATATGTTGTCCCAGTGTGTGTGTGTCTTTGTGTGGGTGCTCCTTATCGTGGGATGATAATGAAAATGGAGGTGAAATCTCTTGCCAGCTTTTAATGTTAATTGGCAGTGATTTGTAGAAAAAAAATGGCCCTGGTCCAGGACAAAGCTGCTTCAGATGACACTGCATTAGAGGAGGTTTGTTGTCACAAAATAACCTTTTGTAAAATAAAGGAGGGTAAGGCTTCTAGATGAATACTCACTCCTACTTTGTGGTGTTCACACAGCATATAAAATGAAAATCATAACTCCCCAAGTCAACCAAACAGGTGAGGTCAGATTATTAGGAAAGCTGCTGAACCAGAAAGTTGATACAGTGTGCTGCATATGCTCGCGGGGGAAGACACTGACAGTTCAAGGCCTTTGAGTCTGCAAGAAAACAGGGAGCTGGGTAGAAATGCATCTGCAAGCACTGGAATTATTAACATTTAGGTATGCTTACAAGACAGTATTAAATCAAAGTAAGCAAAAAAAAAAAGGGGGTGAAAAAAGGCTGCTGCAGTGCTGTGTGGATGGACCGCTCACACCCACACTCTTATTCACTCATTTACAATTCATGTCAAGTCACTACCACCAACTCCCACCCTGCTGCTTGACCCCCTCTGCCTTTTGGAGTGAGAGAGAGAGATGGTGTCAGAGGAAGAACAAAAAGAAGAAAAGAGCCTCTGGGCTAAAGCACGACCTTCACATGCCATTGACCATCAGGAAGACCGTCTTTGACAGATTTTTGATCCCACTGAAGAACATGCTTTGAACTCATCTCAACAGAACTTTACCTTTCGAGGCAGCTGGATTTGTGAAATTATGACGTCACAAGATCGTGCAAGAATCCACCTTGTCAAACTTCAAAGTTATGTGTTTGTGCCCGAGTTACCCGTGGTTTGGACCAATCAGTGTTGGGAATCCAGCTGCCTCTCAATGTAAGATGGTGATAGACAGTGATAGACAGAGGGCTCATCCAATCACCCACTAAGTACTTGCCCTTTTCCAAACAGTTTCCATGGACGGCTTCTGGTTAGGGTAAAACAAGACTGGACTATGATAAACTGTCCTACCAAGAAATCAGCATGATCAGTTGATGAAGATTGGTTAAAATCTCAGAAAGAAGTGAACCTTGAGTTGAGATTATTTTGTCTCTTTTAGAGTGACATTCTTATTGAGCTGCAAAACCTTGAACAAAAGCTCGTGACTTGCACCCAGGAGACTGCTGTTTGCTCCTGTTTCCATACAGCCAGATGTTGTTTTCTATTAATTATGACCATGATCTTTCCCTATAACCTTAACCGGTTGCCTCAACCTCATTAGTTTGTAGGACTTATGCAATGCTCTGTGGTCCAAAGTTAACAGAACACTTCGATTTCCTGGGACCAGAAACATTTAGAGAGTCAGAGACACTTAGGGCAAGGAAACAACCATTTATAGCAAAGTATTTGGCTCAAAAGACTCCCTGAGGCAGCCCTCAAAGAATCTGAGCAACAACAACAAGAACTAATTGTGACCAACGATTAAAAAAACCTCCAGCCTTCCTCTGCAATGTTTACTCTTAAAAAACATTTCCATCATGCCTGCACAACAACACCAGATCAACTATAGCAAACATATAGCACATGAGGGAGAGGTTTGTGTGGTGAGCTGTGACAGCAAGCAGTGTTGACATGAGTGTATCAGTGAGAAGCGTTAAGTTAGAATAGCTGGCCATGACTAGTCAGCTGATAGCCACACTGAATGAGCCAATAATTATGAGGTATGAATAAATCAGCTTCTAAACTAAATTAAACTAATCCCATTTTAACCTGCCATTAGTAGGCCCTGAGAATTTTTACAATGACAGCAGGTACAAGGTTTACATATTATTATACATACATTATTATTTACTTTGTGTTTTATAAGTTTGCAAGTTTTAATAACCTGGATCCACAGAGTTCAGATTATTTGTATTGATTGTTGTGTGTTCTGTTCTTGATTTGGTATGCAGCTGACGTTTCACTTGTTTTTCTCCCTGCAACTTTGCAACAGAATCAAATCCAGCAAGCTTTCAGTCATGAAGGTTTGTGCTTTTGTTTAGTCCGTCAAACAGCTTGTGCAACAAGCCGCCCTGATTTTCTGAAAAGCTGCTTGTAGCTGGTAGCTGGTACAATGGCAGCTCAGAAACTGAGTCAGTCAGACAGTGTTTCCCTCCAAACCCTTCCAGGCAGTCTGCTGGTCTGACAGATGAGAATTGAAAGGCAAATCAATAGAGATCACAGCTTAAATGAAGAGTGATTTTAATTGGCTTACTGTTATTGACGTGTGCTTCCCTCAGCTCCTTGGACTTGCTCCTGGGGCCACATAAGGGCCTTTGCTGTGGCTCCGGTAAATGAAGATTTGCTGATGCTCAGCTGTTCACTGTATGGAATGACGACTAACGAGGGGTGACAATAGCAATTCAGATAAACGTTTATTAAGGGCAATTTTGTATGCTGACGTCTGCCTACGGTACATCTATTTTCGGGGCTTGTTAAGGGATTGATAACACACTCAGGATGACAAAGTGTCAGATTCTCATAAATCAAAATGTGCATTCCTGAGTTTTAAGTATGCTTCCCTTGTTGTAGAGCCTGCCTGTGAAAAAACACAACTTGCCATCCATTACAACTGCAATTTGTAGGCACAAAAATATGCTGTCCCTATTGAAATTAAATAAAATATTAATGTAGAGGCTGAAAACAGATACATTTCTCTAATGAGGTTTTATGAAAATAAAAGGTGATGGTTTTGACAGTCAAGGTTTCCCACGAACCCTGATGAATTCTCAAAATGTGCTGATGAAATGTCTGTTGCATAAAGAGGAGGGAGCTTCACGACTCAAAGAACTTACCACAAGAGGCAAAGAAGATGTAGAGTGAAATTTCCATTTTACATCTACTCTCTGACAGTGGAATAGATGATTTAAAAGTCACTGGATAGTTTTAGATTTGCTAATGCTAATAATCATATTAGTATTTTTCTTAAATAGTTTCAAACATAATTTGCCACTGTAGAAATTTATTCTGATATCTATCTATGTAAAGATGTGGAAGAAATCCACAAGAAAGAGTGTCAGGAGTCTCCCTCTTCAGAAATCTTCAGTAAAATATGCAAACGTGGCATATGATTATGAAATGAAACCTGAAACATAGCCTCTAACTTTTGATACACGCACAGTCAGCAGCAGGGAACGCCTATAAGATTAACACGGAGGACCCCTCTCCTTATTGCGTTAGGGCTGCCTGAACAGGCCGTTTTAATAATGCATACTCACTCATGCATATTCTCAGCGCTGTGTCAAGTACAGTGGAATTAAACAAGTTTATCATCTAAAAAATGACATGTTCTATATCAGCCCTTTTTCACTGAGCGGCCAACGAACAGCGATTCTGCATTTTGCCTATCATGAAGATACTGAAATAAGACAGTTATCAGCAGTCGTTGAGAATTTATAATTTCCTACTGGGGCCAATATCTTCAGAGCTTAATAACCAAGGAGCAGTTTTGATACTAGGGCAGTTTTACTGTGTGAAAACTGATTTCTGAGACTAAAAGGTATGAATAAGTGGTCAGTTCAACATTTATAAATAGACATGATAGACACAGACACAGAAGTAGCTGATTTTTGCATTCAGTATATGTGACACTAAATCAATTAAGAGGAGCACGCCTTTAAATATTAATTTACTCGACTCTTAAAGCTCCTGCACACGTGTGGTTCTTTCAATGCACATATTTTCATTTATTTTGCTTGACTGGATCAGAACTCTGTGGGCCTCTACAGTTTGACATCTCCCTCACCTGTTACGATACAGGGAGATATTAGGATATTTTCGTGACCTTGTGTAATTAGAATAAAGTAAAGTACACATGGCTTCTCCTACCAGCATATAAAATGGCAAAATGTTGCAATTCCAGTGGAAGTTCTGTGATCAGTCAGTTTAGCTCACAATGTTATTGTCAGGGAATGAAGGCAGTTGTTATAGCTTACTGTATCAGCTGTGTTGTACCAACCACATTTATATAACCTTCCTCTGTCAGAGTATAAAGTGCACCACAAAAGAGGAATGGTTTACAGAAAGTTGAGACAGGACATTGATGGTTCAAGTGTCTTCTGACGTCCTGTTAACAACTAAGCTGACAAGCTCAGTTAGCAAAGAGAAAATAGAAGAAAAGCTCTGCTAGCTATTGTGACTGATGCTGGCTTGTATGTTACCAGTTAACTCACCAGTTACTGTAGTTTACAAGCCAGCCCTGCAAATATATGTCACCAAGCTTGAAGTGAGGACATGCCAAAGAACTTTGCGGTACTGTCTGGTATCAACCTGAACCTGTTTCTGACAAACTTGATCTTGGGCAGAGGTCTTATCAGCCAGGTAAAGTGAAAACACCTGTGTTGTTGCAGGGTGTAAAGAACTGCAGTCACTCGATATATGAAAGTGACTGCAAACAGGGAAGCAAAAAAAAGAGTATATTTTGATGTAGGATTGAAAGAAAAATCACACTGAGTCAAATATTACAATATTTAACAAATTCTTCATAAATGTTATGGGAATTTAATGCTAGCACTTTATAGCTCTGACTGCAGCAAATTGAAACTTTTTTTCTAACAATGCAAAACATTGGGAGAGCATTGATATTGGTCTAACCCAATATCAATGTGTAAAAATGGAGTTTTGAACATCTGTAATTATAAAACCAAAATGAGCGGTCTTCCAGGTATATTGCGGGCCTTAAATCACATAAAAATACAAATAATTTAAAATCATCTTTAGTTGAGTTGGTTAAGGTGAAAATATACTATTTGTTGGATTATGATATGTGATGGTAATCTGAAAAATAATTCAATGAACAAAGCAGAATGTGAGGATAGAATTTTCATTCCAGGTTATACTAAATTTTCCACTACAGATGTTTTTATTTTTCACCAAAATTCAGTTTTGTCCTGAACAAGTTTTCCCAAATCACATCTGCTTACATTTTAAACACCTACACTGAGTGGGAGTTTGCTAAGTTTGAGCAAGTCTAAACCACAGACTTCCCACACACCTTCTGGAAAAACACTGGATGATGAGCTTGCATGTGGCATCTACTGTGGCATCAATAAAATGAGATCTCAGCGATAGGCTTGAACCCAATCCAAAGTTTGGAGCCTTGATCTCTCATGTCTGAATTAGAACTGGTGTTTCTTTGTGTGCATGTGTGTGAAAAAGCAAAAATGGGAGGGAGTGATGGCCAGAGAGAGGAGGACTTATCTTCTCGTAGGATCAGTCCGATTGTTAAACCTCCTAAATCACCTGCAGTGAGAGGAGCAGAACAGAGCAGCCCCAACACAAGGCCGCAAGATTTCTTATTTCATTTTTAATACCGCCAGATCTGATCCATTCAGGATTGTGTTGCTGTAATCCCTTGGCTCGATATCCCCCATGTTCAATATGTTAATGCCTCCCACCAAATGGATCATTCGTCAGACAGACTTGGCAGATGGGCTTGCAACCGTTTCAGAAAAGACAGATGTATCAACAGCCCTTTTAAAATCTCTGTGTGCTTTTCAACACCATCAAGGCAACAATAAATATGAGCATTTGCGTGTCGAAACTGAACAGCAGATGCATTGTCAGCAGGACCAAAGAGTTAGCTTCTACCCCAGATAATTTCTTTCCAGGCGTATAAAAGACAGTGTACAGTGGAGGATGAACATTGTCGCTACCCAGAAGACCGAGCATTAAAAGAGCTTTTTTGTATGTATGTTAGAATTGCCAGAATCATTTCTCAACGTGTTATTTTCCAGCCAGATAATGATCTATTTCTCAGCTCCACAGTGTCCTACTTAGCTTACTTATCTTGCTTTCAGTAAGTTGGAGAGAAAAATTATCATTTGATGTGGAGGATGCTTCTTGGTCGTGCTAATGCTGCTCTGTCCTTGATCATTATCCTTATTATTTAATAGCTTAAGGCCACTTAAGGAGAAAGATTGTTTTTATTCCATTACTATATGTGAGATACTGTATTGAACCAAGACAATGCTGCATTTGTTGACTTGAATAAAATGTGCAATCATGATGGCGAAAGAAAAGGATTGAGGCAGAAATCCACCTGAATATCACATTGACGTTGTGCAAGTATTGATTTCAGAGAGAAGCAGACAAAGGCTGTTTTCTACAGTCTGATTCAGGTTTCAGCATCTCAATATTGAATAACCCGTGAGCTATTATGATGCTCTTGTATGCAACACATGATTTATTACTGCACCTTCTGTTATACCAACAGACCCTCATAAGACAGTGTGCTGTTAGAAGAACTCTCCTCAGAAAAGTGAAACATATATCAAAGCTGCTTTTGTTCTTTATTTTTATTAATCAACAGTTTCAGAGCTATTTTCTACCTGCATCTGCGGGCAACGTGACATTTTATCATCTCGATAGAGTCACCTATTCATTCTGTCATTTAAGCTCAAAAACAAACATACACCACGAGATTTAAGAAGCTGTTAATACACACAGTCTACATCAATTTGTATTGTCAGTAGCTCGGGGGAATATTTCATACATGCAGAAATGTCATAAGAAAGCCAGATGTTGTTTACTGTAGCAAATGAGTGAACAGTATAAGCCTGCTGGAAAACAAAGATGGCCTCCATTGCTAACTTTGAAAGTTGACAGTAATATTGAAGGAGCTAAACATCAAAGCTGATTGCCTCGTGCTTTTCTATCCCAAGTATCAGCCGGATTGATGATGAGGTTTTGTTTGTGCTGCAGAAGTTCAGTTATGCTGCTTATAGTCAAAGGAATATATACATAAAGGGGAATACATTTGAATGTATTTCCATTAGAAGGAAACGCTGTGTGTTTACGTGCTGACCCACGGACGTTTCAGGATGGGCTCCCACAGCTACTCCCTCAGTCGAATGTTCGGAGGATAAAAATGAAAGCTGCGTCGAGTGTTCCAGTCGGACGACGAGCAGTTCTCAGAAAACAGGCTTTCATGTGCTCAGGCTGACAGGCTTTTGATGTAAGTAGTAGAGTCTGAGATTAGGCTCAGAGGATATCAGGCTGGCTTTTAGAGAAAGAAAGAAAGAAAGAAAGAAGAGGAGAGGCAGAGAAAGACAAAGAGGGAAGGAAAGGTGTGTGGTGGGTGCACCTGATGTTTATCTACAATATGTAAGTTTAATAAAACATTTTGTAAAGATAATATCTCTCTTATGATCTATGGAGATGTGTACTTTGTAACACAAATCAAGAAAGCTTCTCTGTCTCAGATTGTGGTAAGAACGCACTCTGATAATCAAAAACTCTTTTGTGTTACAAAATCTTAAAGCCCTCTTTAGTATCCCCACCAGGTTCTTTTTGGGGCTAGACTTAGACAACTACATTTATACCAGTCACATTTCAGTGCAGTTAAGTTGAAGCTACAGCCAACAACTGTTAGTTTAGCTTAGCATAAAGACTGGAAACAGAGGGAAACTCCAGTAAATTACTGATCCCAGCCAAGAAATAGTCCACCACACCCCCTAAAAACACACATTTCATTCATTTTTTACAGCTGGGATTTTGTACAGATTTAACAAATGATTTATATGATATGTTGATTGTGAGTTTACTATTTCAGGTGCTGGTAGCCATATTTTATCATGATGTTCCAAGATGGTATTCATTCCAATGAATGTTGCTCACTGGAACCATAAGATCATGCTTTTAACATTAGCTTATTTGTAAAGATTATGTATGGGGACAAGTCACATGACCTACAGTCCTAACTGTGGCCATTAAACTAATGTGGGCTTTACAAGAAAATGTTGCTGCTGTGCTACAGATGACAAAATTCAAATCAGTTAATTTCAGTACAACTTCATTTATCCCTGTTAGGGTAATTGTATGTCATAGCTCACCACCCAGGTCAGATGCTCAGATTAACAGAATTATTAGAATATGACATACACACAGATGGGAAATTTGAAAAGTGTAAAAGCAATAAGATAGATGAAAGATGTTTCACTTCTAAAATGTCTGATTATCTGAGAAACAAAATGCTTACAATATGATATTATCAGAAAATTACATTATACATATGCTAGTACATCTCATTATAGCACACAAATTTAATATTTATTAAAGTGAACTGACCAACTTAGTAAATGACTCATATCCTTCCAGCTCAACCATTAATTTTTCAATCATTTTCAGATATCACATTTCTAATCCCAGCATGGTCCATCCATGGTTTAAAATGGAATACATAATTCTCCATCCAATTCAAAGCTATATGTTGAAGACTGCTAAACTTTAACTTGGGGTCAAATCAGACTTCCAATGAACATATAGCATCTTATTTGATTATGAAGCTCCACAATGAAGTAATTGAATGAAAATGCCAATAGGAAGCCAAGTCTTGGGTTGGCTGAGGCAGGCTTTGACCAATCAAGCCTAAAAGCATTACTACAACTATTTCTGAGTGATTTAGCTTTTCTCTGTAGGTCAAGTGTTTTCATTTTTTCATTCTATCAGACTTTAAGCTACTTGAGCCCCGAGGCAGAAAACAAAAACTTCAATCAAAAATCAATCTTTAATGGCTTTTCTTAGGTTCATATCATTTTACATTCTTAAGCATCCCCCACCCCCGACCCCACCACCACCCCCATACACACAAAACGCCAATTTGAGGTTACCAGGATCCCATTACAACAGGATCAACAGGAATGCTTTTACATTGTCCTGACTCTGCTTTTTGCCCATCCATCTTTCCCCACAGAACAAAGAATAAAACATCTTTCAAAGTTTGAATTTTTATTTCCCTGGTCCCTGGCATCTCTATTAGTGACAGGAACAGGATTGGGAGAGCAGTCGTCTGGCTGTCTGACTGAAGGACATCCATATGCTGCTGTCATGTTCTCCACTAATTAGGATTAATGGCAGTCATGACACTGCCTTACTCCTTTGCCTCATAAAACCACTCTTAGGATCCCACTTAACTTTTAGCCATATCCCTCTAACTCCACAAAAAACAAGAAAAAAACCCCCAAAAAACCCTGTGTGGAGAAGTGTTGTGGAGATTTCTAGACATCTTTCTGTAAAGACTGTTCAACATTTTTGTGGTTTCTAAGACCTTCCTCTAGTGTTTGATGTTTCTTCAAGGTTTCTTGACACCAATACAAGAGGTTTACTAGTCTAAACTTCAACTTTTTAATGTTATATTTCCTCTGGCCTCAACAGAAGTTCCAGCCTTGACGTTGGCTGACATCCAGTATGTTGAGCGCAGTGTTTGTAGTACTTGTGTGTAGAACTTTGTTTGTGTATGATAGTGTGTGTATGGCACACCTTTCTGGCTTCTCAATAATTAATGAGGTGGCAGGCCTGAGCTGCATTCTCTGAAGGACAAATTAGAAAGCGTAGGCTGAAGGAGCGATTTCAAACACACTAAAAAGAGGAGATGGAAAGAAGAAAACCAGAGGCATTAATTACTGATTACGTCTCTGCTAATCTGGATTATAAAGACCTTTTTCTTTATCCTCGAATCTAAAACAAAACACTAATACAATAATACCTGGAGATTGTGTGGGTGAGAGATTCTCTTACACCAATTTGCAGCAAGGCCTTTTGTCCTTAGATCTACCTCACAAAAGGTTTGCTGGTGTATCTTACCCTCTGAAATAAATTAAAGTAAACTCTTTGGCTTCTAAAGTTTCAGATCTGACAGCCTCTCAGTATTTTTTTCAGCTTTTTTCACACACAGTGTATTGCTGTAGAACCCTCTGTAGATTTAAGTTTAAAGTGTGTTGTTTCTTCTAGGACATTGAAACCAAGACATTTTAATAAGGTGAAATACATTTGGTCACTTGGGGACAGAAGAACAACCTGTAAATATTTACATCACAGGTAATGTGCTTGCCTGTTAACAGAAGACATGAAACAACTCTAGTCGTGTTTCTGTACTACTTATTATTCACTCTGCTTTTAGCTTTCTCTTGATCTGCACCCTGAGGGAAATATTTGGCCTTAAATGCTCCACTATGCTCACTAGATAGTTGCTAATTTTATCTGTCTGTTGTTTGGTGCAACATGCAGTACAGTCAGTTTATCAGCGTGTTTGTGTCTGCTGTGGCTGGAAAAGCTGTTGAGTGGGGTGAGAGTGAATCAAACCAGTAAAGTTGTGGGCTCCAAAACAATAAGCTGAAAGATGCCAAAAAGCTGAGTGGAGGTGAGGAGGGAAGCTGCTCTATAGTAAATAATCTCTCATTCATCATTATGAGAAATTCTGTTTGTCATATACATACACTTTGATGCATTGTTCATTTAAAAATAATGATTAGTTCAGCTTTAAAGTAGACATGACAAGAATTTATGATTTTGTCATTTATATACAATTTTAATATCAAATGTCTTATTAAGCATGTTCATAGCTTTAGTATGCTCTATACACTGTTTGTTACAACTAATTCATTGTTCACACATGCCTACAAAAAGCTGTTACTGTTCTATAGCTTTTGTTGCTAACAGTGTTGGGAATGCTTGGTCAAAAAAACTCCTTATGTTACAACATTACTGCCATAAAAGTAAACTATTAGTCATGTGTATGTGACTCCTTATGCATGGCTGTTATATAAAAAGAAACAGAACACAGTTTTCCACACCATTCACCCTTACTGACTGTTCTTTTTGGAACGTGAAAACAGCAAAATGTGAAAATATGTAGTCCAGCAGTAGGCATTATGGGAAATGAAAGCTGTCTCTACATTACAGATCTGTGCATAAAAGGAAAGAAAACAGTGCAAATGTGTTGGGGATTGTCTTTTTTGTGGCAACAAAAGAAACAGGGAGATCCTTTAATTAGTGACACAAGTCAGAAACAGTTTAGATGAGTATACAAGAGCCTGAGCCTGTGTTGAGACTTATGTTAGCCTCTTTGAATAGAAATTGATGTGAAACAAAAGACGATCACCTCACATTCTGAGATAGCGCTCTGTGATTCGGTTACCAGATGGTAAGGATGGCAAGAACAAATTCGACGGATACCCTGATTAATTGTTATAAATGCCTGTGCAGGCAGCGACAGTCTAAGTTAGTTAATCTTGTGGCAGAGAGGGATGGAAAATCTGCAATAAAATTATGCACACCGGTGGTTTCAGAGAATATTTCCTTTACATTTCCATTTTTATTGCTGTCCATTCCGGGTCATTTCCTGCGCAAAGCAACATCATGCCTAAACTAATTTGTTGGCAGCTGTTACACATCCTAAACATGTTCATTATAGCATCCAAACCAATACACATCATGAAATATTGTTTAATAAAACCTGTTTAATACTATTTCATTTAATTTCACAACCGCCTATTCTAAATTTTTACTGGAATTGCTGAGATATATTTAGATAGAGTGATGAGGTTTATGACATTAAACTTACTTTTATTCATATTTCTCTCCTTCAAGAGTTGGTGAGTGAAATGAGGCTAAAGCCAGTTGGAAAAGTTGGGACCCTACAAAATGATGTCATCATGAATATATCAAGATGCAACTTTTACTCTGTCCCCTCAACTGGAAAGGCATATCCCTCGTACAAAGCCAATGGCTGCAACGTGAACTGATGAATAACTATAAATATTCAAGTAGTGTAACTGCCTATTTCTTTAAATGAGAAATGGGTGGCATGGCCTGGGTGAGTCATTTCCTTGAAAAGACAGAGAGATAAGTCTCCCTGCTCTTGGTTCAATCACTGAAAGCTTGTGTCCTTCCCTCTGGCTCAACTGAAGTGAGAAAACGGGATTGGAGGGGGGGGGGGGGGGGGAGACTGTACGGGATGTTTGACTCTGGGAGGGTTTGTCCTGGTGTCAGAATGCACAGTGAAATGTCCAGGAGGTTGTTCACGTTTGATCAATGTATCCATTACGCACCTCCACTCGCTGACACTTATGTGCCGCATGTGTGAAGGCGAGATAAGAAAGTTCTGTAGGCCTGCTGCGAATATCTACGTCAAGTCAGCTTGGGGAAATAAGAGGTGATACACACAGACATGTTTTCACCTTATGCATGAAAACACATGACTTGTGAACACACCAGCTACTTCTCTTTTTCACGCACACAAACACGCCTGCAAGCACACACACACACACACACACACACACACACACACACACGCACACACGCAAACACCCTTTAATGTATAAATACACACAACTCAAGCATACACCCACATTCCCATCCAACTATCCAACTTTGACAGGAGTGTGCAGACTTTGCATAAACACAAATGCAGAAACAGACACACACACTTACACACACTTGCCAACACCGGGTATCATATTTTGCATGAACACACACACACACACACACACACACACAAAAACATACCGGAGGAGACCCTCGCCCATCATTCCGGCCTCTGTCACGAATGCTTCTTGTCGTCAAGCTCTGTGTGACTCCCCTGAGTCGGTTGCCAGGCAACCGCAGCTGCATTAATATGCGCGGGAGAAAAGGAGCAGGGGATACCTCTTGCCTGTGGAGCGAAAGCAACCAGGACAGCGTCAGTGTGAGGCGACGGGTTCCTTCACAGCACTCTCTCTCTTTCCTCTCTCCATCTGTCTCGCTCTCTCTCTCTCTCTCTCTCTCTAACTCCCTCACTCTCTCTTTCTTATAGCCATCCAGCCTTCATGCTCTGCTCAGTTAGGGATACACACTCAGCCACTGGAGCGCAAGAAAAGGTATGTTAGGTTCCACATCATGTAGAGCAAGCAGGGGTTTCCACCACTTCAGCAGGGATACCTTTTTTCTTTTAATATTAAACATTTGAAAGCCAAGACAGCAGCTGAACATGTTTAAAAGTTTGATTGTGGAGATGAGTCTTTCAATGATTATTAAGGGTTGACAGAGCATCTTGGCAGGAGAGACAAGACTGAAATCTTTTTTTGGGAGGTAAGCTTTGCGGAATAAAGACAAAAGGAGGATGGAAATGTTCACATGAAACAGCTTTGTTACCCTCCCACCTCCATCTGCCCATCAACTGACTTCAATCTTCAACTTGTCAACATCCCTCCACACAGACAAGAAGAAGAAGAAGAAGAGGAGGAGAAAGAAGAGGACGTGGGGAGGCAAACAAAACAAAACAAAAAAGACAGAGAAAGAGCAGAGGAGGTAGAGTCGCGAGGAGGAGGGCTGCACACTTTCAGCTCTCAGAAGGGCTGAGGAGGAGAAAGTGATGGCAGCAAGAACTTGGCAACTAGTGAGATGAAATTCGGTGAGGAGACAGTGGAGCACTGCAGGGTACGACATCTAACGAGAGCCCTAAATTTGGACCGCCTGGAAGACGAGCCAGCCCTCTCCAGATCCTGTGCCCCTCCACAGCCGAAGGATGAGAGGGGTCGACTTTTGCCTTAGTTGCCAGGGATGTCTGGGCACTACGGAAAAACGTCCCCCTCCAGCATGTCCAATGCTATGTTATTCCTGATGTTTTGCAAGGTAGGTCTCCCCATTCACCACTGCCATCACCACTGCCATCGCAAAAACAAGAGCTTCTTTAAATATTTACCTCATCATCATGTGCGTCTGTGAACTATATACTGAATACTTATAACAAACACTTAATTAATCTTTCACCATTTTTAAATGTCATGACAGTGTGTAGGTATGAATTTATCATGCATCATGATAGATTCTTCATAAATGTGGGATATTTCCTGGCTCAGTTGCCTTGGTATGAATCATTGATCAAGGTAGCAGAGACACTTTGGATGTTGCCTTAAAATGAAATTATACGCTGTCTTCTCTGCTTTTACTTTGAGATATTCAGCTATCTGAAGTGGTTGTTTGTCCAGAAAACACATCCACACAAGTTGTATCTCGAGCATGTCATAACAAGTTTGAATGCTTATCCTGTAATAGCAGGATCTTAAATGAAAGCCTCTCTTTAGCTTTTTTGCATGTGAAACAATTGATGATAAGGGTCTCAGCACTCTGCACTCAGCGAGTCTGTTACTGAAGAGTTATAAAGTTGAATTTAATGCAAACCAAAACATCTGCAAGACTTAATATCATTTTCTGTTCAATGTTTAAATTCATTCAATTCTGTCAATTTAAGATGCAACTTTTCACACTTTTTGGACAGTAAAAAAAACCCTTCAACACTCAAATGCAATTCTTGTCAATTCAAAATAAAGATCTGTCACTTTCTTTTCACTCACAGAACAGTGAGCACAGGTGAAAAATGGGTCACACTCACTATTGGTAATATTTTACATGACTTTGCTGAAAACTGTAAAAGCTCTTATTTTGAAACACTTTTTTCCATTTTGGATTTATCAACAAACATGCATTATATTATTGGTATGTTTTTGTATGTGACACTTTATAATTTTAGTTTTAACGTGTATGTCTGTCAGTGTGAGAGGGGTGTCAACCCATGTGTGTGTCTGCACATACACACTTCAGAGGGGCTGGGAGCTGTTTGCTTTAATTCCATTTTTAAAACAATGCCAAAAGCGACTCTGCCTGTCAGACTCTGTTAGCATCTGGAGTCGTTTGACATGCTCAGGATTATTCAAGTGGCAAAAGGTTTTACTCTCCACTGATCTGAGGATGTTAGCTTCTATTAGGTGTAGCAGGAGTGTCCGGATTTGTTGTCCCAGGTATGGCATTGCCCCATTTCTCTCTCTCTCTCTCTCTCTCTCTCTCTTACTGTGTGTGTGTGTGTGTGTGTGTGTGTGTGTGTGTGTGTGCTCTCTTCATACAAATATGCTTCTGGCTGTTGCTGTATGAGAGCCAGGTGTGAGCTTTTCCTCTAAACAATAATTTGTGCCTACTGAGAAAGAAAAAATATGTGTTTCATTTTGAATAAGGAGTTGCTCGTCCAGAGAAACTACATGGATCATATTTAAATCCTGAGTGGCCCTGACGACTTAATCACAGAGAGAAAGTTGGTGCATAAAGGTGTTAGAATTGTTGGAAATAAGCTCTTGAGTGACAGCAGGAATCAATACTTAGATAACTAAATCCTACGTACCTTAGAATAGCACACAGTCAAATGACTAATCAATGAGAGGTGTTGGTGGAGAAGTGGAAAGTGTACCTTAGCTTGATTATATGTTTAAGACACACTATGTCATTATACTTTCACTGAGTTTTATTTCCAGCTCGTCCTGGATTACAGCAGCTCTGCCCCTATCACACACTGTCCAGCCTGAGTGTTAAATAGAAAGGGGAAGTCATTATGGGTGGTTAATGATTATGACACATCGCAGGATGCCAGCATTGGTCGCCATTTGAAACAGAGCCCTCTCTGTTGCATGCTGTACCGACTGACAGAGTTTTTGGATGAGGAGGCACTGGATTGCGCCCAGAGGGTTTTGCTGTGTGACGCATAGCTGTTTCCTCAGTGCCCAGGTTTTGGCAATGCTTGGACCCCCACCCACCAACACTTCCACCATCACTACCATTCCTCCTCCTCCTCCACCTCCTCCTCCTCTTCCTCCATCTCCATAAACATCCTTGGGCACATTTTTCCCCCCCTTGTTTTTTTCTGAGCGCTTGTTTATATCAGCCGTGAGCAGGCATCTTCATGCATGAGGGCACATCCAGCGCGCTACACAAAGATCTCCATTCAGGTTGAGGGAAGCCCTGTTTATAGCACTCCCCAGGAGAGGCAATCAAAGCCCATTGTTACAGATCAGAGGAGGAGGACGCAACTTAACACAGAAACAGAGCCTGATGGGGTTTTTATGTACGACGAGAGCACAATGCGTGTCGATGATTGGACTTTGCTATCATTCAGAGTCATCGGGTGGGATATTAGCCATTTAGAAAGGACAATACTTGTGATGCTTTTTCCCTTATAAACAGGCCTGAACAAAAGGCCTCTGACTTTTACTGTAGGAAAGACATTATATAAACGGCTTTCAAATAAACTTATAGACAATCGATTGCTTGATGGTAGTCACTTTATAATGTATTCACATTTTTTATGCTTCCTGTGTTTGACTCATGGAATCTCACATTTATACAGCAGCAGTGCTTCCTCTTCCATCCTCTTAATAATCCATCCACAGAAGACAACACCTAGACTTTCATATACAGGTGATGATTTGTGTCAAGATCTGTTAAACTGTCCAAGAACACAACCATTTGGGTTTCTCGGAGGGGGGGGGGGCAAATGAACCTTAATAATTTGGGCTTTGCACTAAACAACCGTGTGAAATTTGATTCATCGTCAGGAGAAAAAAAAAGATGTTTTTGTGATCCTGTGAGAGGACAACATGATATGATCTGAAACACAGATTGGATCTGTAGACACATAACAAGAAACAAAGGGAAATTATTGGTGAATATAATTGAATTTGTCATTTAGAAATCCCACACATTCTCTTTTGAAGCTTTGCTAAGTATCATTGGCACAACTGAAATGTCACTACACAAAAGCTTTCTCATCCAATAAAGGAAGTCAGCCAAAAGGGCAATAGTATACTCAAGTTGTACTTCACCTAACTTAAAAAAAAAAACAAAACACTTGTTGGAAGTCAAAAATCTTTAGCGTCTTACTAAGAGACACAGTTCCCTGTTAAAAGGTTTATTTTTAGTCTGCATTAGCTTACATGCTTTACTGTCGCTAGTCAGAGTATAAAACCAACTGACCCGCAAAATAAGTGCTTTTCTCCTGAGAGGTGTTTGGATGCCAACTTGCACAAGCTGCCGAGCCTGCAGGCTAAAAAACATACAGCTAGTTTCTAATACTTCACCTCAGGCTACACAAATCAATACACACACCCCTGAAAACTCACACATGCATGCTGCTGGCACACTCACAACTTGTACACGACCACAACAGTCCCACAGGTGAATAGAGTCTGGTGCAGGAGCCTTTGCAGACTTTCTCCATTTACTTTGCCTCTGAGAGACCCATTCCTCTGATGTCCAGCATTTCAGTCAAAAGAAGAGCTGGTATCAATTTTCAGAAGTGTCATAATTTATTCCAGTAGAACACCATTTCACCTGAAGAATAAGTGTGAATTAACAAAACAGCTATTTATGTGACAATATTTAATTTGAAGTAAAAAATCAACACTGCTTACATTCTTTATAACGTATTCATAATACCTGAAAAATAGATGAAGTATGGTATGCTGGTGTTTGCATAAGAGTTAAACCAGAAATTTCTCTATAAATATCCTCATGGCAACAACCATTTCTAAGACAGATATACCACCCCCCCCCCCCACCCCCAGGCATGTACTTTAAACAGTTTATATTTATATTTTAATATTGTTGCATCTATTTGTGTGAATGCAAAATGATTAAATTATACAGCATTTTGATTTTGCAATTCACATTAATAAAACTGTTTTAAGCCGTCAGACACTATCTTCTATAGCTCATGTTTGCTGAATTCCTGTTTTCAGTATTTAAACCTTAGAAGATGACTATATGACTATATTTAATTGAAGGAATGGCGCAAAGTAATTTATTTTTGATGGAAAATCTTTCTCTTATTCTTGAATAAAACATAGTTGTATGAAGACTTATAGGCAACATCGTGCAACATGCAAGAGGCAGAAGTAGGGTGAAAGCTATTTACAGTTTGAGGTCTTCTAATATGTGTGTGTGTGTTGTGGGGGTTATAGGAAAAGGTACACTCACATGGTAACAATTTTACATACATTTATAAAGAGGAGATATTTAAACAATACCTATACTATTAAAGTGATTTTAAAGCGAAACACACAAGATCATCCTCTGAATTTGTCAAAAAGACACAAATAAACAAAACAAACAAACAAAAAGCAAGCATCACACACTCCTGCTGTTTTTTTTCATCACCAGCAAATATCCTGAAACCTGTTAATCCATTTCCTGGACATTAAAGCTTTTCTATATGTTTTATTGTATTAAATTCCCTAAAACACATTTGGCTACTTCAGTAATAAAGCATTTAATTTCACTAAAATCCAGTACACTTGACTCGGTAGGAAGCTTTCCATCCATTTAATGTCATTTATTTAACTTTCTTCCATGTTCACAGTATTTCGGTGGAACACAAGAAAAAGTATTACTTTGTTAATTACTTTTTAATTATTTTATTGCCTAAATCTCACCAATGGATACATTTTCTTGTTGGGATTATCGCTGTCCACCATACATTATGCAAAGAAAATCTTCAAAGGCAAATTTATCCAATTGCAGTAACTAACACATGGATTGTGGTTTTCTTTTCTCTCTTATCTGCTCACTCCAGACTGGTCTGAGAAGAAAACTTCGGACTTTTCCAGGGAAAATGGTAAACACTGTCTACAGTGATGAGGAAAAGGGTATCCAAGACAAGGAAAGTAAGGAGGAGTCCATCTTGGCCATGTTGGGCATTATCGGGACCATTCTCAACTTGGTAGTCATCATCTTTGTCTACATCTATACGACCTTGTAAGTTTTACTGTTCTTCGTTAGTGGGCAGATCAGACCCCGTCTGTGCTGTTGCAGCTATGTCGACTGATGTGGAGACATGGATGGGAGGAGGAAGGGAGATGAGGCCGGACTTTCCCAGGGGTGAACTGGATCTAAGACTGTATGATCGCCATATGGCATCCATCCTGCATCACTTCAAACAACTGAGACTATGGGAAACCGTCGTGTTTCTCTCCCCTTTACAGGTACAACTATTCCGAATATTCGGTCGGGTCTGACTTGTACATACATGTATGATGCTGGTGACAGACTCTGAACCAGACAGGCTCAAAAGATGCAGCTTTTACCCACACAGGAACATGAAAGACTACACAAAGAGTGTGGACGCTTTTGGAAAATATTTTTCAGATGTTCTTTTATGAAATATGGAATTATGGAAATCCATCTAATTAGCTTACAAAGGATGAAAGATGAAGATACACAGAGAAAGTAAACACAGGTGTCTGCATTCCTGTTTGTTTTTGTCCCAAAGAGTTTCTCAGTAAAACACAACATGCATCCATTTAAATAAGATTTGAATGGACATGATAAAGAAAGCTGTTGTTGAGCTTGATTTAAAGCTTGTTTTATACTATTTTTCTCACTGTATTATCGAAAAAAGTGACTTTGGATGGACACAAAATCACTGATCACCTGAAAATGAGTTCCATTCACACAGTTCTTCAATTGTTTAATATGTACTGAAACAAATGGTTTCTTTAAATGGCATTTGAGTCAGTTTAAAGTCCTGTAAAGCTATCCATAATGGATGCACTTGACATTGTGCTTGACAACAAATGGTAGCAGATCAGATTGAGTTACAGGAATTAGTACATATTTTCAAGCATCTTGATAAATATAATAGGAATTAAAATTGAACATGCATGACTTTGACATTTACAAACAGATTCATAGCACATTATATTATTACACTTTGATTTGTCCACTCGTCAGTGTACATAGAGTTTACTGAGTCAGAGCTTTGGATGGTCTGCATTATTCAGCCATTGATCTCAGTTTGTCATTGATTGAAAAGGTAGACTTGTGCATAATGACTGTATGCCTTAAAACATGAGGAAATGTCTATTTCCATTAAGTGTAAAATAATCAGGTTACTTGTATTTTATGAGTGGTTTGACTTATTGTATATATGTGTGATTCAGTACCAATGTCTTTTTTTTTTTTTTTTTATTGGTGAAAGGTCATATATTGAGTAATTTTATAAAGGTATTCTCATGCTCTTGTCTTAAACAACATGCAAAACCTTTGACAAAATGATGATATTTGAGTTATTTCTAGACCTGGACCAACTTTTATTTAAAAACATTTATCCATTTTTATTCTTTTCCCTGGCATAAGATGGATGTGGGTTTTGCCAGACTGGACAATACTGTGAAAGTTATAACTTTCAGTATACTCAACCTTGAGTGACTTATCATCCTCAATGTCTTACGCTCCATCCATCTGGGAGCTTTTAATTGATCCATGACTGGAAATATGGCAACAGTTTTATATTTCAGAGTAAAACAGAAAGCAGAAAGCAAAAAGTGAGTCAAAAGGGTTAGGGTTAATTTCTGTATTCATGAGCTTATCTACGGAGCCCCTCTGGTGACATGGTCAAAATAGCTATAACGTGCGCACGAAATAAGTATACCCTGCGCATGAAATACTAATTAATAATATTAATATCATTCCTGGACAGCTGGGTAATTTGCCAAAGACTAAAGTGATTTCATAGGACAGTGTCAGAGCTTGAGCATAATGTTTAAATCAGCTGCATCAAGTTTAAAGTTTCAGAGCTCTACAATGTGCAGCTGTTACCAGAAATACAGGAGGCATTGAGAGTGCACCCAGTGTAAATATATTAATTTACACTATAATACAGTGACTGTATTAAATTATATTAATATTATTAATTAGTATTAGTATTTCGTGCGCACGTTACAGCTATATATTTTTTTTGACCATGTCAGTAGAGGGGCTCCATACCTCATACATCAGATTCTTGGCTAGTATGTTTCAGCTTGTACATGTTGGATCCAGGTCGGTGATATGACAATTTGATCTGAAGTAACCATTCTGCTTTTTTGTTCATTTTACATGTATCCTCTCAGTTAGTTGCCAATTCTAGATTTGCATTAAAGAAAGATTATATAAGAGATGAGAAAGAGCCTATAAATAATGATGTACAGTATGTAGAGAATGTAAGACTAGACAACAGGCTACATTATACTGTATGTGTCAAATATTTTGTTTGTGTTTGTCGGTCTACAACCTCATGATTTCAGAAAGTGCCTGAGATCAAAGTGTCTCAACCTCACGTGTCGAGAAGAGGAGGGAACAGTGATTTGATCTCACTCTGTAAGAACTTTATAAGACAGTAGAGTGGAAAACATTTGCAGAAAAAAACATGCGTCCTAATCCATTGCACTGCATTCATAACGGGACTACATTTCTACTTCATGGCTTAGTCAGTAAAGTCAGCCATTTTCTGTCTTTGGTTAGATCCTTCTACTCATTTTACAGAATAAGGAGAAGGAATGCTTAGTAAGCACATGGACAAGTCTTTCGAATGTATTCATATTTGATGTAAAAGTTGATTATATCCCTGTTATCCTTATGGTTTACTTATCTTCCCTAAAGCTATGTAATCTCAACTATTCTTACGTTTTATGTATGTGTATGCTAAATCTATTTAAAGTCATTGAATAGTCTGCGGTGGGTATCAAATGGAAGGGTTAAAACATTTTTCAGCTTGCAGATTTTGTAAAAAAAAAAAAAAAAGCATTAAATAAATACATCTTGAAACTGATATCACTGAGGCTTGTTGTCTTGTCATACAGGGAAGGATGGAGATAAAATGGTAATATGCAACACATCAGCAACAGTCATTAAAGACAATATACATCACTTTTGAAAGATTCTTTCAGCATCCTGAATTCAGAGATAAAGAGTGCTTAACAGAAGTGGAAACTATTCACTCAGTAGCCCTGAAAATCTATTTTCTCCTGCATCTGACAGCTGGATGAGATTACAGCAGAGCCTATGAAGAAAATGGAGGAAGAAACCAGACCTTAAAGAGTCTTCAGCGTAACATTCTGTGAGACATATTTCTCTGTCTAGCTGCAAATCAATCTGAAAGATGGAGAAAAACAGAAGCAGCATAAAACCAGAAGGACAAACACAGAAACAAAATCGCCCTCAACAAAGTAATGCCCCCCCCCCTCCTCCTTTTGGTTTGTATCTTTTGGGTCATATATGTGCCAGAATAATTTCCCACTCCATTAAAAAGCTCTGTGACTGGTAACTTACTGGAATAATCCTGTTGGTGGAGAAAAAAATAAGACTAAAAACAGCTTCACTCCACATTTTCTTTAAATATAATGGGTTAGGCAATGAACCAAGAAAAAGGTGTTGTTTGAGGAACCCCAGCTGCTTAAATTCACACATGCCCAGAAGCCTGCTTTAAGCTGTTGTTTCACCTGGATCCAGGAGCCAGGCAGTGCAACCTTTGAAATCATTCTGTCTTTTGAAGCTGAAAGATGCTTGGTGAACAATGTGCAGGAGATTGCGGTGCATCGCAGATGGATGACTCAACCGAGCAGATTGTCCGCGCAGACGTTCCATCTCTATCTAGCTGAGCTGACATTGTTTTGATGGTTTCACAGAAAAGCTGTGCGGGCGATTAATCCATCCACCACACAAGGCGCACCAAATCAACAAGACATATTCGTGGCTGGCAATGTCAGGCTGTTTCTGTTGTTATTCAAAGACAATTCAACCTGTGACAGCAGCACTCATTAAAAATTAATACCACATTGCAAATCATAGATTTTCAGTTGGACACAAACTCACCAACCTTAAAATACAACAACAAACAAACCCTATTATATCAACAGTATACAGATTATTTCATTACAAAACACTATTCTTCAAGCATGATCACGCACAATGTTAAAGTAATTTCATTTGACTGGGAAAAGGGTCAGATGTGCAATCTGGCATTAACAGTTTTGCTGTAATTAAATCTCAATAGTGTGTTCATAGGGCAAATCTAAACTATTTGATTGAAATTGATTGCATTCCTTTTAAACACCATACGTACAGACAGTTTATTACTAAAACAACAGAGCTTAAACATGGATCCAATGACAGCTGAAAATGGCTGCAGCCACAAGGAATATGAAACTAAAAAGTAAAGAACGGAAAGCTGATCCATGATAATTTTATCTTTCACCCTACCTATTTAGTGTTGTGCAACAGTCACAAAAGGTCACAAAAGGTGGGTAAAGTATTTGCAACTTGGTCCACTTTAATGACTACTAGAAAAGTTTGTTGTGAAAAGGATCTATTACTAATAACTGCAGGTAATGTGCAAAGTGTGTTTTGCAGTTCTCATCTACACACAAAAATAAGTAAAACACCTAGGTAAAAAAAGAGATGAAGGTCTGCACCCTATAGACTGCCTTACATGCATTTAAAAAGGACTTCCACCAGTAACGTTCCAAGCTCCATGCTCTTCTTCAGACACTTTTTTTCCCCCTTTCTTATTTTTTTCCATTGTGTGTCTGGTCCACTACTTGTCTACTTTGAAGCTCATAGTTAAAGAAAGTTAATCTGAACAGAATGAGTGCTAATGAGGAGGACATGATTGAGTTAAATTTCATGGCAATCCATTCAACAGTTGTCAAGACATTTCACAGAGTAACAAAAGTCAGAGAACAGGCCACATACGCACAATGACATATTGTTTTGTGGTGACAGTGAAGCAGCAGGAAAAGCATCAGTAAGTGTATGGTCAGTTGCTCAAAATCTGTTCCCTTAATAGATTGGGATAGGTTTGTTTTTCTCAACTGTAAAAATGTATTTATTTATTTTTAAATTAGTTCATTTGTCAGGGACAGTGCATTTTAATAAAAATGTCTGTAAATATGCCAGAATTAGCCCAAAGGCTAGTTTTTATCTGTTGTCCTTGGCCAGGTGTGAGTTGGCAGCCTAAAATCAATAAACAGATTTAAAACATTCACTGCCTTGCTGCCTTGCTGCCTTGCTCTTGATATCACTGATATACTTTTCTTGATGGTTGCAAGAACTTGCACATTGCCTGGGTTGTCAAAAGGCATTGTGGGACATGTAGGAAATCAATAACTGAGGCTGACACATGTTGAGGAAGGGAGGATACAACATATATACTGAAAACACAACACTCACACACCTCATGGAGTATATTGAACACTGCAGATTGATGTAAAAATATTTGAGTGGAGCATCAGAGAGTTGAATTTCAGGAGTGATTAAATATCTTGACTAGAAAACATGAAACATGCAGTATGACAAGTCAAACCCAAAGTTCAAAAACTTGAACAAACTCAGGAAACAAAGCAGCACTTTTTCTACCTACGGATCATCATCATTTCTTTATGAACACCTTTCTTTATTCACATTTTTGTAGTTGGCTTATGTGAAATGGGACACCCTAGGAAGCTTAAAAAGCTTTTTAAGAGGGGCAGAGGGGCTTTATCAAGATTGTTTTATACCTGTGGACCTTTACAAACAATACTGAGGCTGGTACATTTGAGTTTATGGTTTTTTCCCTTAATAAAATGCTTCTTCCTAGTCTGATATGAATGCGGAACACACACACACACACACACACACACACACACACACACACACACAAACACACAAACACACACACACAAACACACAAACACACACACACAAATAAACCAGGTCAGGGTTCACACAGAAACGTCGATGTTGTGACTTCCCTGAATCCACTAGTCACCAAAGTCCTCCCTCAATTAAAGATCTTAGAGGATTTCCCCAACAGATGTGTCCTATATAGATTTCCTGTCACAAAGGGTGCACATATCCAGCTGCCTTTCTTCACATTTATTCATGCAGAGAAATAAATCCTGTGATCAAAATTGGGGAACAGGCTTGAAAGCCGTGACAAATCCTGATATAAATGTAAAACTTGAGGAAAGAAAGTGTCAAGTGTCAGGTTCAGCTTGGCTGTTTGAGATTACAAATCTTTTTTTTTTTTTTTGCGTGGTGTTATGCTGAAGATCAACCTGTTGGCCAAGACGGCTTCTTATAAGATCACAAATGTCTGGGATCCTCAGTGGAGATCTTTGTGTACTGGCGAGATGAAGAGGGTTAGAAAGGTACAGGAAAGACACTTTTAAAAGGATTTGAGTGGATGGTGGGACTAAAGCTGAAGTTTCTCAAGGATATTGGTATATTTTTTTTGTGTGTGTTTCGTGACAGCACCCCTACCTTAGTAGATGGATCACTATCATGAATCTTTTGTTCCACCTGATAATATTTGCTACTGGTAATGTGAATTGTATTGGTGCAGTAGGCTATATGTGGATGGGTACAAATAGTTCACTATATCAATTTAGTTCCATGGCAGTTAACCATCTGCAGGTCGACATTGTTAGCTTGCTGCTTGGCCTCATCTGTGATTTGAACACTCCCTACATCATTTAGTGCCTCTGTTATCCTGTGTTGTCATTTGAATCACAGGGTAAATGCTGAGGTTATAGAACTACCTGTAGCTGTGCTATCACCACATATATGAGCCCATGAAAGAAATGCTAATACTAGCTAAACTCTTTTACAGTGCAGTATGTGATAAACCCAATGTGAGCTTTGTGGGAGTCAGTGCTAATGTTGGTGAGTAGTGTTGGCAAGCTTCCACTTTCTGAGTGTAGGAAAGTCTTAACCATACAATGGGTCTTGCCACATGTTTAATGTTTTAAATTCTGCTCCACCAGTTTAAATCGACAAAATATATAAATTGTAACTGCCCTCCACAACCACACATCTGATCTGATGCCACTATCGGCAGGATGACATTATTCATCAATGGCTTTCAAATTGATCTGACAAGGTTAAGTTAAGGTTTAGTTTGGTTTAGGCACAAACAGAACTTGGTTATGGTTAGGGAGAGATCATGGTTTGGATTAAAATAAATATTAATTAAAGAACATTTTAGTTTTTTTTCAAGGCTGTCTTTATATTGTACTACTAGGAGTAATAATTATTGCAGCGACCTAGACCCATTTCCATGTACATACTGGCACTTCAGTACTGTATTGAGAGTGAGACAGGCTTGAAAAACCCAAACCAATCATTTAAGATTAGATATAAATCTTGGTTTGGGTTAGAATTACCATTTTGACCTTTGTCATCATGGTTACAACAATACATTATACACTGGTTGATTAGAGATTGTGGTCATGGTTTAAAGACTGGCAGGGGGAAAATGAGTATGTTTTGTATCATCCTTAATTTACTTCCTTTGTGGACTTTGTGACTTCATAATAAAGTTAACCAACTTCTTTGTTTTCTTCCATTATGATGGCTGCAGGAACTCTTTGTTACTTGAATGTAGACAAATGTCATTTCTGGGCATTTGCCGAAAAGATCTGATAAGTTTTGGAGGAGGATGGTCTCAAAGGGAATTGTTTTAAAGGAATAGTTAAACATTTTTGGGAAATATTCACTTTCTGGTTGTTAGATAAGAAGATCAGCTCTGAGCAGTTGCCAGGCAACCATTGGAGACTCTAGGATGTTACCTCTCCCAGCAAAGAAATAGTTCAGCACTTAATTCCCCTGTAAAATGGGACAATGTTGTTTATACACTTTGGTTTTTGTATGGATTAAACAAATGAGATATAACTGGTGACGTAGTTAGTTTTAGAGGTGCTGGCAATGAAATACAGTTACTGCTGCTGCACTGAGCCAGGCTAGCTGTTTCCATGTGTTTCCCTGTGTCTCTTGTCTTTGTGCTAGGCTAAGCTAACGGACTACATGAATGTAACTTCATATTTAACAAACATGAGAGTGTATAATTATGCTTGTATTAAGATCATAAAACGCATGTAAACAGTCCCCCCCCCCACACACACACACAAACTCACACACTGACGGTCTCTCACTCTGCTTTATTAGCAGTAGACAAGACGAGGCAGAGAAAGTCATTAGAAGGAAAATATGCTTCAAAGCAGTTTCTCTTGCATTTAGGACACAAGCCAAGGATGCTCACTTCACTGAGCAAACATGCTTTGTAGTCATCTTTACCTTAGAAAGTGGGTCATCATTATCAGCACAGTGAACAGAAAATAAAACCTTTTGAGCCTCTGCTTAGTTACTTAAGAAGTAGCTGGTACCCAGATGCTGACATTGATTTTAGAAACATTCAAACACTTCTTAAAGCCACAATGTGAAAGGTAGCAGGAAAACAGAAAACAGTTTACATTAAATTCAGTGCAGCTCTTTGACCACAAGTGATGTGCTGAATATTATTAATTATGTTAGTCATTTAGAGTCTGGAGTTTCAAAGTGTTGCATGATTAAGTGGCTCTCTTGTCAACTGTTGGCCAACTTTTGCTTTTTTTCTTCTTTTAAATCCAGGCTGATCTTCCTAAGTATTGTGTTAGCTGACTGGAAAGTCTTACAGTAAGTTGGAAGATTTTCTCCTGTGGTTTGGAGATCACACTGCGTCTCAGCAAGATCTGTTCTGCAAGATTTAAGGTTTACACATAAAGCATATATAGTGACAGTGGCGGATCTACCAGGGTGGTATAGGGTGGCAAATGCCAACCTAAAATAGAGCCTTGCCACCCCTGCTGCCACCCCAGTTGGCAAAAAAAAAAAAGTTATGGCCAATTTGACATTTACAAGCGCGAATCTTTCATCAAAGCCCCTGATCTTTTTTTAAGTTTTATTATTTATTTTTTTAAATCCTCCTTGGACTGATCAATGGCTCAGGAACATATAGCCTATTGCAAGTTAGGGTTGCTTCAATATTAACTCTGTTCCGCTTATTTTTTGAAAGAAAACCCAAATCAATGAAACTCCGCTCCATGTTTTCACTGAGACCGACACAGATATGCGCGCGTACTTACATACGCACGGCCTACACTTGTACATTTCAACCAAAGTGTTCAGGGGCGGGACACGGCCACGAAATTTCGTCCAGATAGAGACAGAGTGAGCGATTTTTTGAGGGGTGGGCGTCATCGCTTGCGTCGCTGTATGTCAGGATGCGGTGTAAGGTGGGTCAAACACCGTCATTAAATTCAGGACAATTAAGTTCAGGACAATTTTAACTAAAATTAAACTAAATGTTGGTATTTTGTCACATTATGTTTCTGGGACAAAGTCTCTACACAGTTCAGTTCAGTTAGCTAACTGTTAAGAAGCGCTAATGCTACGTTAGCAAATAGTGAAAAGATGAGGAGGTGGTTAGTTTTTATTTGATAGTTACTGTAGAGAAGACTGGTCTGTTTTTGGCTGACAGGCTCTTGGTTTGATGTTTGCTGTCCCAGACTACGGACATAAAGAAGAGTAAAGTAATCAATGGTAGTAATTGGTTAACTTCAGCTAACTACACCGGAGTGTCTTATGGACAGAAGCTAACTAATAAAAGCCTGGCTGCCTCATTTATAAACTGGTTCATAAAACTGACAAAATATTCTACTTTTTGAGGTGTTATCTTTGGCATGCTGCTGAGGGCTTTGGGTAAATTTCCAGTTTCACAGACTGGTACTTTACAGTCAGTTGTATTTACATTCAGTATTTATATTCAATATAATTTTTTTTGACCATAATCGTGAAAGAAAAGATACTGCTCACTAAATAATGATCACTCCACCACCTCTGCTGACATCTAGGTGCATGAGAGAGAGTCAGAGACAGGTGCAGGATGCAGGGACAGTGCAGAGAGATCCTTTGCTGTGGTGAGTGATGAAAGGGATTTGATAACTTAATATCATACTGTTCCCTGGTGAACCATCTTAATGCTATACTCACTTTCAAACTGTAAATCAACAATGGACCCTTAAATTCATTGTCATTTATTTGTAAAGGCATAGATGTCCCACCAACATTTCAAATGCTTCCTACGCCCATGTTATACATGTTTCTTTACTCAAAGTACAAATCTAATATAATGTCTTTGACGTATGGTGGCGGCCATGAAAGGGTCCCAAAAAGATTGGGGGCCACTCAACTTCCCTCAAATCTCACTCCAAGGTTTTCTAAAAAGTTGACAGCTCTGCCTTAATTGATTACACACTAACTTTAATGTATTATATTTTAAGTCTAAATTTTGCCATTATAAGACTCTTAAAATTCCCCTAAAGCCATTATTTAAGGGCTTGTTTGTCAAAATTTTCTGCCTGGGGGAGCATACCCCCCTAGTGAGACCGGTCTTAAGCCCCAGATGTCTACCATGTCTGGCACTGTCCCTGTGTATATATATCCACACGTGGGATACATGTTATAAATTATGTATAAAGTTCTGAAATACTTGAGTGTAAATTATATTACTGTCTTACCTACTATTTCTCATCAAACTGTGATAACTGTGATTAAATTCAGTATATATACACGTCTGCCATATGTTCCCACCCCTCAAAAATTCCTGACCCCCTCTCGCCACCCCATAAATATTTTTCTAGATCCGCCCCTGTATAGTGTATGTCATATTTTATATAAGATGATGATTAATCACAGCTAATGATATCTACAAAATCTGAGTTAACCTGATTCATGTCATTAAAAGATTTTTGTAAAGAATGTGTAGCATACATACATTCAAACCTTGGAGAAATAAAAAAAATAGGATGATTGCATGGGAAAGGACAGATCACAGAAAGCAGGTTTTTTAATGGGCAAAGGAGAAGGAGAAGTGAAGGGGGGTGGGGGACAGCTGTGTTGTCTCAAGCTGAGGCTGGACTACTCAGCTCTTGGTATCTGTCACTGTTGTCTAAACAAAGACTGCTGAGCCGATCGATAGAGTACAGACCACAGGGCCTCTAGAAAACTGGCTACTATAGAGAATAGTCTGTTTATGAGCAGTGTATATGGAAAACTACTGATTCAAATAATAATAATAAAAAAAAACATCCTCTGTTTTACATTGGAACTTCAGTATTTCTGTTAGTCAGAAAACACAAGATGGATTTGATCTGGTGTGAAATCAATGCTCACTAACTACTTACTCTGTAGTGGATAAGCTCAGCAGAATGGGTTTTGCTCTTACTGTACTTCTCACTCGCAGTCTGATTTGTACCCAGAGGACAGGAATGGATGACTCCCTGGCCAAATGATTAAGGCCCGGGTAGAGTCGAGGTTTAAGCGGAAAAAAAAAGCCACCGACCAGACACAGTCGTATTCAAGAGCTGAAACACCCCAGTGCACTTCAATCAGTCCAGTTGTTGAGGGAGCACACAAGCTGTGCAGTTGCTGAATGTACATTCACTCGTTCCTGCTGTGTGAAGCACATCTCTGGTATATTCAAGGAGCATGGACACACCACACTTACTTTATGTAGGCTATTTTGGCTAAACACACATCTCTTTCTGCTTTTATTTCAATATGTCATCAATATATAATCATGGAGTGCCTCTCTTGAATGAGGTACCCTTTTTAATGGGTTTATTAACTGCAACAGCAACTACAACAACAACTTTGTCATACTGGAGGAGGTTATGGAAGGAGTTTTCTTTTTTCACAATCTAGCATCTCTGAAGTGTTTTTTATTCAACCACAACTGAATTATAAAGCATGAGTAAATATTCTTTCTTAATATTAGCCTTTATTGGGTTATTTATTAGAAAGTGGTACCAGTGTTTGATTTATGAAAGCCTGTGAACTGCTAATCCAGTGGCTTTTGAAAATGTTTAATAAACCTAAAAGTTATTTTTTCAACTCAAAAACTCAGGACTAAGCTGTCCTGATACATTATAGAAATCCACACTGTGGTCCAGATTAAAATGACAGACTGATACTTGAAGAATCACAGAGGGATTAATTACAGTACTTAAGAAAATGAACATTGTTTTTGTCTTTAATGTAGGCCAGTATCTTACTAGATCTTCATTGACTAAAGCTCAGCTAGATTTTTAAAATGTTGTCCAGATGTACTTTTGAGGCCAGCTAAGTCAGTGAATCACATTTATTGTAACTTGTCTAATAGTTTTACCTGGCTTCAGGAGTTTAATTTACACCTAAACAATGGAAGCAATTGAGATAAAATTAAGAAACAGACAAACTCATTTCTTAAAAAAGAAAACTGTTAATGTGACATGAGAATTCATCATGATGCTTTAATTAGATACAACTAACAGGTATTTTGTAGAAGCGGTCACCTTATCAGATGTTTGAGCAGCAGCAGCAGCAGTGTAGCCCATTTTGGCACAGAGTCAAATTTTAATGGGGTCACAATCAACTCTAGTCACTCTCTTCATGTTGAGCTTGTCAGGCTGCAATTCAGATCTACCACTGCTTTGTTCTACATTAAACAATGCTGTTAGGACAGGCGTAGGATACAGAGGCAGACATAACAAGTATGCAGATGACTGCCAAAAAACAGAGGGGGATGTCTTCATCTGAGCTGCCGGAGTAATTTCACAGCCCCAAAGACAAGTCTGTTTCAAAGAGAGGAATGAGAGACGGAGAGTAGACTCTTACTGCCCTCTGTTGATGCATACTGAGAGAGTGAATCCAACCAGCATTTGAAGGTACATGCATGAGATGTACTGTATATTAAAATATGTTTTAACTGTTTATTACACTAATTTAATTTAATACATTAATATGGATTGATAAACAATTTAATGTATGCAATAACCCCTAATCATCAAAAAAGTATAGCATGAGGAAGACTTGAATTTGAATATGAAATGATAAAGCAACACTAAAACAAAAAAAAGCCCCTAAAATTCTCAGCAAAACAGGAAGTCTACAATTAGATGGTCATTAGATGTGGTTGAATTAGAGTTTAAAGTTGTAAACGGTTGTTGTCCATCACAAGCAGTGTAATGCATTAGATCATCTCACCATTTCATTGGTATCCTTCTCAAATATGTGACCCCAACAAAATATTGTCTGCTGCTGACCTCTAGCTGACACAAAAGGTAACAGCAAAAATCTTATTATTTTCCATCAAGTGCTTTCTAAACAACGGTTAGAGGGCACGATATGACAAGAAACCCATTATGTGTAGGTAAAATAAAACATTTCTGAATTATAATCCACTCAGTGCGTTAAAGGCATGACCATGCAGCTGATCTGTATTCAGTCCGTGGCAATCGGCATCAATTCTACTTGGCAGTGCATTGACACAGTTCATTGATATTCAACTCTGAGTGTTTGATTTTATACAGGTGGTGCACTCCTCAAAGTAAATCTAATTTATGTGTCCTCAATAATATTGAGGTTTAAGCAGGAATTTACCACAAACATAAAATCTACAATGACATCTACTGTAAGTGTTTCCATGCTGAGGGGAATTGTGATTTAAGAGAGGTCAAGTCTCTCTTTTACCTTATAGCATCTACACAGTATTCTTTACCACTAAACCAGGATACTGAGCACACCTGTCCATCTTTACAGGCAATCTTGTCAAGACACCAGCTTACTCAGCCGCCCCCCCTCCCCTTGAACTCATCCTGCAGGTTATCAGGTTCTTGTTTTGTTTTTTTACCTCCACAATAATTAACCCAGAGACTGAACAACTTGCACAGAAAGGAAGTGATGGCTGTGAAAAGGGCTTGAGCAAAGCCTACATTGCAAGAGGAGTTCCACCTGACCACCGCTGAATGAGTTCATAAGAAAAAGTACTGTGGGAGGTTTGAGCACCAGGGCTTGTAATAGAGGGAACTGTGAGATTCCCCACAGACGCACCACGTATGGGAGGAATGTGTTGTCTGTTGTGGGGGGGGACATCTGGAATAGTCTTCCCTCCACAATAAGGGAATGCCCCACATACTCTAACCACTAACTTGCATGGACTTAACACTGA